>NC_057806.1:329147696-329479139 GCF_018294505.1 Triticum aestivum | reverse complement strand
CAGCAACCCCGCCCCCTCTAGTTTATCCTCCGTAATAGTTTTCGTAGTGCTTAGGCGAAGCCCTACGGAGATTGTTCTTCACCAACACTGTCACCACACCGTCGTGCTGTCGGAACTCATCTACTACTTCGACCCTCTTGCTGGATCAAGAAGGAGAGGACGTCATCGAGCTGAACGTGTGCTGAACGCGGAGGTGCCATACGTTCGGTACTTGATCAGGATGAATCGTGAAGGTGTACGACTACATCAACCGCGTTGATAAACGCTTCCACTTTAGGTCTACGAGGGTACGTAGACATACTCTCCCCTCTCGTTGCTATCCATCACCATTATATTGCGTGTGTGTAGGATTTTTTTTGAAATTACTACGTGTTGGAAATATGCCCTAGAGGAAATAATAAATTAGTTATTATTATATTTCCTTGTTCATGATAATCGTTTATTATCCATGCTAGAATTGTATTGATAGGAAACTCAAATACATGTGTGGATACATAGACAACACCATGTCCCTAGTAAGCCTCTAGTTGACTAGCTCGTTGATCAATAGATGGTTACGGTTTCCTGACCATGGACATTGGATGTCGTTGATAACGGGATCACATCATTAGGAGAATGATGTGATGGACAAGACCCAATCCTAAGCCTAGCACAAGATCATGTAGTTCGTATGCTAAAGCTTTTCTAATGTCAAGTATCATTTCCTTAGACTATGAGATTGTGCAACTCCCGGATACCGTAGGAGTGCTTCGGGTGTGCCAAACATCACAACGTAACTGGGTGGCTATAAAGGTACATTACAGGTATCTCCGAAAGTGTCTGTTGGGTTGGCATGAATCGAGACTGGGATTTGTCACTCCGTGTGACGGAGAGGTATCTCTGGGCCCACTCGATAGGACATCATCATAATGTGCACAATGTGATCAAGGAGTTGATCACGGGATGATGTGTTACGAAACGAGTAAAGAGACCTGCCGGTAACGAGATTGAACAAGGTATCGGGATACTGACGATCGAATCTCGGGCAAGTATCGTACCGCTAGACAAAGGGAATTGTATACGGGATTGATTAAGTCCTTGACATCGTGGTTCATCCGATGAGATCATAGTGGAACATGTGGGAGCCAACATGGGTATCCATATCCCTCTGTTGTTTATTGATCGAAGAGTCATCTCGGTCATGTCTGCATGTCTCCTGAACCCGTAGGGTCTACACACTTAAGGTTCAGTGACGCTAGGGTTATAGAGATATAAGTATGCGGTAGCCCGAAAGTTGTTCGGAGTCCCGGATGAGATCCCGGACATCACGAGGAGTTCCGGAATGGTCCGTAGGTAAAGAATTATATATAGGAAGTGCTATTTCGGCTATCGGGACAAGTTTCGGGGTCACCGGTATTGTACCGGGACCACCGGAAGGGTCCCGGGGGTCCACCGGGTGGGGCAACCTGCCCCGGGGGGACACATGGGCTGTAGGGGGTGCGCCTTGGCCTGTATGGGCCAAGGGCACCAGCCCCAAGAGGCCCATGCGCCAAGAGATAAGGGAAAGAAAGAGTCCTAAAGGGGGAAGGCACCTCCGAGATGCCTTGGGGAGGATGGACTCCTCTCTGGCTGCACCCTTCCTTGGAGGAAGGGCCAAGGCTGCGCCCCCCCCCCCTCTTCCTTGGCCCTATATATAGTGGGGGGAGGGAGGGCAGCAACACCTAAGCCCTGGCGCCTCCCTCTCCCTCCCATGACACATCTCCCTCCTCCCGCAGCGCTTGGCGAAGCCCTGTTGGAATCCCGCTACTTCCACCACGCCGTCGTGCTGCTGGATCTCCATCAACCTCTCCTTCCCCCTTGCTGGATCAAGAAGGAGGAGACGTCGCTGCTCCATACGTGTGTTGAACGCGGAGGTGCCATCCGTTCGGCGCTAGGATCATCGGTGATTTGGATCACGACGATTACGACTCCATCAACCCCGTTCTCTTGAACGCTTCCGCGCGCAATCTACAATGGTATGTAGATCCACTCCTCCCTCGTTGCTAGATGACTCCATAGATTGATCTTGGTGATACGTAGAAAATTTTGAATTATTGCTAAGTTCCCCAACAGTGGCATCATGAGCTAGGTCTATGCGTAGTTTCTATGCATGAGTAGAACACAAAGTAGTTGTGGGCGTTGATTTTGTTCAATATGCTTACGTTACTAGTCCAATCTTGTTTCGACGGTATTGTGGGATGAAGCGGCCCGGACCGACCTTACACGTACTCTTACGTGAGACTGGTTCCACCGACTGACATGCACTAGTTGCATAAGGTGGCTAGCGGGTGTCTGTCTCTCCCACTTTAGTCGGATCGGATTCGATGAAAAGGGTCCTTATGAAGGGTAAATAGCAATTGGCATATCACGTTGTGGTTTTTGCGTAGGTAAGAAATGTTCTTGCTAGAAACCCATAGCAGCCACGTAAAACACGCAAACAACAATTAGAGGACGTCTAACTTGTTTTTGCAGGGTATGCTATGTGATGTGATATGGCCAAGAAGAATGTGATGAATGATATGTGATGTATGAGATTGATCATGTTCTTGTAATAGGAATCACGACTTGCATGTCGATGAGTATGACAACCGGCAGGAGCCATAGGAGTTGTCTTTATTTATTTATGACCTGCATGTCAACATAAACGTCATGTAATTACTTTACTTTATTGCTAACCGGTAGCCATAGAAGTAGAAGTAATAGTTGGCGAGACAACTTTTATGAAGACACGATGATGGAGATCATGGTGTCATGCCGGTGACGACGATGATCATGGAGCCCCGAAGATGGAGATCAAAAGGAGCAATATGATATTGGCCATATCATGTCACTATTTGATTGCATATGATGTTTATCATGTTTATACATCTTATTTGCTTAGAACGACGGTAGTAAATAGGATGATCCCTCATTAAAATTTCAAGAAAGTGTTCCCCCTAACTGTGCACCGTTGCGAAAGTTCGTCGTTTCGAAGCACCACGTGATGATCGGGTGTGATAGATTCTTACGTTCGAATACAAGGGGTGTTGACGAGCCTAGCATGTACAGACATGGCCTCGGAACACATGCAAAACACGTAGGTTAACTTGACGAGCCTAGCATGTACAGACATGGCCTCGGAACACAAGAGACCGAAAGGTCGAGCATGAGTCGTATGGTAGATAGATCAACATGAAGATGTTCACCGATAATGACTAGTCCGTCTCACGTGATGATCGGACACGGCCTAGTTGACTCGGATCATGTAATCACTTAGATGACTAGAGGGATGTCTATCTGAGTGGGAGTTCATAAGATGAACTTAATTATCTTGAACATAGTCAAAAGGTCTTCGCAAATTATGTCGTAGCTCACGCTTTAGTTCCACTGTTTAGATATGTTCCTAGAGAAATTTTAGTTGAAAGTTGATAGTAGCAATTATGCGGACTAGGTCCGTAAACTGAGGATTGCCCTCATTGCTTCATAGAAGGCTTATGTCCTTAATGCACCGCTCAGTGTGCTGGACCTCGAACGTTGTCTGTGGATGTTGCGAACATCTGACATACACATTTTGATAACTACGTGATAGTTCAGTTAAACGGTTTAGAGTTGAGGCACCGAAGACGTGTTAAAACGTCGCGAAACATATGAGATGTTTCGAGGGCTGAAATTGGGATTTTCAGGCTCGTGCCCACGTCAAGAGGTATAAGACCTCCGACGATTTTCTTAGCCTACAAACTAAGGGAGAAAAGCTCAATTGTTGAGCTTGTGCTCAGATTGTCTGAGTACAACAATCGCTTGAATCAAGTGGGAGTTGATCTTCCAAATGAAATAGTGATATTTCTCTGAAGTCATTACCACCAAGCTGCTAGAGCTTCATGATGAACTATAATGTATCGGGGACATATATGATGATCCTTGAGATATTCGCGATGTTTGACACCACAAAAGTAGAAATCAAGAAGGAGCATCAATTCTTGATGGTTTGTGAAACCACTAGTTTCAAGGAGGGCAAGGGCAAAAAGGGATGCTTCATGAAACAGCAAATCAGTTGCTGCTCTAGTGAAGAAACCCAAAGTTGAACCCAAAACCCGAGACTAAGTGCTTCTGTAATAAGGGGAACAGCCACTGGAGCAGAATTACCCTAGATACTTGGTAGATGAGAAGCCTGGAAAAGTCGATAGAAGTATATTGATATACATTGTGTTAATGTGTACTTTACTAGTACTCCTAGTAGCACCAGGGTATTAGATACCGGTTCGGTTGCTAAGTGTTAGTAACTCGAAATAAAAGCTACGGAATAAACGGAGACTAGCTAAAAGTGAGATGACGATATGTGTTGGAAGTATTTCCAAGGTTGATCAAATATCGTACGCTCCCTCTACCATCGATATTGGTGTTTGCGTTGAGCATAGACATGATTGGATTATGTCTATCGCAATACGGTTATTCATTTAAGGAGAATAATGGTTACTCTGTTTATTTGAATAATACCTTCAATGGCCTTACACCTAAAATGAATGGTTTATTGAATCTCGATCGTAGTGATACACATGTTCATGCCAAAAGATAGTAATGATAGTACCACCTACTTGTGGCACTGCCATGTAAGTCATATCGGTATAAAACGCATGAAGAAGCTCCATGTTGATGGATCTTTGGGCTCACTCGTTTTTGAAAAGTTTGAGACATGCGAACCATGTCTATTGGTGTATATGCATGAAGAAAATCCATGCAAATGGACCGTTTGGACTCACTTGATTTTGAATCACTTGAGACATGCAAATCATACCACATGGGCAAGATGACTGAAAGCCTCGTTTTCAGTAAAATGGAACTAGAAAGCAACTTGTTGGAAGTAATACATTTTGATGTGTGCAGTCCAATGAGTGTTGAGGCATGTAGTGGATATCGTTATGTTCTTACTTCACAGATGATTTGAGTAGATGTTTAGTACATTTACTTGATGAATCACGAGTCTGAATTATTGAAAGGTTCAAGTAATTTCAGGGTGAAGTTGAAAGATCGTCATGACAAGAGGATAAAATATCTATGATATGATCATAGATGAATATCTGAATTACGAGTTTGGCACAGAATTTAAGACATTGTGGAAATTGTTTCACAACTAATACAGCCTGGAACACCATAGTGTGATGGTGTCTCCGTACATCATAACTGCACCTTATTGGATATGATGCATACCACGATAGTTTATGGGTTAGGCATTAGAGACAACCACATTAACTTTAAATAGGGCAACACGTAATTCCGATGAGATGACACCGTATGAACTATGGTTTAGAGAAACCTAAGCTGTCATTTCTTAAAAGTTTGGGGCTGCGACGCTTATGTGAAAAAGTTTCAGGCTAATAAGCTCGAACCCAAAGCGGATAAATGCATCTTCATAGGACACCCAAAACAGTTGGGTATACCTCCTGTCTCAGATCCGAAAGCAATAAGGGATTGTTTCTAGAATTGGGTCCTTTCTCGAGGAAAAGTTTCTCTCGAAAGAATTGAGTGGGAAGATGGTGGAGACTTGATGAGGTTATTGAACCGTCTCTTCAATTAGTGTGTGGCAGGGCACAGGAAGTTGTTCCTGCGGCACCTACAACAATTGAAGTGGAAGCTTATGATAGTGATCATGAAACTTCAGATCAAGTCACTACCAAACCTCGTGGGATGACAAGGATGCATACTACTTCAGAGTGGTACGTGATCCTGTCTTGGAAGTCATGTTGCTAGACAACAATGAACCTACGAGCCATGGAGAAGCGATGGTGGGCCCGGATTCCGATAAATGGCTCGAGGCCATAAAATCCGAGATAGGATCCATGTATGAAAACAAAGTGTAGACTTTGGAAGAACTACTTGATGGTCGTAAGGCTGTTAGGTACATATGGATTTTAAAAGGAAGACGGACAATGATGGTAAGTATCACCATTAAGAAAGCTCGACTTGTTGTTAAGATGTTTTCCGACAAGTTCAAGGAGTTGACTACGATGAGACTTTCTCACTCGTAGCGATGCTAAGAGTCTGTTGGAATTATATTAGCGATTACTGCATTATTTATGAAATCTTGCAGATAGGATGTCAAAAACATTGTTTCCTCGGCGATTTTCTTGAAGAAAGGTTGTATGTGATACAATCGGAAGGTTTTGTCAATCCTGAAAGATGCTAATAAGTATGCAAAGCTCCAGCAATCCTTCTAAGGACTAGAGTGAGCATCTCGGAGTTGGAATGTATGCTTTGATGATGATCAAAGATTTTTGGGTTTATACAAAGTTTATGAGAAACTTGTATTTCCAAAGAAGTGAGTGGGAGCACTATAGAATTTCTGATGAGTATATGTTGTTGACATATTGTTGATCAGAAATGATGTAGAATTTCTGGAAAGCATATAGGGTCATTTGAAAGGTGTTTTCAATGGAAAGCCTGGATTAAGCTACTTGAACATTGAGCATCAAGATCTATAAGGATAGATCAAAACGCTTAATGGTACTTTCAAATGAGCACATACCTTGACATGATCTTGAAGGGGTTCAAGATGGACCAGTCAAAGAAGGGGTACTTGCCTGAGTTGTAAGGTATGAAGTTAAGACTTAAAGCTCGACCACGACAGAAGAAAGAGAAAGGACGGATGTCGTCCCCTATGCTTTTGTCATAGGCTCTATACGATATGCCATGCTAAGTACCGCACCTGATGTGTGCCTTGCCACATATCTGGCAAGAGGGTACAAAGGTAATCTAGGAGTAGATCACCAGATAGCGGTCTAAATTATCCTTAGAGGAATAAGGATATGTTTCTCAGTAATGGAGGTGATAAAGAGTTCGACGTAAAGAGTTACGTCGATGCAAGCTTAACACCTATCCGGATAGCTCTGAGTAGAGATACCGGATACGTATAATGGAGCAACAATTTAGAATAGCTCCAAGTAGAACAGTTATTTGAAATGGCTCCAAATATAGCATAATAGCTGCATCTACAAGATGACATAGAGATTTGCGAAGTACATACGGATCTGAAAGATTCAGACCCGTTGACTATAACATCTCTCACAAGCATAACATGATCAAACCCAGAACTCATCGAGTGTTAATCACATGGTAATGTGAACTAGATTATTGACTCTAGTAAACTCTTTGGGTTTTAGTCACATGGGGATGTGACCTTGAGTGCTAATCACATATCGATGTGAACTGGATTATTGACTCTAGTGCAAGTGGGAGACTGTTGGAAATATGCCCTAGAGGCAATAATAAATTAGTTATTATTATATTTCCTTGTTCATGATAATCGTTTATTATCCATGCTAGAATTGTATTGATAGGAAACTCAGATACATGTGTGGATACATAGACAACACCATGTCCCTAGTAAGCTTCTAGTTGACTAGCTCGTTGATGAATAGATGGTTACGGTTTCCTGACCATGGACATTGGATGTCGTTGATAACGAGATCACATCATTAGGAGAATGATGTGATGGACAAGACCCAATCCTAAGCCTAGCACAAGATCATGTAGTTCGTATGCTAAAGCTTTTCTAATGTCAAGTATCATTTCCTTAGACCATGAGATTGTGCAACTCCCGGATACCGTAGGAGTGCTTTGGGTGTGCCAAACGTCACAACGTAACTGGGTGGATATAAAGGTACACTACAGGTATCTCCGAAAGTGTCTGTTGGGTTGGCACGAATCGAGACTGGGATTTGTCACTCCGTGTGACGGAGAGGTATCTCTGGGCCCACTCGGTAGGACATCATCATAATGTGCACAATGTGATCAAGGAGTTGATCACGGGATGATGTGTTACGAAACGAGTAAAGAGACCTGCCGGTAACGAGATTGAACAAGGTATCGGGATATTGACGATCGAATCTCGGGCAAGTATCGTACCGCTAGACAAAGGGAATTGTATACGGGATTGATTAAGTCCTTGACATCGTGGTTCATCCGATGAGATCATAGTGGAACATGTGGGAGCCAACATGGGTATCTAGATCCCGCTGTTGGTTTTTGACCGGAGAGTCATCTCGGTCATGTCTGCATGTCTCCTGAACCCGTAGGGTCTACACACTTAAGGTTTGGTGACGCTAGGGTTATAGAGATATAAGTATGCGGTAACCCGAAAGTTGTTCGGAGTCCCGGATGAGATCCCGGACATCACGAGGAGTTCCAGAATGGTCCGGAGGTAAAGAATTATATATAGGAAGTGCTATTTCGGCTATCGGGACAAGTTTCGGGGTCACCGGTATTGTACCGGGACCACCGGAAGGGTCCCGGGGGTCCACCGGGTGGGGCCACCTGCCCCGGGAGGCCACATGGCTTGTAGGGGGTGCGCCTTGGCCTGTATGGGCCAAGGGCACCAGACCCAAGAGGCCCATGCGCCAAGAGATAAGGGAAAGAAAGAGTCCTAAAGGGGGAAGGCACCTCCGAGGTGCCTTGGGGAGGATGGACTCCTCCCTGGCCGCACCCTTCCTTGGAGGAAGGGCCAAGGCTGCGCCCCCCCCCTCTCCCTTGGCCCTATATATAGTGGGGGGAAGGGAGGGCGGCAACACCTAAGCCCTGGCGCCTCCCTCTCCCTCCCATGACACATCTCCCTCCTCCCGCAGCGCTTGGCGAAGCCCTGTTGGAATCCCGCTACTTCCACCACGCCGTCGTGCTGCTGGATCTCCATCAACCTCTCCTTCCCCCTTGCTGGATCAAGAAGGAGGAGACGTCGCTGCTCCGTACGTGTGTTGAACGCGGAGGTGCCGTCCGTTCGGCGCTAGGATCATCGGTGATTTGGATCACGACGAGTACGACTCCATCAACCCCGTTCTCTTGAACGCTTCCACGCGCGATCTACAAGGGTATGTAGATCCACTCCTCCCTCGTTGCTAGATGACTCCATAGATTGATCTTGGTGATACGTAGAAAATTTTGAATTATTGCTACGTTCCCCAACACTACGTTCCCCAACAATAGATTGGTAGGAAAAGACTATCGCTCGTCCCCGACCGCCACTCATAAGGAAGGCAATCAAAGAAACACATCATGCTTCAAATTTGTCACACAACGGTTACCATACGTGCATGCTACGTGACTTGCAAACCTCAACACAAGTATTTCTCAATTCCACAATTACTCAACTAGCACGACTCTAATATCACCATCTTCATATCAAGTATCAAACTTCTCATAGTATTCAATGCACTCTATATGAAAGTTTTTATTATGCCCATCATATTAGGACTAATTTTATAACCAAAGAAAATTACCATGCTGTTCTAAATGACTCTCAAAATAATATAAGTGAAGCATGAGAGATCAATAATTTCTATAAAGTAAAACCACCACCGTGCTCTAAAAAGATATAAGTGAAGCACTAGAGCAAAATTATCTAGCTCAAAAGATATAAGTGAAGCACATAGAGTATTCTAATAAATTCTGATTCATGTGTGTCTCTCCCAAAAGGTGTGTACAACAAGCATGATTGTGGTAAACTAAAAAGCAAAGACTCAAATCATACAAGACGCTCCAAGCAAAACACATATCATGTGGTGAATAAAAATATAGCCTCAAGTAAAGTTATCGATAGACGAAGACAAAAGAGGGGATGCCTTCCGGGGCATCCCCAAGCTTAGGCTTTTGGTTTTCCTTGAATATTACCTTGGGGTGCCTTGGGCATCCCCAAGCTTAGGCTCTTGCCACTCCTTGTTCCAAAATCCAACAAATCTTTACCCAAAACTTGAAAACTTCACAACACAAAACTTAACAGAAAATTGAGCTCCGTTAGTATAAGAAAAAAAAACCACCACTTTAAGGTACTATAATTAACTCATTCTTTATTTATATTGGTGTTAAACCTACTGTATTCCAACTTCTATATGGTTCATACCCCCCGATACTAGCCATAGATGCATCAAAAAAAGCAAACAACACGTGAAAAACAGAATATGTCAAAAACAGAACAGTCTGTAGCAATCTGTAGGTTCCGAATACTTCTGTAACTCCAAAAATTCTGAAAAATTAGGACAACCAGGAAAATTTGTATATTGATCTACTGCAGTTGAATTGCTATATTATCGCTCTCTGGTAAAAATGAAAATTATTTTCGTGAGCGCATACTTTATGTTTTTATCAGCAAGATCAAACAACAATCACCCAAGAAGATCCTAAAGGCTTACTTGGCACAAACACTAATTAAAACCTAAAAACACAATCATAACACAGGCTAGATGAATTATTTATTACTAAACAGGAACAAAAAGTAAAGAACAAAAATAAAATTGGGTTGCCTCCCAACAAGCGCTATCGTTTAACGCCCCTAGCTAGGCATAAAAGCGAGAATAGATCTAAATATTATCATCTTTTGTAAGCAATTATTCAATTGAACACATATGACCCTTAGGAGGTTCTTTGGTTTTATTAATGATCAAACTCCTAGGCAAGAAATCAAGAAATTCATTTGTAGCAAAAGGTTCCTTAATGATATCGAAAAAATTGGGGTGAACACCTATTGATTTGAGGTCTTCATTTTCTTTACTAGAAGATTCACCCTTATTTTTAGGAACATAGATAAACTTGGCAACGTTGGTAGGAGGAGGATTTGAGGTATTTTTTATGGCAGAAAAAGCGGATCCCAAGTTGGTAATAATATCTTCGAGTTTATCAATTCTAGTGGAATCTTGGTCTATCTTCTCATTAACTATGGGTTCCTTTTCCCTAAGATTTTTCAGAGTAACTCCTACCTTAGATCCATATTGGGTACTGTGATTGTGGATATTTTTATCCAATTTTTTTATTAACTCTACAGTGCTAGTTTTATTTTCAATGATATCAAGCCTTTGCATCACATGTTCCAAAGTTAAAATAGTTCTATTGACCAAAAGAGGTGGTGGGCCTAACAAATCTATCATAGAATTATAAGAATCAAAAGTATGGCTCCCCAAGAAATTCCCTCCGGTAATGGTGTCAAGAACATATCTATTCCAAGGAGTAATGGCTACGTAAAAATTGCGAAGAAGAACGGAAGTGGATTGCTTTTTAGTAGATCTATTTTGAGCATTGCAAATTCTATACCAAGCATCTTTTAGATTTTCTCCCTCCATTTGTTTAAAATTGAGAACTTCATTATCGGGAGTATTACCAATGATAGGTGGGCTAGCCATGATGGCGAAACAAATGATCTAACACATGGACACACAAGAGGCAAGCGAAAAGAGGCGAACGGAAAAGGGGCGAACAAAAGGCAAAGGTTTTTGAAAATCGTTTTAGAAGTGGGGGAGAGGAAAATGAGAGGCGAATGGCAAATAATGTAATGCGAGGGAGAAGAGTTTGTGATGGGTACTTGGTATGTCTTGACTTGAGCGTAGACCTCCGCGGCAACGGCGCCAGAAATCCTTCTTGCTACCTCTTGAGCATGCGTTGGTTTCCCTTGAAGAGGAAAGGGTGATGCAACAAAGTAGCGTAAGTATTTGCCTCGGTTTTTGAGAACCAAGGTATCAATCCAGTAGGAGATAACACGCAAGTCACCTAGTACCTGCGCAAACAATCAAGAACCTTGCAACCAACGCGATAAAGGGGTTGTCAATCCCTTCACGGTCACTCGCAAAAGTGAGATCTAATAAAGATAGTAAGATAAATATTTTTGGTATTTTTGTTGTATAGATTGGAAATTAAAGATTTCAAAATAAAATAAATAGGAAACTAGGATTGTAGATCGGAAACTTATATGATGTAAAATAGAAGATTATATGATGGAAAATGGACCCGGGGGCCATAGGTTTCACTAGTGGCTTCTCTCAAGATAGCATATATTACTGTGAGTGAACAAATTACTGCCGATCAATTGATAGAAGAGCGCATAGTTATGAGAATATCTAGGCAATGATCATGAATATAGGCATCACGTCCGTGTCAAGTAGACCGAAATGATTCTGCATCTACTACTATTACTCCACACATCGACCGCTATCCAGCATGCATCTAGAGTATTAAGTTCATAAGAACAAAGTAATGCATTAAGCAAGATGACATGATGTAGAGGGATAAACTCAAGCAATATGATATAAACCCCATCTTTTTATCCTCGATGGCAACAATACAATACGTGTCTTGCTGCCCCTACTGTCACTGGGAAAGGACACCGCAAGATTGAACCCAAAGCTAAGCACTTCTCCCATTGCAAGAAAGATTAATCTAGTAGGCCAAACTAAGCCGATAATTCGAAGAGACTTGCAAAGATATCAAATCATGCATATAAGAATTCAGAGAAGAACCAAATATTGTTCATAGATAAACTTGATCATAAATCCACAATTCGTGGGATCTCGGCAAACACACCGCAAAAGAGTATTACGTCGAATAGATCTCCAAGAACATCGAGGAGAACTTTGTATTGAGAACCAAAGAGAGAGAAGAATCCATCTAGCTAATAACTATGGACCCAAAGGTCTGTGGTAAACTACTCACACATCATCAGAGAGGCTATGGTGTTGATGTAGAAGCCCTCCGTGATCGATTCCCCCTCCGGCAGATCGCCGGAAAAGGCCCCAAGATGGGATCTCACGGTTACAGAAGGTTGCGGCGGTGGGAAAGTGGTTTTGTGGCTCCCCTTGATGTTTTTAGGGTATAAGAGTATATATATAGGCGAAAGAAGTACGTCGGTGGAGCTCCATGGGGCCCACGAGGGTGGGGGCGTGCCTACCCCCCTGGGCGCGTCCTCCTTCCTCGTGGCCGCCTCGCCAGACTTCAACTCCAAGTCTTCTGGATTACTTTCGTTGCAAGAAAGATCATCGCGAAGGTTTCATTCCGTTTGGATTTCGTTTGGTATTCCTTTTCTACAAAACACTGAAATAGGCAAAAAAAACATAAACTGGCACTGGGCCTTCGGTTAATAGGTTAGTCCCAAAAATAATATAAAAGAGCATATTAAAGCCCATTAAACATCCAAAACAGATAATATAAGACCATGGAACAACCAAAAATTATAGATACATTGGAGACGTATCACATACTATGTTTTTGTAGATCAATGGCCCGTGCTACCGTTCCCTTGAATTTTAATGCGTTCCTAGAGAAAGCTAAGTTAAAATATGATGGTAGCAACTACACAGACTGGGTCCGTAACTTGAGGATTATCCTCATTGCTGCATAGAAGAATTACGTCCTGGAAGCACCGCTAGGTGCAAAACCCGCTGCAGGAGCAACTCCAGACGTTATGAATGTCTGGCAGAGCAAAGCTGATGACTACTCGATAATTCAGTGTGCCATGCTTTACGGCTTAGAATCAGGACTTCAAAGACGTTTTGAACGTCATGGAGCATATGAGAAGTTCCAGGAGTTGAAGTTAATATTTCAAGCAAATGCCTGAGTTGGGAGATATGAAGTCTCCAACAAGTTCTATAGCTGCAATATGGAGGAGAATAGTTCTGTTAGTGAACATATACTCAAAATGTCTGGGTATCATAACCACTTGACTCAGCTGGGAGTTAATCTTCCTAATGACAGTATCATTGACAAAGTTCTTCAATCACTACCACCAAGCTATAAAGGCTTCGTGATGAACTATAATATGCAAGGGATGGAGAAGACTATTCCCGAGCTCTTCGCGATGCTAAAGGCTATGGAGGTAGAAATGAAGTAGGATCATCAAGTGTTGATGGTTAACAAGACCACTAGTTTCAAGAAAAGGGGCAAAGGGAAGAAGGGGAACTTCAAGAAGAACGGCAAGCAAGTTACTACTCAAGGGAAGAAGCCCAAGTCTGGACCTAAGCCTGAAACCGAGTGCTTCTACTGAAAGGGACTGGTCATTGGAAGCGGAACTGCCCCAAGTATTTGGCGGACAAGAAGGATGGCAAAGTGAAAGGTATATTTGATATACATGTTATTGATTTGTACCTTACTAATGCTCGTAGTAGCGCCTGGGTATTTGATACTGGTTATGTTGCTCATATTTGCGACTCGAAACAAGGGTTACAGATTAAACAAAGATTGGCTAAGGACGAGGTGACGATGCGCGTGGGAAATGGTTCCAAAGTCGATGTGACCGCCGTTGGCACGCTACCTCTACATCTACCTTCAGGATTAGTTTTAGACCTGAATAATTGTTATTTGGTGCCAGTGTTGAGCATGAACATTATATCTGGATCTTGTTTGATGCGAGATGGTTATTCATTTAAATCAGAGAATAATGGTTGTTTTATTTATATGAGTAATATCTTTTATGGTAATGCACCCTTGATGGGTGGTCTATTTTTGTTGAATCTCGATTGTAGTGATACACATATTCATAATATTGAAGCCAAAAGATGCAAAGTTAATAATGATAGTGCAACTTATTTGTGGCACTGCCGTTTAGGTCATATTGGTGTAAAGCGCATGAAGAAACTCTATGCCGATGGCCTTTTGGAATCACTTGATTATGAATCATTTGATGCTTGCGAACCATGCTTCATGGGCAAGATGACTAAGACTCCGTTCTCCGGAACAATGGAGCGAGCAACTAACTTGTTGGAAAGAATACATACTGATGTATGTTATCCGATGAGTGTTGAGGCTCGCGGAGGGTATCATTATTTTCTGACCTTCACAAATGATTTGAGCAGATATGGGTATATCTAATTAATGAAACATAAGTCTGAAACATTTGAAAAGTTCAAAGAATTTCAGAGTGAAGTGGAAAATCATCGTGACAAGAAAATAAAGGTTCTACGATCTGATCGCGGAGGTGAATATTTGAGTTATGAGCTTGGTCTTCGTTTGAAACAATGTGGAATAGTTTCACAACTCGCGCCACCTGGAACACCACAGCGTAATGGTGTGTTCGAACGTCGTAACCGTACTTTATTAGATATGGTGCGATCTATGATGTCTCTTACCGATTTACCACTATTGTTTTGGGGTTATGCTTTAGAGACGGCCGCATTCACGTTAAATAGAGCACCATCTAAATCCGTTGAGACGACACCATATGAACTATGGTTTGGCAAGAAACCTAAGCTGTCGTTTCTTAAAGTTTGGGGCTGCGATGCTTATGTGAAAAATCTTCAACCTGATAAGCTCGAACCCAAAGCGAAGAAATGTGTCTTCATAGGATACCCAAAGGAAACTGTTGGGTACACCTTCTAATACGATTGTCAGGCCAGAGAGGAGGCCACTTTGATCAGGATCAATAAGTAGTTGAATGATTTTCTAATACGATTGGAAAGAAGTTTGGCGAGAGCTTTAGCAGGAAAATTTTGAAGGGAAATCAGCTTTAAATTTTCTTGGGTCGAAGCGAGAGTCCCTTTGGAAGAAAGACAATGTGTGCCCTATTTAGGCAAGAGATATTTGCATCTAGATTGAATAAGGAGAGGGAAAGCTAGATAGTATGTTTTTAATGGGCCAAAAATTCCGGTAGAAAACCGGGCCAAATCCATCTGGGCCTCGGCTGGCAATTTGGTTCATATCCCTAAAAGTGTCCCCTAAAAGAGTCATGTATCTCATGTCTAGAAAGGGGGTTATAAAGTGGAGCTAGTTCCAGAGTGAGAGAAGGGTAAAGGTCTCAGAGATTGAAATCCCAAGTAGGGTTGATCATGGTGCCAAGGATTGGGGGGGGGATGCTGGTAAGGATCGACATCTTTGGGTTGTGGGAAAAAAACTTGGTTTTTATAACAGAGAGATGTGATTTTGTTGTTGTTGTACCAATGACGGTGAAAAGCAGAGACATGAAGAAGTGACAATTCTCGTCACAGTCAATTGTCGTTTCAAATTTTGATCTTTGGTGCCTATATGACATTTTTCTCGTATTGTTCAGTGAAGAAGTTTTATAATCACATTCTAGGAGATTGATCACCAACTTGCAGTTATTTTCACGAGTGCTAGTTGATAAAAAAATAGCCAAGTTTTGAGAGTGAAGCTTAATTTTTTTAGTGTGCGAACTAAAGTTGGAGGCACGTTTGAAGCCTCATCCCATGATTAAGAAATTACGATCCACCAGGCTAGATTGACAGCCCAACTTGGTTCAAATCTAAAAAGCGCGGGATAGGGAATTTTGGAGCTAATCAAAATGATAACCAAAACATGACCAGAGATAAATTGTGTTAAGCTTGACATAGATGAGTATGGGAAAAGACTATCCCATGTATGATTATTGAAGACACGGTCAATTCTCTCTAAGGTGGATTCATCGTGATTATTCATCCAAGTAAACACAAGGTCCAGAAGAGGAAGCTCAATAAGTCCAGAGTGATTGATTGTTTGATTCAACATGTTAGCTTCGTTTTGAAGGAGGGAAGGTTTGTTTTTATCTTGTGCATCTCTCATGAGATTGAAATCACCAAGGATGATTTAAGGTGATTGCGAGGAGGGGCAAGGGAGCTGATTTTTTCCATGAACAACTGCTTAAGGGCATGGTTAGTAGGGGCACATACACTTGTGATATGAATCATGAATCAAGAGGGGAAGATAGAGAGGTGATGGCAAACATTAGCAAGAAACGTTTGGAAATAGTAGAAACGAGGGTGAAATGAGAGGAGGACAGAGCGTACAAGGAACTCGATACTTTTCATGGTCTAAGAGAACGTAGATGATGACAATCATGATCTAAGTAGTAGGGCATAATCACTAGTGTGATGATCATAAGTACTTCACATTATTGTTACCAAGTTTTTAAGGGAGAATAATGACTTTATATGCTAGTTCCTTAGAGGTTCAACTGATAAATTAAGAAGTGCAAGTAAAACGATAAAATAAGTATTCTATCCAATTAGAAATGCGTTTCATGAGATTCTCACGAGGATTATGTTTAGCTTACATGTCACATGAAACAAAAGTGTGAGATGGGCATTTAAACATATTCCGATGACAAGGGACAAGACAAACAAAGTCATGTTTTTTTTGAAAAAGAGGAAGTAACACTCATTTATGCTTGCCTAGTTGAAACAATTATGAACGAGGATATAGAGCTATGGCTTGTCCACTAGAGAACCGAGTGATATTGTGTGGAAGACTTTATGATCATCCTCATGGTGAAGATGAACTATCATGTTCTTTTTATCCCTACTCGTTTCGGTAACCGATGATGGACTCATGCCTCTATAAATATATGTATCTCATAAACCCCAAGTTGACCTTGTTCTTTATAAGCTATGGTACTTGCTCGGGGATGCAAACTTAATCTTGGGGAAGTTGATGAGTCCAATTTATGTGATGATTTGATAGTTATTTTGTGCCTACATGGTAGGCTTTGTGGAAGTTTATCGCTTTCATGCACTACTTTTTGTCGGTATTCCACAGGTAGCATCTTTTGAAACAAACAACATTTTATGGAAGGAATCCCAGGAATGGTGGTGGAATCACGTTATTTATTGTGATAATCGACTACCATAAAAGAATGAAGCAAAGGGACCAAAGGAGGAGCTCATGGGACGGCTCTAGAGCAAAAGACGGTGAATCATACGAGCGTGCCCACTCGCATGCGGTCGTATGAGGTGTCGAAGTTGTCTCCTCGTCCACTACTTCCACCCCATGAAATCAGATCAGGGATCCGACGAACACACACACACACACACACCAGAAACACGTCCAGGAGGCAGAACCCTAGCCTCCAGAGCGATATGGAGGAGGGGTTGGCAAGGAGGAGATCGCCATCTTCACCATCAAGCGCAAGGGGACATCAACATCATTACCACTGTCATCATCATCAACATCATCACCTTTGTCATCATCAACATCATCCACGATCCATCTCATTGTAATATCAGGAACCCTACTAGATCGTCTTGTGTGTTATGTGTGTGATCCATTCATGTTTACCATTACCACCCTCATGATGTTTGTTGTCTCCATGTGTGAGTAGATCCCCTAGTTCTCGGGGATATGGATGAACCTTGGTATGTATAGGATCTAAAACATTATATTGGATATGAGATCCTCTCCTGAATGCTTAGTTTAATAAACTTCATGAATATTGTGAAGGGGGCCCACTTAGCACCGATGGAAGGCCCTGAAGTGTGTCAATGTCGTTGACAGTAAAAGTTTTTGCTCCTAGCTTTTGCAATTGATAGGGGATTTACGGAGAACCCTTAGAGGGGATGCGTCCACAGGGTAACCCTTAATTATCTTAGTCGTAACCTGCAGAGGGAGACTACAGTAGTGACATGCATGGCCGAAGTCTACCTAGAGTAGAACATGTTCTGTACCCAGCTCCACCTAGAATAATCGTTAAGAGTGACTCAAGTATCCAGACTAACCTATGCGATTGCATAGGTTGCGTTAGAAACATATAAATGGTAATTCCAAACCCCCTGAGAACGCCTTACTCCTCTGTCACTTCCAATTGTTATTCATGCTGCTGTTTTCTTATTACTTTTATGCTATTTACTTTCAGTTTGCTCTACACCAAAGCCATTATATATTTCCGCCCTAACTGTGTCTTAGTTACTTACAGGCACAAATCCATAATTCACTGCAAGAGGCAACGCTTAATTTCTGTGCTCCCTGTGGGATCGATAATCTTACTTCGAAAAGGTTACAACTAAAGCCTGTGCACTTGCAGACTATCATTCAACACAAGTGTTCTTCTAACACTTTGTATTCAAAGTTGTCGCCATCCTCATTACACTAACTTATGCCCATGATCAGGAAAACAAAATCATCAAGCAACACTTGAGGTAGTCTTAGAGGTGAGACTAAGAATCTATTTTACTATTTATTATTTCATACATGCATATGATTTTTCCTCTAAGTCTCTTGGATATACATACTCGAGAATCATTGCAATTATAACATAGGACATAAACATCAATTGCAAACTTTTAAATAAATAATAGCATTTATTATTGCCTCTGGGGCATATTTCCAACATGATCAGCTCGAGAGGCAGCACAAAGAGATAGGGGAGACCGGCGAGGTAAAGGAACTCTCCACAGCAAGCGTCGGAGGACAATTTTTGGCTAGGGGGAATCGTACATCGTATGGTTTCAATAATCCACGACGAGCGATGGCCATCTAGGTCGAGCCGTGCATGTAGAGACAGGTCAAGATCAATGGATGGGGCGTCACAGGTCGGCCGGTTTACACATAGTACAATATATACGCCCACTCCATGATTTCCTTTTGATTTGGTTGCATATGCAGTAGGTAGTACGTATGCATGATTAGTATGTTAGTTTTTTTAGTAACACGCTACAAAACACAGATGTTTACATAACACAGATGCCCCCTCATCCCCCTCGTGTCACCCCCGCGGGCGACCCAAAGGGGAACCCTAGCTGCCGTCCTCTTGGCTCTCCTCCCGCCTCCACCTCTCATCGCTGTCATCTGCAGCGCCGCCGGGCAAAGCTTGGCCGGTTGGGCGGTGGCGGGGCGTCTCTCCCCCTTGTCCATCACGGCTGGCGCAGGGCAGCTAGATCGGGCGGGGCACTGGACTAGCATGGGGTCGGGCGGCACGGCGGGCGGGTTTCTTGGCGACGTCGTGCGCGGCGTGGTTATAGTTGCGTGGTGGGCAAGATCGGTGGCCGCAGGCGCTGTCGGGTTCAGATCGAATCCAATCTGGGTCTTGGACTTGAACGCCGCCAGCCGCCGCGAGGTGGTAGTGGTCGTCGCTGACCACGCGGATCGTTGGATTCGGCGCCTGGAGATCTACGATGGATTCTTCTCGATCCTCCTTCATGGCGGGGTTGAACCCCATGGATCTCTCATCTCTCTAGGTTCCGCTTTGTGGTTCTTTGCCGGATCCAAAGTTGACGGAGTTTTGGTGGTATAGGATGGGGACCGGAGGAAACTTTGATTGGCTTGCTCGGTCTGGCATCGGCGACGTCTCTCGACGCTGTTACCCTCTGTGAAGGCGATGTTGAGGTCTCTCCTATCCACCACTAGACCCCTCCTGGACGAAAGTCAAAAATTCAGTCTAGATTGGGCGGCGGCGGTGTCCTTCGCCTCATACCCTCCATGGAGGCGCCGTTTTGGGAGGTTCTGTTGTTCGGCGGAGAGATGTTGTGGGTGATGGACTCCATGTAGCTCCAGCAGCGGCGACAGTGTGGAGGTTGCCAGGAGGTGCGGCGTTGTTTCTACCGCGTCGATAACAACGAGTATTGGCGTCATGGTGCAGCTGGATATCGATGATAGATGCGGTTGGATGGACGAGTGCGGGGCAGTGCGCTGTCTGGCGTCATGGTGGCGTCGACAGCTGACCTGGCAATGTCTTTGCGTCGGTACCTGCTCTAAAGATGGTTAGGTGGATGACGGTTGCGGTAGCCTCGGTGAGTGCGCCGGACCGGTGTGTGACCCATTCCCGGTAAGTGGCTGGGATGGGGCAACCGGTATTAGATGCTAGGTTTTGGTACGATTTCTGTTTGGTATTAGGCTCGGACATTTAGCACCCCTGCATCAGGAGTAGCGACAGGTGTCGTCAAGATGGTGGCTTTAGGCTTATTGATGTAATGATTTGTAAGGTCTCTGGGAATAATTAATAAAATGGCTGCATGCATTGCTCCGATGCAGAGGCCGGGGTAATTCTCCTTTTCTAAAAAAAGTTTAAATAGCACATAAATTCATCTTTATGAAGGTACACATGTACGCCCTATCTCTATGATTATCTTCGAGAGATTAAACCGACACATCTTAATCATGTGAGCTACGCTCAATTCATATAATTAATCTTTAGTAACCAAATGAAATGTTTAATCAATATACTATTATTTGTCCCATGGTCTATGAGCACCTGAGTTGTCAGGCCAACAACATTTACATGCTTACTTATACATAGAGGAATTAAAGGGGAGAAAAATTGTTGGTTCATGGAGTCATCGATGATTTGACCATTGATTAAATAGCATCCTAGCTAAGCAAGAACAAACATCATCGTTCTCGTGCACAAGTATATATAGGGAGAGGGGAAAAGGCCAGGAGAGGAGAGGAGAGCAGAGGAAGGAGGGAGAAGCATCCTTTAGTCATATCCCTATCCGTCAAGGGGAGAGGGGGAAAGGGTTGGTTGATTCGATGTACAGCCGCTTCGGTTGCCGGCCAAGAAACATTGCGGTTGAAAGAATGTAATCCCAGTGGTATATGTAACTAAAAAGTTAGAACAAAACAAGGATTATGTGTGAGATGGCATAATATGTCGTACCATAGTAAGGGCATGGCAAAGTTAATGAATTTGTAATCCAAAAAACCATGGGATGGATTTTTTTTGAAACAAGGCAAAAGATTTGCCATTTCATTGATTAAGGAAGAAGGTTTAGACAATGCCACAAAGCGGCCAGAAAATAAAGGCCTACTCTCGCGCCATTACAATACTCAAGTGCTTGGCGCCCGCCAAAGCCCAAAGAGACAACTCCTCTTTAATCTTACTAACAAGGACCGCTGATGGAGCAGCCGTATTGTGGAAAATTCTAGCATTGCACTCCGACCAAATCTCCCAGGAGATGAGCATCATCAGTGAAGCAATCGCTTTGGGGGATTCGCTACGGATATGAATGTTTCCTGTCCACCATTCCCTCACTGAGACCCTCGTCATCCAAGCTGCGGTGTTGATGTGCTGCAAGCCGAGCCACTGGAGAACATCGTTCCGCACGTGAAGGGTGAAACGACATTGGAAAAGTAGGTGGGCCGCCGATTCCTGACTTTGCTTGCAAAGGGGGCAAAGACCGCAGTTGGGCCATCCACGGCGAAGAAGGCGGTCTGATGTCCAAATCCTGTTTTGAAGAGCAAGCCAAGCAAAAAATTTGCACCGCGGAGGAGCCCACACCTTCCACACCGAAAGAACCATGTCCGACGTAGTAAGGCCCTCAAATTGCGCCTTATAAGCCGAGGAGGCAGAATACAAACTGTCCTTGGTGAACTTCCAAATAATGGAATCCTCCATATCCTCAACAAGTGTGACCTGAGCAACGTTTTCCCAAAGGTTGGCAAACTGTTGAACGTGGTCGATGGTTAGACCATTGGAGATGTCGATGTGAGAGATCCAAGTGTTGGTTGATAAAGCTTGCTGGACCGAGCAGTTTTTCTTTTTGGATAGATCAAAGATGTCAGGTGCAATATCACGCGGGCGCAAACCATTCAACCAAGAGGAGTTCCAGAATCTGGCCATACGCCCATTGCCAACCGTGACTATAGTGGCAGCTGCAAACAAATCTTTGTCCTTGTCCGTACATGGCGTGCCCATACCAATCCATGGTTTTGTGGGCTCTTTCCATTCAAACCAGAGCCATCGAAGCCTAAGAACCTTGGAAAATTTGTCCAAATTGAGCACACCCAGGCCACCATGTTTCTTAGGCTTGCAAACAAGGTCCCAATTAACCTTGCATTTCCCACCCAAAACCTTGTCGGCTCCCGCCCAAAGATAGGCGTGGCGAAGATGGTTAATCTTCTTGAGAACCGCCATCGGGATATCAAGAGGCGTAATATGGTAAATGGCGATGGCAGTGAGGACAGCTTTGACAAGAACAACCCGGCCAGCAGTAGCGACATGTCTTCCTTGCCAAGGAGGGAGCTTGCCAGCGACCTTATCCTCAAGGTGTTGAAAATGGATCCTCTTGAGACGCTTGATGGACAGCGGGAGTCCAAGGTATCTCATCAGAAACGAAGAACGGACAGCCGGGAAAGCAAGTAGAACATCATCAAGGTCAACATTTTCGCATCGAATAGGGGCGACGAGGCTTTTGTCACAGTTGGTGACTAAACCGGTAATAACTCCAAAGGAGGCCAGAGAGGAAGCAAGGAATTGAACATCCTCTTTGATGGGCTTGACAAAGATGGCAGCATCGTCCGCATAGAGCGAAGCATGGATGGTCGTGACTCTACCACAGAGAGGATGGATGTGCCCTAGCATTGGGCCGTGGCTTTGTTGAGAAGATGGTGTAGAGGATCAATCGCCAAAACAAACAGCAGGGGGGATAGAGGATCGCCTTGCCTAAGGCCACGGCCATGCTTCAACGGATCACCCAACACACCATTGATCAAAACCCTCGACGAAGCCGTGGAAAGGAGGGCCGAAATCCAGTCGTGAAATTTGCTTGGGAAGCCCAGATGCCTTAAAAGATCCAAAAGGAAATCCCATCTCACAGAGTCGAAAGCTTTCTTGATATCGAGCTTGAAGAGCAAAGTCGGGGTCTTGTTGCGATGCAACTTTCTCGCCAGGCCTCTCACATACATGAAATTATCATGTATGCTCCTTTTCTTGATAAAAGCACTTGGGCATTTGAGACAAGACTTTGCATGTGCGGTGCGAGACGCGAGGCCATCATCTTAGCTATAATCTTCGCAATGGCATGGATAAGACTATGGGACGGAAATCGGAGATGCACTCTGCCCCATCTTTCTTAGGAATGAGGGCAATGTTCGCTGAGTTGAGACAATGGAGGTTGGAGGTGTGCACGCTCGAGAAGTGGTTGACAACATTCATAATGTCTCCTCTGATGATCTCCCAACATTCCTTGGAGAAGGCACCGGTGAAGCCGTCCGGTCCTAGAGCTTTGTCACTTGGTAGATCGAAGATTGCCTTCTTGACCTCCTCCTCCGAGAAGGCATCCCCAAGGTTTGAGAGATCGCAAGCGGGGACAGGGATATTATCCCAATTGATGTCAATGGTACGGGGCGCACCCCTCTTGGTGACTTCTCTGAAGTGGTTTTGTATGATGGACTTCTTGTGCTCATGGTCGGTGACCCAACCGTTATTGTGCTTAAGACGGTGGATGAAATTCTTTCGCCTTCTATGGTTGACCCGGAGGTGAAAGAAGCGAATGTTAGCATCTCCATCTTTGAGATTGGTGATCCTCGAACATTGTCTTTTCGCGCGCGTTCAAGCACGGATAAACTAAGCACCTTGTGCTTGAGTCTCCTACGAATGTCCCGCTCATCAGCACTTAAAGGTCGGGATTCTTGGGCCACGTCCAAGCGAAGAATGATCTCGAGGGCCATGTGAATTTGCACCTTTGAATGCGCAAAAATCATCTTGCTCCACTTTCTAAGAACATGACTTGTCTTTTTCAGCTTCTGGAAGAGGATGCGGTAAGGATCAAAATGGTTCACCTCTTGGTTCCAAGCACCTTGGACAACATCCTTGAATCTGGGCATTTTGATCCAAAAGTTTTCAAATCGGAACGACTTGGTCCTCAGAGGCCCTTTATCATTAGCAAGGAGGAGAGGGCAATGATCAGAGAGTGATGAGGAAATAGCATGCAGGAGGTGTGTGCCGAACTGAAGGTCCCAATCTTCATTGCAAAAGTAGGAATCAAGCTTGCTCAAAGTTGGATCGTTTCGCTCATTACTCCAAGTAAATTTCCGGTTTTGAAGGTGTACCTCTTTTAACTCACACGCATTGAGGGCGTTGCAAAAGCGAACGATGCGACTCCGATCAACATTCGCATGGTTCTTGTCTCTAGCCCAGTATATTTGGTTGAAATCACTATTGAGCAGCCACTTATCACCATGGGGAGCTTCTCACTAACTAATTCTTGGAAGAAGGTGTCTTTCAGATTGCTTCGCTTCGGGCCATAAACAGTTGTTAGCTTGAAGGATGAACTCGTAGAGGTGATGGTGACCATGGCCGAAAGGAAAAAGGCTCCGATGCTAACATCATGGACAGAGACAAAATTCTCGTCCCAAAGAAGAAGGATGCCCCCACGGGTGCCCAAAGCTGGGCGCTGAGCAAAGCTCTTCAGTCTATATCCACCTAGAAATGCAGCAATGGAAGGGCCAACAAGCTCGAGCTTGGTCTCTTGTAAACAGACGAGGTGGCACGGAGTAGCAGCGATGGTCTCATGAATAGCAGTACGACGGTCAGGACAATTCAAGCCACGGACGTTCCAGCTCAGAATATTCAGGTTTTGTTCTAACATAAATGGCACCAGCATACTTTAGTAGATCTACACTTGGCAGGGCCAGCACAAGAAGCAGAGTACATCAACACCAGGAGGAGCAGCACGCTAAGCAACATCAAACAACAGCCACAACAAACACCCCTGTGAGCCACCCAAGGGTAGATGGCAGCGGCCACCAGCACCGGCAACCAACAAGGGAACAAGAACCATCTACAGGTTGTATCTAACATTAAGAACAAAGTACATCGGCTGGAACAAACACAGCCCAGGTCATGCCGCCTCGTCGGAGACCTCCTCTCCTGTCGTTTGCAGCTCCAGCCCGGCTTCTCCGCCATGTTCCACAAGGGCATCTTCAACTGCCTTTGTCAAGTCACAATCAAGGTTGAATAGGGCTCGAAGGGCAGAAACAGTGATGCCGGGGAGCCTTCCCTGGAACATGGCAACAAACCTGCCAATGGCGTCTTCGGTGAGCTGCTGGCCTTCATCAATGATGCCCATGCGCTGACAGAGTAGCCTCTCTGCCATCTGTGCAATCGACGCCGTCCTCTTTTTGGCACCTAGCCGTGGGCTGCACCTGGTCAGATTGAAGCCTGAGACGCCCGCGAGCGTCTTCCTCCTGGTCGCCGGCTGTCCAGGTGGAGGGGAGCTTGGATCAGCTAAGAGTGGCGGCTTACGGGCGACGAATAACGGGGAGCGTGGCGGCGACGCTGTCGGGCTTCCAGGTGGCGTAGACATAGGTATGTGGATCAGGGTGACCGGAGGGGAAGGAATCTCTTCTGGAGTGGAAGTCACCATGAGCTCATCAGCAGAGCCAGACAACTCGGCATGTTGGTGCAGCGGCGTGAGGGAGCCAGGCGAAGGAGCAGTCTGGTGGATCGACGTGAGGGGGCTTGGAGTCCGGGAGGATGCACGCTGGAGCAGACGAGGCGACGACCGAGCAGGACAACCCGGTGGCGTGTCCTCCGGCAACACCAGCAAGCCCATACACGGAGCTACGCGACGCAGCCAGGCAGGGGCAGTCGGTGAAGGATGCAGCTCGATGATGTCTCGGTGAGTAGTGCAGGGGGAAGGCGGCGACGATCTTCCGCAGTTCGCAGGGGCCGTCGGGGAAGGCCGTAGCACAATGATGTCATGTTGTGTACTGCGAGGGGAAGGAGGCGGAGATCTTCCACGGTTCTCTTCGTTGCGCGGGATGATACACCTAGCTCTCGGGCGCGCACACCTCGCCATCATATCAGCTGGGCGGTCTCGGGATCTCCTGCCCGAAGCCGGGATGACTGTGCCATCATGGAGGCATTGCACACATCCAATGTTGATTCTCCGGGCATCCGTGCTTGGGAGCTGCAGACCACGGCGCCTGACATCTTCTTGATGGCCACAAATATCACTGTCTTTTCCGCGCGAATCCCGGCCTTGAACTTTAGCATGTCCAGGGGGAGCTCTTGAGAGTTGGCGGACACAAAGCAACGGCTGCGAACGCAGGCGAAGAGGAATCCTTTCGGCATCATCATCCGAGGAGGAGGGCAGCAGGGGTGCGGGATGGTTCTGCAGTGCTTGTGGCGGGAGACGGACTTGCAGTGGAGGCGGCGACTTGCTTCCGCACTGACGAGCACGGTGCCCGCTCTGTCGATAGATCAGGCATTTCTAGGGATCACTGCAGTCAACTTTACAGTGTCCCCGCTCCAGGCAGCGATGGCAGGTCCTGTGATGGAGCTTGACGAATCTTCTGCCGGTTGGAGGGGAAAACGAAGGCGAGGATCGTCGGGGTGGCTGTCGGTGGTCGGGAGACAGAGCTCTTCACCAGTACGGAGCTCGAACAAGCTTCCAACCCTCCTCCGAGTTGACATCCCCATTGAACGGCGCAATCGAAGAAGCACGCGGCAATGCAGGGCTGGAAGAAACGGGCATCGACGCCACACACCGGCCGGCAGCGAAGCGCGCAAACAAGGATGCCTTGAGGCATGACTTGGGAGCGCCACGAACGAGCCAAGGGGAGCTGGATGCAGCAGAACTTCAGCAGCAGCAAAGCAGACCTTCCGGGGATTTGAAGCAACAAGAGCAGCAACCGCAGATGGATCTTCGAGGATCGAATCCCGGCCGAAAGAAGAGCCTGAAGTGGGAGGGAACCTCGGCGGAGGGACTGGATCTGGCGTGGATCCAGCCAGCTGCGGGAACAGAGAGAGCACGAGGCCCTCCCGAGCAAAGCTTGGCGTGGGGAACCCGGGGGGAAACCGCTGCGTTGCAGGGGAGAGGCGCGGCTGGTCAAGGAGCGGAGACGGTGGCTGCGGGCGCCGGAGCGGCGCGGCGCAGGAGCGTGGGCGAGGGGAGCGGCAGCATCTCTTTTTTATGGGATGGATTTGCAATGCGACAGAACATGTAGACGAAGATAGTTGAACGGATGTAAAAGGAATTGGAAAAGAAAACGATCAAAGAAGCGGAAGAAATAGACATACGACATGAAAGAGAAGAGTGCTACAACGTTGCACTGCAGCAGATCAATCAAGAAAGAAAAGGTACAAGAAAGGTACAAGAACAACGGATAGAAACCCGATTGAAAAGAGGCACCGAGTGAGAACAACAAAGGGAAGACAGACAAAACATTAAAGAAAAGAGACGTGGAAGAACAGATGGACCAAATATTAGTACAGCCCTAAACCCTGCTGGTTGGCGCCGCGAGACTATGTCCACGAGCTGTGCCGAGAGGATCATCGCCACTGCAGCCCCGGGAAACCGCAAGGGCACCAAGTCGATGCTGGCCCTCATTGCGTGGCATATATGGTTGGAGAAAAACTCTTGCGTCTTCCGAGGGAAACAGTCAGATGAGCGACACATTATAGAGACATGCCGCCGGGACATGGAGCAATGGCGTTTGGCAGGGGCCAAATGCATAAAGCAGCCCTTTAGGGATATGACGTGAGATATCGCCATGATCACATTCTACTGGGAGCTCGGCGTTCCCAGTGATCCGTTGTAATTTCTCTCATTCATCTGATCACTTAATCGGAAACATTATGTCGCTTCCTCCTGCTAAATCAATGAAACACCAGCCAAAAGCTGGTTTCTTAAAAAAAAATTAGTACAAAAATATACTATGATGTATTCGATTCCTCGTTTTCATCTATGTCCGTGTGAATTTTCGGCATACAATGCATGCTCTGCGCGCGCTGGTTTGTCCCGCTGTGGTTTGCACTTTGCACCTGCACCTTGTTTGTTGGTTTAGCACGACCGTAAGCAGACGAAATCCTTGATTAAGTATGAGTTTTCTAAATGTCCTACCTAGTACAACGATGACACACATCATGTATGCATACTGGCGTGGCATAGATTAATCATGAGTTTGCACCTGCGCTGGCTTTCAGTAACCCAGGACGACCACACACATGCACGCATCACGACAGGTCGATGGCCAGCCAGATGGAACCACGCCCACATGATGGGCCAAGACGGATGGTAGAGGGTCACAGAGGTCGGCAGATTTATAGTACTATACATAGTAATTCCTCTATAAAGGAATATAAGAGCATCTCCAGCCGTTGTGCCCATCAGAAGGCCTTTTTTCCACCTCTTGGGGAGGCCCCGACGGAATATTTGCACTGGGGACGAAAAGTTTTCTAATCGTCCCGCCACCCAGCCGGCATCATCGCGACCTGGTCGGCGAGCGCAGGCGGCGAGGAGGCATGACGAGGGCGCGCGGGCGCAGCGAGGAGGCGTGGCCAAGGCCGAGAAGGCGCGGGATAAGGAGAAGGCGCTCAGCGCTCGGCGGGCGGCTCTCCGCACCAGGTTGGCCAGCCGACGGAGAAGGAGAAGATTCGTCTGCCTCGACGAAGACGAATTGGACTCTGTGCCACTGCCACCGCTGCCACCCAAGCCTACCTTCGGCGATTTCCTCGCCGCTGCGCTCTACAAATCCATGTAGAGCAAGGCCGTAGTGGTTGAGGCCGTCCTTGTCTCCGTCGCGGTCCCGGAGGCAGCCGAGCAGATGCTGGAGGCGATGGAGGCCGCCCTTGTCTCCGTTGTGGCCCCGGAGGCAGCCAAGCAGAAGCCGGAGGCGATGGAGGCCGTCCCTGACCCCGTCGCGGACCGGAAGGTGGCCAAGCTCACGTTGCTCTGCGAGGCCATCGCCCGTCGCCTCTTCCCGCGCGACTTGGACTAGAGCTAGCGGAGGCGAAACCGGAGTCGGGCGCCCGCGCATGCCGCGGCTCCACGCAGTCCAATCAAAGCCTTCCACCCGAAGCAAGCAACACAGCCACCAGAGCGCGGCGGGGGAGGCGACCTGGCGGAGGGGGCGAGCGCGAGCCAGAGCGAGGCGGCGGAGGCGACCTGGCGGCGGGGGAGGCGACCTGGCGAGCGCGGCGGGGGAGGCGACCTGGCGGCGGGGGCGAGCCCGGCGGAGTAGAGGAGGGCGCGAGCGCGAGCCGGCGGGGGAGGCTGCGGGGGCGGAGGCGAGCACGCGGGGCGGGACGAAGAAGGCGAGGCTGGGCGAGGGAAAAATTCCCACATGCACGGGTGGGCCTAACATGAAAAAGAGGAGAGAGAGAGAGAGTGAGGAGAGAGGCTGACATGTGGGGGTTTTGCATGCAAAAAAGAGTGTCGGCGCTCCCAAGTGCCTCCCGGTTTTTTGGGTTTGGATCGGGACCGCCGGGCGTAACTTCGGCCAAATCCGGCGCTATTTGAGCTCTTGGGGTCCCGGCTGAGAGAAAAATTAGGCGCCGGTGTTCAAAAAGTGCTCGTGGGGGCATTCTGGGGGCCGGCTGGAGATGCTCTAAGGATGTTTAGATCATTGATCACTAAAATAATAATCTAAACGCTGTTATATTTCTTTACGGAGGAAGTTCAATATATACGCCCTCTCTCCATGAGTTCAATATGTACGCCCTCTCTTCATGATTTCCTCTTGGTCTGGTTGCATATGCTCTAGGCAGTACGTATGCATGATATAGTATGTTAGTAAGGAAAACTGAATCTTCAATCAGCGAGTATTATTAGTGCCATGGTCCATGAGCAGCCGGGCCAAGAGCACCCACGGTTTCGCGTTTGCTTACGTGCACACAGAGGAATTGAGGGGGACACGAATTGTTTTGTTTCTGGAGTCATCGACGATCTGACCATTGATTAACGTAGCAGCCTGGGCTAGCTAAGCTAAGCGAGGACGAACATAAATCGTTCTCCTGCCGGTGCACGGCACAGGGTATATATAGGGAGCGAGAGGGGAAAAGGCCGGGAGAGCAGAGGAGAGGAAGGACCAAGGACGGACGGAGGAAGAAGCATCCTCCTGTCCCATCCCTATCCGTGGAGGTCGAGGGGAGAGAGGGAAAGGCCGGTGGATCCGATGGACAGCAGCTTCGGCCGCCGGAGCAGCAGCCATGGCGGCGTGGACGGCGAGTGGCGGCGGTGGGCGGTGCTGGTGGCGACGGTGTGGGTGCAGGCGCTGACGGGGACCAACTTCGACTTCTCGGCCTACTCGTCGGCGCTCAAGGCGTCTATGGGCGTCTCCCAGCAGTCGCTCAACTACCTGGCCACCGCCTCCGACCTCGGCAAGGCCTTCGGCTGGTCCTCGGGGCTGGCGCTGCTCTACATGCCGCTCCCGGCGGTGCTGCTCCTGTCCGCCGCGCTCGGCCTCGCCTCCTACGCCCTCCAGTACGGCATCCTCCTCCCCTCCTCCACGCTCGCCGCCACCCTCCCCTACCCCGCGGTTCGTCCTCATCTCCGGCCAACCATGCATCTCATCTCCATGCTCATTGATATTTTTTCATGCATGTAACTATCTTGTTGATTAAGTGAACACCATACGCTATCACAAAAGTTACACGTAGCCATCGTCCACTGGAGAACCGATCCCCGCTTCTTCTGCCGTCGCTAGCAGCACATCAATGGCAAAGGAATCCATCCTACATGATGACTGATGTGCGCGCCCGTCGCCGTCGGCCATCCACGGCCACACACGCGAGGCGGAAGGATGCAGATGGAAAGGCTGGAGTGGCTGCCGTCGACGACCGTCCGGGGCCGCAGGTTTATTTTGAGGACCTACGGCTGCCACTCTTGCTTGCCAGCCTCAAAATCAAATGGCTTCCCGGCCGGCCATTCTCGCATATTTGTCGTCTTTACAGCGGCATGCGATTGTGTGGCTGCTAACTGAATTACTCCCACTTCACTCGTCTGCAAGTCTGCAACTGCAAGCAACTTGTACCGAGCTTACTCTTTGGAGTGTACTGCCTGCCCTTTGACTTTGCGGCTGGGATGTGGGCCCGCGCGCTAACCAGCCAAGGTTAGAGGGCGATGTAGGTGACAGGAATCGTTGACATTCTAGAATAGCTACCTAGATTATGCCAAGTAGTAATTTTAATACTCCCTGTTAACCAACACGGCGTCCGGGGCAGCACCAATCATGCGTGGCTCACTGAACCGCAAGAATGCTGCTGCCCTTCTTTGTTTTTCCAAAAGACTAGTACTACATTAGCAACCGTAGTACTCCTATATACTAGCAGCCAATGCACGTGCAACACTCCAGAGAAGAAACTCAATCTTATTGCAAGATATTTTTTTTTCTAATTGGAGGGGTTTGGTTGGTTCTAGATGTATGAGGGAGATTGGGATGAACCGGTGAAGTGGGGTGTGGGGGGGGGGGGGGGGGGGCCTCACCACCAACAACAACAGCTATAATTTAGTACTATCATTTATCAGCTTTGCTAAGGCACATAAGTATTGCACATCTAAATTGTATGCCATTGATCTTACACGGAGATTCGTGTAAGTATTTTTTTAATTTTTATTTTTTTTTATGTTTAATTAAGTTATTTAGATGTGCAATAACTATAGCACATCTAGACCCATAATTTATAAAAAAAAGTACATATAGGTAAAACCGAAAGAAAAGGTTGTGGCATCCATGCATGCCAAGTCGTCATGCCCATCCTGCCTCCATCTTTTTCGTCCAACTTAACTTGATGCTTGTCTCCTCTTCTCTTCCAACCCACCGGCACGCACACCTGCCATTCTTCTACACCACGCCCTCACCTTACAAAACACATGGCATACTACTCCCGAAAATGCATGGCTGTAAATGGTGCCATGCTAGGATGGCGTATCATCCCCGGCCGTTGCCACGTGATTCGTGCAGTTTGTGTACAAGGGCCGTACATATCAATTTATGCACACCACATCAACGTTAATATATTTCCTGTATTGATAATGCCACCAAAGCAAATTTAAAACAAAACATTGAATAGCTCTTGTCAATCCATGTGAACTAACGATAGGAGGCAGCGTATTTAAAACGCGTGCCCCAGAAGCTCCTTCAGGCTGCCCCCATACGTTTGATGGGCTGCAAGTTTTGCTGTAAATGGTTGGCAGGACATCAAGGCTCCAAACATCTTTTAAATGCAACATGCAGACCATCCCTTATCCAGCCCGCAACTCATCTCTCATTCATCCTGCTTCTATAGTTCTTCCACTTTGTTTATGTGCATAGCTAGCTAGAACTCATCCATGGAGATGTATTGCAGTACACATCCCCCCTCCCTCTCTCTGAGCTTTGATTGTTCATGTGTCACTCAGTTCACCGGCTCCTCCAACACCAGTACATTATGTTCATGTCCCAGGTTCGTTTATCAAAGGGATTAACATGCTCGAGCAAAGCAGGAAAAAAAGATGCCTAGTCCATTGATTTGCCAAATTAACCCATGGTATCATTTGGTAAATTCGCTCTAGTATCAAGTGCTAATCTCATAGCACAGATGGACTGCCCAGATTCCATCCTCTTGTGGCACCATGTCCGCAAAAGTTCACGTCCGTACCACTATCTCGATTTTCAATATGTAAAGCGTGCTATTTTATTTCGTTAGACGAAGATTTGACAATCAATTTATTGGTGTGTGACATGGTTGGTGTCACTAGATTAGTTATCCAAAAGTATTTACTTATATACTACTTGTTGAATTATACTTCCCCAACAATATCTAGGAGGGAGCACTCAGTACTAGGACAGCATCAATCTAATTAATCCAGCGTGCAGTATCATCAATTCTGAGGGTGACATGACATCCATGGGAGGGTGATCGTGTTAAAGCCTCAATCTAATTGACCGCAGAATGGTACGTCAATCTGCCTTTTCCCATATCCGATGGCCGCACTAAGAAGTCATAGGCTCCAAATTCTGAAGAAAGCAACAACAAAAAGTCGAGATCAGCCAAGACAAGGACCCCACACGGCAAAAGTCACTCACAACCGCATCGCCCAGACCTGATACCGGAAGATCGGAGCAGCATCGCACACGCATGCTGCGTTGCATCCCCAGAACAGCACCGTCCACCTGCTTCTTATCTTCTCCTCTTCACCATATCCAGCAAGGCAAATAACATGCAAGATACACAGCACATAAGATGCCAAATTTTTAGTAACAGATTATTACTTCCTCCGTTCCATAATTCTTGTCGTGGTTTTATTTCTATAGTGTTTACCTGAGCAATTGCGTCACTAACTAGTCATCACTGTGCAGTACTCGCATCAGATGTTCGCTTCCAGTTCCAGCTTGAACAAGCAAATCAGTATTGCCACTCCACCTTCTGTACCCATGCATTGCATATCACATAGCATTCCCCCAAAAATAACTTACATTGGACTGATCATTGCTTGGAAACTTTCCTGGACAGGCAAACTGTTTCTGAGCTGAATTTAATCAAACGATCGAGCAATTCTGATTAACTTGTTGCATTGTTCGCAGGTGTTCTTGATCTGCCTGGCAGCAGGGTGCAGCATCTGCTGGTTCAACACGGTCTGCTTCGTGGTCTGCATACGCAGCTTCTCTGCAGCCAACCGCCCCCTGGCCCTCTCCCTCTCCATAAGCTTCAACGGGCTCAGCGCCGCATTCTACACCCTCTTCGCCAACGCTCTCTCCCCTTACTCACCATCCGTCTACCTCCTCCTCAATGCCACCCTCCCCCTCGCCGCCTCCATCATTGCGCTCCCAGCGATCCTCCTCTGCCACCCACATGATCACAGCAGCCTCCACACTTTGCCAAAGCATGACAGGCGTGTCTTCCTCTGCTTCTACACCATCGCATTTGTCACCGGCATATATTTAGTGACCTTCGGTTCTGTCACCACAACCAGCTCTGCTGCAAGGGCCGTCCTCATGGGCGCCATGGCCCTCCTCACACTTCCTCTCATCATCCCTGCCGCCTCGAGCTGTTCTAGCGTGGGCACACATGATCCTGACACTGAATTGACACTCAACCACAACGATCCACAGAAGCCGCTCCTTCTCAACCATGATGACCACACGGAGACCAACGGCAGCATGGCACATAAAACAGTGGAATGGCAGCCCAAGGGCTGTTGCTGTGGGACGATACTGGACAAGGGCTGTGTGTTGGTTCTTGGTGAGGAGCATAGTGCAAAGAAGCTCATCCGATGTGTCGATTTTTGGCTCTACTACACAGCGTACTTCTGTGGTGCCACTGTTGGGCTGGTGTACAGCAACAACTTGGGGCAGATTGCGCAATCGTTGCAATGTCAACCACAGCTCACCATGCTTCTTGCAGTTTACTCCTCTTGCTCCTTCTTCGGCCGCCTTCTCTCTGCACTCCCTGACTTCCTTCACAGGTATGTCTGTCTTAATCTAGCTACATACAGATAACTAACCTCTCATCAACTAGCATCCTAGCTAACTATACCATATATGCAATTTGCATGCAGGAGGGTGTCATTTGCTCGGACAGGGTGGCTTGCGGTGGCATTGGTGCCCATGCCAGTGGCTTTCTTCTTGATGTGGAAATTGCACGATGTAAACACTCTGATAGCAGGAACGGCGTTAATTGGCCTAAGCTCAGGTTTCATCTTCGCTGCGGCAGTGTCAGTGACATCCGAGCTCTTCGGACCAAATAGCATCGGTGTGAACCACAACATCCTCATCACCAACATCCCTCTTGGCTCACTCCTCTACGGACAGATTGCTGCCCTGGTATATGATGCAAATGGCCGAAAGAGTACGGTACTGGACAACCTCACTGGCACGGTTGACACCACGATAGTGTGCATGGGTGCGAAGTGCTACTCAAACACATTCTTTGTGTGGGGTTGCATCACAGTGCTGGGCTTGGCATCAAGCGTAGCCCTATTCTTGAGAACAAGACAGGCCTATGCTACTGCTGCTGGTCAATCTAGTTGTAAGCACCATAGCCAAGTTTTGAGTTGAGAAAGGAACTCTTGTTTGTTCCTCACTGTTCTGAAGTCATGGCTAAGCTTGTACAAGTTTTGGTTCGGTTCTGGGTGGACTGGGTTAGATACAATACATGTAATTACTACCATCACGAGATTCAACAAGGGGGGCAGCAAATTATGAGATTAGCAGCCCTTTGTAAAAGGTAGAACCATTGTTCTGTTTACAGGGCACTAATGTCAACTTGAAGGCGCAAGGCGGTTGCCTTAGCTTACTACTGATGTTTCTTTCTGACCTCACATGAACTCATCAATTTGTCCATGTTTGCTACTGTAAGTATGGTGGAGTTGAAATTGGGTCTGTCTAAAATGCTAGGCTTGGGAAATACTCCCTCCATTCACAAATATAGGATGTTTTGGATATTTAAATATGGACTATATACGGACTGAAATGAGTGATCAAACACACTAAAACGTGTCTATATACATCCGATTCAGAAAAAAGTTAGAACATCTTATATTTACGAACGGAGGGAGTAAGAAAGTAGTTTCTTTCAGTTATTTACCTACATGACACAGCAAACAAGACAAAAAAAATCTAAACAATATTCCATGAGAAATAAACGTTTATAATTTGAATTAATGGGCAAGCTGGGGTACCCCAGATATCTTTGATCACAAAATTTAGCATCAACTCACAGAAAAGACAGTCCTTGAATGGAAGATATAGATTGGTTTGACCTCTACAAGTCTAAAATTCTTTGTTACATTGCTAAACATAGCAGATACTGAGTGTGAATGGCATTCAAAATGGACGCATATGCGTGGAAACAGTAAAAGAATCCTTGTTAGCAAGAAGACTTGTGGATATGATATGAGCATAACTCTTTTAGAACATTGCTGGAAGCTATCGTCCAGCAACCCCAGAGAGACAGGTTCGAACAACTACAAAAACGCCACATCCCTATTACCTTGTTCAAGGGGTTACGATACAATGGAAGGGTGGGAATGCAATTACTTGAAAGGAGGACCGATGAGCCTATCATTGCCTATTTTTTCTCCTGCTCATCACGCTTCTGCCATGGATTCAAGGCTTCTCTCATAGCTTGTGCTTCTGGACTGCTTTCCCAAGCTCGTTTTTCTGACTCCAGTACCGTTACCTTCTCATCTGTAGTAAACAGAAAGCATCATTAACGTTGTTATGCACCAAACGAACCAAAGAACTTGACAAAATGAATGAGATAGTACAATGAAAATTTCCATGGGCACCTAAAAGTACAAGTTTGTGTTGTTAGTTGTTACAGATGGAAATATTTCTTCACCATTCCAGTTCAATTACTTCAGGAGGGGATGCTGAGATCCTCGGCTAATGATGTCTAGAGGCCCCATTGATTTCACAGCAACAACTGACAACTTAACGCTAGAGCTAAGTGTAAAATTTTGAGGAGACTTGACACGCGCAGAGATGAAATTTGTCTACAGTGCATCTACCCTAACGATTTCATTTGAACCAGCTAATTACAAGGGGTTGGATGTTGAATGGAGGAGGGAGGGACTCACAGAAGCCGGTGTGGATCATGAAAAGCTCCATGGCGGCGCCTATGGCCGCGCCGCCGACGGCGATCTTCAGGTACCACCCCGCGAACCTCATACGGCACTGCTGGCCGCAAGCTTCTGCGTCCACAAAGTCCGATCAGCCGTACATCAATCAAATGAGAGGGGAGAGATAGCCGGTACCTGTCAGGAGTCAGAGGACTGGTCGCCGGAGCGAGGAGGCGGCGGCGGAGGAGGAGGAGGAGGATCGAGGCACGAGCTGACCGGCCGAGGGGAGGGCGAAGAAGAGGTAGCGGGTTGTTACGGCCCAGTCCCCGAAGGCCCAACAAAACCGGCAAATTTCTCTGCCACTGAAGACTGAACCCACGTGCCGTACTCCCACCCACACACTCGGCTCGCGCGCGCGCGCGCTCAGACTCATGGCGGCGACCTCGCCGGCGCCGACGAGGGCCGCCGCGGCGCTCACCCTGGCCCCGCATCGAAGGGTCCACCATGTCCACATGCCTTCCGGCCGCCCCTGCCCCTGCCGCACTTCTGCCGCTCCTCGGCGGCGCGCTCCGCGATGCCGCGCGAAGCCGACAGTCAAGGGCGTGGTCGACGACGACGAGGACGCTTCCCGGGAATCGGAGCCTGAAAGGAATGAGGAGGAAGCTATGACTGCGACGGGCACGCTGCCGGGATGGCTCACGCTTGACACGGTTGGGATGGATATCCTGAGCATCGCCGCGCCCGCTGTGCTCGCGCTCGCCGCCGACCCCATCGCTGCGCTCGTCGACACCGCCTTCGTCGGCCATATAGGTAATATGGGTTCTTTCTTGCCATCCTGCACACATGGCTGATGCCTCTGGACTATGGTACAAGGCCGATCCGTCATCCATGTTAAGATGGTGTTTGAGTTTGAGCAACTTAACCAACAATATTCACAGCCAAATTATTCTACACTAGTACTTATTATTTTGCAGCATTGCAACCCAGAAACTAAAAGATTTTGTGCTAGAAATTTCGAGCCTTTGACATTCATGTGTAGTCAATCTGCAGAAGTTTCTCGAATGTAATCTTTATACTTAACTATCTCATGAATAAGTAAATATATTGGTTTTTTAAATTTACGTTTTGAACCGGAAAGATTGTTGATCCCTTGATCATTTTTTTACTCTATCATCAGGTTCAACCGAACTTGCTGCTGTGGGTGTATCGATTTCGATCTTCAATTTGGTGTCCAAGTTATTTAACGTTCCACTGCTTAACGTGACCACATCTTTTGTTGCTGAGCAGCAAGCAGTAGATGATAGTTATAGAGGAACAGGAGAAAGTAAGCTAATAAAGAGCTCAAAGATTTTTGGAAATTATTCCCATATTTTGTGTTACACTAATTGTCTCACTTAAAAGATGAATTTCGAAGATCCCCAGATAATAAGTTGAGTGAAGAAAGGAAGTTTCTTCCGGCAGTCACGACATCTTTGGCTCTAGCTTCTGGTATTGGGTTGATGGAAACTCTGGCACTTATTTTTGGATCTGGAACATTGATGGATGTCATCGGTATACCAGTGGTATGTAGGACTACTTTATCGACAGTCACCAGGCTTAAACATTTATTATATCTACGTTTTGGCGCTCAATTTGTTATGTGCTTTGCTGCTAATGTTCAGATAAATGCCTTTTTTGTGTTCCTGACAAAATGAACCAAGTTAGGATGAGATTGAAGCAAATAAGCAATTATACTACCTGGAAAAGTGAGTTAGAATATGATCATATTTAGTGGTCAATCATGCTTTCTCATCTCTTGAATTAACTGTAGTCTATAAGGCTGGTCATAGTGGGGAGTAACTTATACTAGTGTCATACATAATGACACTAGTCTAAATTACTACCTTCATAATGCAAAGTAACATAGTAGTAGTGTCATAGAAGACTTCATTAATTAGCTTGTAGACTCATCTTGTCTTGAAAAGCGCTATGTTACAGTAACATATTATGTTACCACTTCTCATTAACTACATGCCACATAAGCAAAAATTTCTCGAAATGCGTTATGTTACTTGCTAAGTTACTCCCACTATGACTAGCCTAACTAAATCGCCCCTGGAACACAAGCTTTGATTCGGCTGTAGTCATTTCAAGCCAAGTATTTTTGTCATGTATTGTTCTTATGTCAGATTACTCTTGAGTATAAGTTGTTCTTTGTTACATAAACAGGATTCCCCAGTGCGTATACCAGCCGAGCAATTTCTTACTTTTAGGGCATATGGTGCTCCACCTATCATAGTAGCACTTGCAGCACAGGGTGCATTTCGTGGGTTGATGGATACAAAGACACCTTTGTACGCTATTGGTAAGATATTGCAATTTCTTGTTGCTAAATTGCATAAATTTAATCATGTGTTTTTTATCATTTTAAGTATCTGTAACAAGCAAGTCTCAGGAACACATATGCCCTATATGCACTTCAGATATTATTTTTACCCCGAAACAGTATGAGAGGATCCTGCTGCAATATGTACATGAGATATTATCTTCTTGATTTGGATGTTTTGCATGCAGGTGTTGGTAACCTAGTAAATGCAATACTTGATGCGATATTTGTCTTTCCGCTTGGTTTAGGAGTAAGAGGTGCTGCGCTGGCGACTGTAACATCTGAGTATGTTAAAGCTATCATGAAAATCTAATGTACTTTCCTCATTGGTGTCCCCTAGCTCGTACTTTTAGTCATCTGCATCCATGGGGGCTCTAATTATCTGGAAAATATTTGCCTGCTGTCAGGTACGTGATAGCTTACATCCTCCTTTGGAAGTTGAATAGTAAAGTAGTAATCTTCTCAGGAAAGATCATTGGTGGTGGAATGATACGCTACCTGAAATCAGGTTGGAAGATATTCATGTTCTTTATTTCCAAGGACTTAAGAACATTGGTTTTGCCTACCTTATCCATGGATGTGATGTGACCTCGGTAGTAGTTGTTCTCTTAAACACGTCAAATTGTGAACTGTTCTGCAGGTGGACTGCTGATCGGTAGGACCATAGCAGTGCTCCTCACCATGACACTGTCGACATCTCTTGCTGCAAGGGAAGGGCCTGTTCCAATGGCTGGCCATCAGTTATGCTTGCAAGTATGGTTGACAATCTCTTTACTCAATGATGCATTAGCTCTTGCTGGACAGGTATGTACATTTATACAGCGGGGCATTTCATTTCTACCCTGTTAGCTTGGTATGTGTTCTTAAAGTATCCATAAAACAATGCAGGCTCTGCTTGCAACTGAATATACGAAAAGAAATTACAAGCAGGCGCGCATGGTTCTCTACAGAGTTCTGCAGGTTAGATACACATGTCATGGAAAAAGAAGTTCATAAATGCTGCTGAGGTTCTCTTTTTCCCTTACCTCCAGGTGTAAAATGTTTGCTCACATATTCTGTTACGCAGATTGGAGGGGCGACTGGTACGGCACTCGCTATAATCTTGTTTTTTGGGTTTGGGTCTTTCTCCTCGCTGTTCACAGACGATCCAGCAGTTCTGGGTATTGCCAAATCTGGTGTCTGGGTAATGAGATATTTAGGACTGTTGAAATAAACACCTAATGTGACAAGTGAAGTTTTGATGCCATGATACTCACTGCTCCAATATTAAATCTTGCAGTTCGTCGCCATCTCCCAGCCAATAAACGCTGTTGCTTTTGTGGTCGATGGGCTCTACTATGGTGTATCTGACTTTGCATATGCTGCCTACTCCATGGTCTGAACTGGAGCTCTGTTTGCACTCTATTCCCCGTCTTGCTGTCAATACTAAATGAGCTGCAAAATAACTAACAATATTTAAGTATCTGGTTTGCTCAGTTCTTTGCAGGAGCCATATCATCGGCTTTCCTACTTGTTGCTGCTCCTGAATTTGGTCTTGGTGGCGTCTGGGCCGGTCTCATTCTTTTTATGAGTTTGCGAGCAGTTGCTGGGTTGTGGAGGTAGTGTAGACTATATAGGTTTCCATTGCCCTTCTCATGGAAGTTGGAATGGAGAAACCCTTGATGACTTCAGGTAATTTTCTGATGTGCAGATTAGGGAGCAAAGGTGGACCCTGGAACTCGATCTTGTCAGAGACTGACTTACGCGACAAAATGTGATACCCTAGATAATTTTATGAGAAGATGAAAAGATAGAAAAATAAGACATATATTGGTTTTCTTGTATAGTTACTTGGCAAATACATGTACAGATCCAGTGGAAGTTGCAAACTTCATTTACTGCCAAGGCTTGTCACTAAAGTTGTAGCCGTAGAAGCACCTCTTACTTTGTTGTGGCATTTGTTGCAAATGCTACAGGTAGTTGGTTTGGCTGTTCTGTACACCTTCAGATCTACCCTAGATAATTATGAATCCTGTGAAATGTAGTTCTTACGTAGCTGATGTGTAACCGTAGAAGCATTCTCCACTTTGTTGTAGCCATTATTGCAAGTGCTACAAAAAGTTGGTTTTAGCTGTTTTGTACACCATGTGCAAGAAAAATATAGTTTGCTAGCCCAACATGTGCATGGAGTATTGCAACTTCTACTGTAAATGAGCTATGATGTGCGGCTTTTATGTTCATTTTGGCTTTCTTTTTTATGTAAATAGGTTGTTTCTTACTTCCAGTATTAGCTCAAAGCTTTAGCCTTTCAGGGGGGAAATGTTTCCTTTTTTTTTTAAAGAAAGGGGTCCCCCCCCCCCCCCCCCCCCCCCCCCCGCCCCATTTTATGGAATGAAGCAGACCGCAACCAGTCACAGGAATACAAAGTTTTCGAACGACCTGAATACTACAAAGCATCTACCCTCGCCGGAATAACCTACAGCCAACATAGCAGTTTTACGTCTAGTGGCAACAAAGCATCATGTCCAAACCAATTATTACAGAGGTCCAACAGGAAGAAAGGAAACGAAGAAGATGGATCTAAATCCGATCCCCAGGGATGCTCCACCATCTCCATCGCCCCGGTATTCAGTTGGCCTCCTCCAGCCTCATTTCCAAGCAATCCAAGCAATCCGGAGGAGTTCCCCACGTCGTTTGTCCAGCAGCAGGATGCATTGCTGTAGAAGCTTCGCTTGTCCATCGTCGCACAGAACCATCCATTGGTGTAAAAAGCAGCTTAGTTTTGCAAGAATGCATTTCACATTTTTCCACTTGCGCCCCTGAAAGCAAAATTCATTCCTTAGTGTCTCCACAAGCTCCACAAGGCAGCAGATGTTACCATATTCAAAACAGCTTTTTCTTTATGTCTATGCCAGAAGGACATAATTTTTGTAAAACAGGATATTCTATCAATATTAAACATATCTGCAACAAGACTCCACACTTGCTGGGCCACCACACAATCAAACAACAAGAGTTGAACGGTCTCAAATTCTGCACAGAACAAGCATGAAGGTTCTTCCACTTCCCTCCTCTTCGCAAGGTTATCTCTAGTAAGTATCTTGTTGTGAACACACAGCCACAAGAATATATGTATATTCCGTGGGCATAAGATTTTCCACATTTTAGGACTAATGCCCGAAACCACCCCACCAAAATTGATTTGTTTATAGAAAGACTTAACTGAAAATAACCCATTTGGTTCTAAACCCCAGATTGGGGTGTCCGTTTCATCTACTGGAGGGTGTTGCTTGACCATACAGACAAGCTGATCCCAGCGTTTCATCCCAAGATGGTTAACACACCTCCTAAATGTTAGTTTCAGCTCATTCCCGTCCCAAACCTGGGCTACAGTGTTGTCAGTCTGGTTACAGATGCAAAATAAGTCCCAGAACTGCACCTTGAGGGAACAATCCCCTATCCACACATCATGCTAAAAACTAATGAGTTTCCCATTTCCCAATTTCCAGGTATAAAAAGTTTTTGCAGCTGCCAGCGCCCAAGTAGTGCTCTTCCAGAAGGTAGAGCCCCCTTCACTTTTAGCCCAAAGGAGGTTAGGAGAATTAACACGATATTTATAAAGCAGAAGCTTAGACCAATCTGAATCAGGGTTATTAAAAAATATTTTTCCCCCAAGAAGCTAGTAAGGCCATATTATATTCTTTAATATTGGGAACCCCCAAACCTCCATATTCTTTCCTTCTAGTAATTAATCCCCAATTAGCTAGGTGGTACTTGTGTTGATCTCCCAGATTTCCCAAAAAGAAATGAGCCATCTGGGAGTTAATTGCATTAATTGCCCACTTAGGAAATTTGATCACAGACAACAAGTAAGCAGGGATACTGATCACACAAGCACAAAGTAGAATAATTTTTCCTCTATAAGTGAGGTATCTCCCCAGCCAGCCAGAGATCCCTTTAATGATTCTATCAATGATAGGCTGAATATCTTCTCTTTTTAAATTATCATAGTGCAGAGGCACTCCTAAGTACTTAATAGGAAAAGAACCATTCTTACAGCAAAAAATTTGAGCAAATTCCTTAGCATTTGCATCATCCATATTTATAGTCATGAGATCACTTTTATGGAAGTTGATTTTCATTCCAGACAGATTTTCAAAGCATGACAGAAGCCATTTAAAATTTCTTGCTTTATGGACAGATTTTTCCAAGAAGAGTATGGTGTCATCTGCATATTGCAGACTAACCACACCTCCAGGGATCACATGGGGCAGAAGCCCAGAAATTAGACTGTGCGAAGCAGCTTTCTTGAGCATTTTGGTAAAAACAATAGCAACTAGATTAAACAACAGGGGAGAGTGTGGATCCTCTTGTTTGAGGCCTTTTCCTCCTACAAAGTAGGGACCTGTTGTATCATTAATCCTCACACTGAAAGTGCTATTAACAAGAGTGCTTTTAATCCAAGAAATCCATTTTGAGCGAAAACCCCTCGAATGAAGCATGTCAAACAAAAACTCCCAACTAACTCTGGCACAGGCCTTCTCATAATCTAATTTGAGAACTAAGCCTTGCGATCCTGATTTTTTAATTTCATGGATCACTTCATGTGCCATCACCACACTCTCTAGTATGTATCTCCCCTTAATGAATGCAGTTTGATTAGAAGAAATCAATCTGCGCCCAACAGGGGAGACCCTATTGATCATGGCCTTAGAAAAAATCTTAATCCCACAGTTACTCAGACTAATAGGGCGAAACTTCTTCATCTCCCTGGCATCAACTTCTTTAGGAATGAGCACAATCAGAGCAAAGTTTAATCATTGTAAATCCAGTTTTCCTACTTCAAAGTCTCTCACCAGGGCCATAAAGTCATTTTTAATCACATCCCAAAAGGTTTGATAAAACAAGAAAGATAATCCATCCGGGCTAGGGGCAACATGGGCATAAGACCCAAATATTGCCTCTTTAATCTCCTCTTCAGAAAAGTTTTTCTGCAAGAGGTCGTTATCTTCCTGAGTAACTAACTCATTTTCCTCCCAAAAGGAAGGACCAAGACAGATATTATGCTTGTTTTCAAAACAAAACAAGTTTTTATAGTAGGTAGTATGTTTCCTTTATATTCCTCTAAAGAAACCAGTTGGTGGTGATGGTTCTCTCACCTTGGATGATATCAATCTGCTATCAATGGCTGAGATTGAGCTTTGATTGCTCACCACCCGCTTAAATTTATTTTGTAAAAACACCTCCATCTTCCTTGAATTGTCCGATACACCAGGCGGCATCTCAAATCAATTCAAATAATAGGTCTTGTAAACATGTATTCTTTCCTGTCCATGAAATGTATTGCTTTGGACTTAAAAAAATAGTATTGTTGTTGTTGTAAAATATTTAGATTGGAAACTTGAAACTTATATGTGTTAAATTGTGTCAGAAAAGTAATCCAGAAAATTATTACAGTTTTGCTTTATTTTATGCATATACTATAAAGGAAAATACTCTCATCCGATTCGTTTTCTTAGGCCCATCTCAAAAAAATTGCATACCGAGGTACTCCCTCCGTAAACTAATATAAGAGTGTTTAGATCACTACTTTAGTGATCTAAACGCTCTTATATTAGTTTACAGAGGGAGTAGAATTTTTCGCAATCCACAAAAAAGTAAGAGTTTTTCATAAATCCTGAACCAACAAATGCAGTTGTTAGGACGACATGCTAGCTGACGGAGCTGACAAGTCAGATGCATGTTCATTAGGGGCATATCAAATGATGCCATTGTTTAGTTTTTACATCAAATTCAGCCAAATTCTATGAATTATGCTAGTATTTAATGAACAAGTATGGTAGATGCACCACACTAAACTGAGGGCCTCTTTGATTTAAAGGATATTCATATGAATTTTAAAGGATTGAAATCCTCGGGATTTTTATCTATGTTGGCCGTTTGATTTGTAGGATGAATCATATATGATTTATTTCCAGGATTCATTTGTATATATTCCATAGAATTCTATCATCCACTCAAAACTCTGGGGAAGAATCCTTTATTTTTTGTGAGATGCAGTCAAGCAAACCAAAATCATGTAGGATTAAAAAAGGCATGCCATTTTTAGTCCTATTGTTCTTCCTATTCATGCGTTCCTTAAATCATGTGAATCTTTTTTTAGCGGGAAATCATGTGAATCAAAGAAACCCTTACAATCATATCAGATATAAGCCCAACGAACATAAGTCTAAGTTGGCCCTCTACTTAGTTTTCATGTTGTCCGGACGAATGGGTTTGCCTTGTCAATTTTAGCACAAATGGTCATACATAAGGGGTAAAATGTGAATTCACAAATAAAATAAAGAGGTAAAACGTGGCATTTTCTTTGAAAATAGTATAATATGCTGGCACGAGATCTTTGCTATGAGGTAAAAAGTAAATTTTACTCTTACAGTAATTTTGAATATTATGCATATACTATAAAAATAACACGATGGTTTTAGCCAAATATCAAAGACAATGTGACATGTTGAAAGCATCACTCTTTTAATTAGGGAGTAGTGTGGTTTCTTACTTTGTTTGTAGCAACACACGTGTACTATGTTTGTTCTTTGTAGTTTGACATTAGGACTTAGTTTTCTCTTTTTAGGAAAAGATCCTTAGGACTTAGTTTTAATTAACGAAAAGAAAGTGTTAGTGTCACAAGCTTGTTTCAGAGGATCAGGTTAGTAAAAGGGAGCATTTTTTTTGCCACTCTAAATTTTACCAATTTTTCTTATGCCACTCTAGATTTTGACATTTCACTTTTGCCACTCTTAGCTTTTGACAATTATCACAATTGCCATTCCGTGGCAAAAAGAAAATAAAATTATTTTACTTTTGTCACTCTTAGCATTTGAAAATGTATCACAATTGCCACTCTGAAATTTTAATTTTGCCACGGAATGACAATTGTGATAATTTGTCAAAAACTAATAGTGCATTTGAAAATGTATCACAATTGCCACGAAATGGCAATTGTGATAATTGTCAAAAGCTGATAGTGGCAAAAGAGAAATGACAGAGTCTAGACTCACATATGGAGAATTGGCATAAGATAGAGTGGTAAAAACAATTTTTTCCCTTAGTCACACATTGGTATGTTGCATATGTAAGAAAAATAGCATCGTTGGACAATATTTTATTTAAAAAAACAAATGTAAGACGTTTAGGTTTAAGTAGACATTAATTATCCTATTTAATAAAAAAATCTTTTATTTTTTTGACACACACACATGGTCAACCGGTTCTAGGAACGAGTGGTCAGGGTTTTGTCCTTCCTCGCCAAGGTCGATTGAGGTCTCCAACTCTCCATTACACACTTCCCCACCCATTCACCAAGGCGCAGACAGGGGAGAAGAAGAAGCGGAGGAGGAGGAAGATGCCTTGCCTGAACGTGTCGACAAACCATGTTTTCGTTTGGTAGAAGTAGGACCAGAGTACCAATTTTTCTACAACCATCTTCGATTTTTTGCTGGAACCAATGAATTTTTTTGCTACCATGTCTTTTTGTTTGATGGAACCAGTGTACTACATTTTGCTATCACCGTTTTGAGTTTTGCTACTATTAGCATGGTCAATTGGTACATCCTTTTTTCACGACGCGCTGAGTTTTGCTTCTTGCTGGAACCAGCTTCAAGCCGGTATGGAAGAATAAGCTTTCATCCTGGGGAGAAAAAGTTTCAACCGGCTGTGGAAAAGCTTCATTCGGCTTGAGGAAAAGCTTCAAGTGCCACGAGAAAAAAGTGTCCACCGCAGCAAAAAAAGTTTCAATGCTGAAAAAAGCTTCAACTGAACCCAGTGTTTTTTTTGCTGGAACCAATTTCTTCATGAGGCGAGGCATGTTTTTTGAATTTTTTTTGCTGCATTTGTGTTTTTTGCTGGAACCATCAACTGATTTTGCTACAACGACCTTTTGATTTTGCTGGAATCGCGAAGCGGAGCTGAGACCAGATTTACCAATTGATTTTTGCTGCAACCATCAAATCTGCGAGCGGCTCCATGGCGAGCCGGCGAGCGACACCAACGAGCCGGCGAACGGTCGCCACAGAGCTTCAAGGGGGAGGCCAGGGGAGGGGACGGGGAAGCAGGAGGGTGAGGACTGTTGCAGGAAGGAGACGCGAGGTGGGGGGTGGGGGTGAGGGGGTGGAATCCTGTGGTCTGGGACCCGCGTATCGTGTGGCTGGGGAGCCGACCGGTCGAAATTTCGGCCGGTGCGCCGGCGCCTAGCAGTCGCCTATTTTATTTTAAAAACAAATATAAGACGTTTAGGTTTAAGTAGACATTAATTATCATATTTAATCAAAAAAATCTTTTATTTTTTGACACACACACGCATAGGGTCGACCGGTCGAGGAACGAGTGGTCAGGGTTTTGTCCTTTCTCGCCAAGGTCGACTGAGGTCTCCAACTCTCCATTACACACTTCCTCACCCATCCACCAAGGCGCAGACAGGGGAGAAGAAGAAGCGGAGGACGAAGATGCCTTGCCTAAACGTGTCGACGAACCATGTTTTTGTTTGGTAGAAGGAGGACCAGAGTACCAATTTTGCTACAACCATCTTCGATTTTTTGCTGGAACCAATGAATTTTTTTTGCTACCATGTCTTTTTGTTTGATGGAACCAGTGTACTACTTTTTGCTACCACCGTTTCGAGTTTTGCTACTATTAGCATGGTCAATTGGTACATCCTTTTTTCACGACGCGCTGAGTTTTGCTTCTTGCTGGAACCAGCTTCAAGCCGGTATGGAAGAATAAGCTTCCATCCTGGGGAGAAAAGGCTTCAACCGGCTGTGGAAAAGCTTCATTCGGCTTGAGGAAAAGTTTCAAGTGCCACGAGAAAAAAAATTCCACCGCAGGAAAAAAGTTTCAATGCTGAAAAAAGCTTCAACTGAAGCCAGTGTTTTTCTTTTTTGCTAGAACCAATTTCTTCATGAGGCGAGGCATGTCTTTTGATTTTTTTTGTTGCATTTGTGTTTTTTGCTGGAACCATCAACTGATTTTGCTACAACGACCTTTTGATTTTGCTGGAATCGCGAAGCGGAGCTAGGACCAGATTTATCAATTGATTTTTGCTGCAACCATCAAATCTGCGAGCGGTTCCATGATGAGCCGGCGAGCGGCCCGGCGAGCGACATCAACAAGCCGGCGAGCGGTCGCCACATAGCTTCAAGGGGGAGGCCATGGGAGGGGGACGGGGAAGCAGGAGAGTGGGGACTGTTGCAGGAAGGAGACGCGAGGTGGGGGTGGGGAAGGGGGTGGAATCCTGTGGTCTGGGACTCGCGTATCACGTGGCTGGGGCCGATCGGCCGAAATTTTGGCCGGTGCGCCGGCGCCTAGCATTCGCCTATTTTATTTAAAAAACAAATGTAAGACGTTTAGGTTTAAGTAGACATTAATTATCATATTTAATAAAAAAATCTTTTATTTTTTGACACACACACGCATAGGGTCGACCGGTTGAGGAACGAGTGGTCAGGGTTTTGTCCTTCCTCGCCAAGGTCAACTGAGGTCTCCAACTCTCCATTACACACTTCCCCACCCATCCACCGAGGCGCAGACAGGGGAGAAGAAGAAGAAGCGGAGGAGGAGGAAGATGCCTTGCCTGAACGTGTCGACGAACGTGAACCTGGAGGGGGTGGACACCTCCGCCGTCCTCGCCGACGCCTCCAGCACCGTCGCAACCATCATCGGCAAGCCGGAGAACGTACGCTCCTTGCCCCATCTCCCCCCTTTCCTCAACATCCCGCCTTGCCTAGGCCATCTTCCCTCTTCTCGCGGCGTCCGTATCTCCATGTCGATCCATACAGGCGTGGCCGTCCCCTGGATTCCGTCCGTCTCTTAGGTCTGGCCCTTCAATCTGTTAGGGTTTTGGGGAGTCGATTCGATGCTGGGGGTTTGTTCCCCTTCCTTTGGGCGGCTATTCATGTTTGCTTTGCCCTGGAAGATCTTTGTCCCACGACTGCTGAAATTGTGGATACGGGGTTTTGATCTGTAGGTTTGTATGACATTTTCATGTGTGGAGCAAGTTCAAGGTTGTGATCTGGGGTTATGTCCAGTTTAGGACTGTGTTTCTTATGGTCATGTGTTTGTTTGTTGGTGAATGTAGACCACACAGACGAAAAAATCAGTTTCTTGTCAAATAAACTTTGCAGTTTTATTTACTACCTTTGTTCCTATATGTGAGACGTTTTGGCAGTTTAAATTGAACTGCCAAAACATCTTATATTTAGGAGCAGATTAGCATGCACGTGAAAATTGAAAACTTGGACTGAACCTGAACTGAATCAAGGTTCGATTTCTTGATGTTTGGTGGTCAAGTCGTTGTCTTCTTGGTTTGGATATTTTTTCGAATCAGTTACTCCCTCCGATCCGAATTAATTGACGCAGCCTCTATAGAATGTCCATTTTACATTGTCTGCGTCAATTAATTCGGATTGGAGGGAGTAGCATTTTTATATTTCTTAGCCTCAATATGATAAGCATGAAGGGTGTTTGATGTGCTATGACATGAATATGCTGAAACTTGAAATGGATGGGCAAGTTACTTGGTAAAGGGATGAATAGAACCAATCTGTCTCTCTACAGAAGCAAATCAGACAATGAACATGCTCGACATCTTTAATATTTATTACGGATTTCTCTGTAAACATAGCATAAGATGGGGAACTTTCAGAGTACCATGGAGCATGGAGTTTGTGTGTATCTTTCTCTCAAAAGAACTTTGAAACCTTCATATTTTCCATTTTTCTTGGTCATTGCAACACCAAAATGAGTTGATTAGGAGGTTATGATTAGTGTCTATTGCAAGTCTAGAGTGAAAACACTTTATTCTGTTTTAGAGATTTTGCTTTGGGAGGCAATATCTGAAAGTCTTTCCAGAAATACATGTTTACTTGTTTTGCTTGTCTTTCGAATGTAGAGGTATTTCACATCAACAAGATATGGCTGTTTTCTTCGTGTTCCTCTATAATTGCTAATTCAGAACCTCATGTATTGGAAAATTATAAAATATATGCACAGTACCATTAATCTGACGTAAATCTGGACTGCTCATGTTTAACTATTCAGAACTTTATTTGCTTATGTTTTTAGAGAAATACAGGTCATTTCCTTGATTCTCAAGTTCTTTTCTAAATATACTGGAGTATTATTTTGGAAAGCTAACTGTACTTAGGTTAGTTGTTTTTAAGTGTAGAAATACATCAATTTTAACAGAAAAATGGCTCCAATAGCTACTTCTGTTGATATATCAGAGATAATTAAGATCAAAATGACTTGCCTGGTTATTTATATTTATGATACTGAAGCCAATTATAATGAAGCTCTTAGTTGGTGTTTCATTCTGTAGATTTGGAGATATGATATGATTGTATACAATGTCAGACACTCGAACTACTGGAAATTAGGCTGTGATAGTTTTCTGGTTTTTAGCTGACCGGGTAGCGGGTATACCAAAGTTCTTTCTCACCGTCTTTATCATTCAGATACTAACTTGAGTGCTTCCAACAGTATGTGATGGTTGTTCTCAAGGGTTCAGTGCCCATGGCGTTCGGAGGTACCCAGGAGCCTGCAGCCTACGGTGAGCTGGTTTCCATCGGAGGGCTGAACCCTGATGTGAACAAGAAGCTGAGTGCCGGCATTGCTTCCATCCTGGAGTCAAAGCTGTCCATCCCCAAGTCCCGCTTCTACCTCAAGTTCCATGATTCAAAGGCAAGCAGATATTATTTCCTGTCGACCGCTCATTCATGGGTCTTCATCAGGCATCATCATGTTCTCATTGCAATTCTGCTGTTTGTTAGGCCCATCCTGCACAAGAACATGCTCAATGTTTGCATGCTTTGCATCAAGAGTAGATCATGTAAATGTCCATCTGTCGTTTGAACTCGTAGTGTCATGTTAGCTTCCACAGTGGCTTCCTTTCTATGCTAGATGCTAATTATATGAACTCCAATTAAGCCTTTTTCTTTACCATGCAGCGCTCGGACTTTGGGTGGAACGGATCGACCTTTTAGACGCCTCATATGGCGTGGAGTCCTGTATGAACTTCAGAGTTCCTAATATTCTGTCCATTGCCTATTTAAGGAGAAACCGCTGCAGTAAGACGTCATGTCAGTTTAATGGCCAGTGTTTATGAGTGCTGGAGTACTTGTGTGATCTAGTTGGTTTGGTTTCGGACTTGCCATGGCAAGGAAATGTTGCAACTGCTCGGTTCGATTCGTAATCATGAATCCTTTCTGGTGTCCTCTGTGTTTGTCCAATTGTGCTGGTTGTTGAGTTCCAGTGATTTGCTGCATGAACTAAAATTTAGGATTTGCGTTAGGTGCCACCCTCCAACTGTGGAGTACATGCCCTTGGAGGAAATAGGCTCTGTTTTTCTTCGACTTAGCTGCTTTTGATATGCAAATTTGCTTGATTGGGTGTTTGTTTTCCTTTAAAGAGGTTGCACGCTGCAAATATGTCATGGCTGAGGACCAAATATGTCATCTTTACGGAACTCTATTCCTGGTCTGCATCACTACATACAACCTCTAGAAAGGAATTCTATTCTCCTCTCCTCTGCCCCTGTTGGATATGTGAGAGGTGCTTGTTGTGCCCTTGTGTATAGCAGTGTTAGGGCATCTCCAACGCTAACCCGTAAACCGGACATCGTATCCGCCCGCGGATAGGACCATTCTGCTGTCACGGATGCGGGCTGGCCATCCAAAGCTAGCAGCATGCATTTCAAATCGTGTTTTGACAAATTTTATCAAACACGATAGAATTCATCAAAATTCAGATAGAAAATAGGACAAGTCTTTATTCTTATAAAAAGTAGAGTTGGTGATGATGGTGTGCTTGTCATCCTGCAATATAGGTCGCCCGATCTATATCTAACGGGTAGGAAGGAAACTATTACAATTTCTCTACTCTTATAAAAAACAGAGTTGGTGATGATGGTGTGTCTGCCATCCTGCAATATAGGCCGTCCGATTTATATCTGACGGATAGGAAGGAAACTATGACAATTTTGCAAAAAGATACCCACACCCCTATCCACATTTGCAAATAAGTCTTTTCCTCGTTCATCATTTTTTCTCACAAGATAAACTACTCATACAAATGCATCTTGATGTTCCGTGCAGCGCACGGGCATCTTGCTAGTACTCTTATAAAAAGCAGAGCTGGTGATGATGGTGTGTCTGTCATCCTGCAATATAGGTCGCCCGATCTATATCTAACGGGTAGGAAGGAAACTATGACAATTTACCCGCACTTCTCTCCACATTTGTAGATACGGCTTTTCCTTGTTCATCTTTTTCTCTCATAAGATAAACTACTCATACAAATGCATCTTCATGTTCCATGCAACGCACGGGCATCTTGCTAGTCATCCATAAATACACATGCAAATATGTCTAGTACAACAGTAGTTCCAATCAGTGGCGGAGCCAGGAAAATCCAATGAGGATGGCCAAACGTTGCTAAACCTAGTTGAGGAGGGCCAGTCCATTAAAATACTCTGTTTTAACAGCAAAAAGTTATGTGTTTACACTAGTATTAGTCTTAAACCAGCGGACATTAGGGGGTTAGGGCCCTGCTGGTCCCCCTGTCTCCGCCACTGGTTCCAATTCAACCGGGTGTTAGACAAGTTTTTCATGGATAGATCAAATTCAACGATACTAACTCCAGTTCTGGCACATGTTGTCCCACACATATTGTCCCTTGAGATTCATCCAACAATTCATGTGTGTGAATTGTCTGCCCTTTGACCCGTAGTACACTACGGCAGCGCGTGCAAGCTACACAACGTATAGAGCAACAATGAATGAATGAACCAATCAACATATAGAGCAAGAAAATCAAAACTTACAATCTCCATGGTTGTCGCGCGCAATGGCCACATTGCCGGCAATCAACTGCGACATAATACTTTATGGCAGAGTTCTGGATGGTCTACCATCGATAGGCTAACGACTTCACATTTCGTTCATGGATGATTTGTATGTCACAGGGCACAAATGTGCTTTTGCGCATGAAACGAACCATGCACGTGCTGCCAAAGAACCTCCTTCTGCTCCTGCCTATGAAGTCCACAGATACGCCTAAACCATACATCACACAACAACTCATTCACCATGTCGAGTACCCCGCCATCGTTCTTGCTCTAAAACAACGACATGGAGTTCGAAAATAAGCTCAATGGCATTTGACCAAACACATGTCATGCGTGGTGTCAGCCATGGTTGTCGTTGTCGACAGGGGGACAGAGGTACATGGCTACGAATAGATCATGGGTGGACGACGCTGTAGTACAAGGCGAGCGGGCTTGTGGGTGGTAGTTGCGGACACCTGGTAATCCCTGTGTGGCAGTCGGAGAGGTACATCGGTGGCGTCGGAGGAGGAGGACGCAGATGCAAAGCAAGGGGGCAGGGGCGGAGTGGAAGAGAATGGGACCGAGATAGGGGTTTCAGTGGGTCGGGGCTGTCGGAGTCCTACATGGCAGTGGTCCGGACTCCCGTAACGCCCCTTGGTTTGCTCCCAATTTGAGGGAAAAATCACGTCTAGCCCGGTCGACAGACTGATACAGGCCCGCGTTGGATGGCAAAACACATCCATACCGCACGGTCCAGACGGATGCGGGCAGTTTGATGGTCCACTCTGAAGATACCCTTAGGCCTGCTGTTTCCTTAATGAAGTTTGGCGTTCTAGCGTCGGGGAACATGCCGCCGACATTCTCGAGCCACATCTTCGAGTGTGGGTCCGTCCCTTTTGACTTTCTTAGTTTTTACAGGTTTTTGCTTTCCTTAGATTTTGTTTTCCTGGTGGCATGTTGTAACAAAGGTCTCTCTGTCACCTCCCTACCTCGACAACATTCGGTCTGGCGTCGGGGAAGGGCATGTGAAGGTAGGTGTTGTAGGATTTTGTTGGTTCTCTTTGGATCTTGACAGTTGATGTGTCAATTAAGAGAAACAGTTGGTTGGCTCTTGATACAGCGATTTGGACCCACTCTTTCGATTTGTTCTGCAACATGGCTTGCTTCATCCAACCCTCTAGACAGTTGTTCAAAAATTGTAAAACTGCATTGCGTAGGGTAATGTCACAACTAATGTTTTTTCTCTTTTACTATGATTATTGTGTCTTCAAAGACTGACATGACGATGATGTTTACGGGTGTCTTCTTTTTATTGTTGGTTCAGTGCATATTTTAATTTGTGACGAACGGCGTACCATCGAACAAGAAGAAAACCAATTTTGTTTTATTTATGATTTTGTGTCTTGATGTATTCCACTTGTACAACGGTGGAGCCAGCACACAAGCGTTGGGTTCAAGTGAACCCAACAACTTTTTCTACGTACCTGCGTGTAGTGCATGTTTGGTTCACCTGAACCTAGTAAAAAATCATGCCTGACCCCAATAACGTGAGGTGGTCATGTGAATAGCGTAAGCAAAGGGCCCAAAAGCTCACGGGTCATCAATGTCTAGGCGCCCAGCTGGCCAGGCCTAAACCGTGATTAGTCACGTAGTCTGTACTCACATTTTGTATACGTATATGCACGCACGCACGCAGCCACACGCCTCCTCGGGACTCGGGTCGTCATCTGTTCGTTTTCCAATTCGCATCTCTCCTCTAGTCTATTCGTGTTCCTCGGCGGCGTCTCGGCCGCCGCACACCAGCAGCAGGCAGGCTGCTACAGATCCACAGCGGCAACAGTCTTAGGGGTGTTTGTTTTCAGGGACTTTTTTGTGTAGGGGCTAGAAAAAGTCTTTTTTAGAGACTTTTTTATCAAACGGGAAGGACTTTTTAGGGACTAAACTAGGCATTTGAGACTAAATGAAGAAGACTCTCAAGGAGAGTCTTTTTGGAACTTTTTAGGACTTTTTCAACAATGCCCCTCCATGCATCTATTGGCCCGCCACCCCATGGTGTTGTTTGATTGTTATTTTTCTATATACTAGGGGCAACATGGTCATTTAATAACCTCTAGGAAGGGACTAAGGACTTTTTAGTCTCTGGAAACAAACATGGAGGAACTTTTTAGGGACTAGGGACTTTTTAGTTGGGACTAGAAAAAGTCCTAGGACTAGAGAACCAAACACCACCTTAACCCAAAATTTCAGGTAATTAGAATACATTGCCACATCTCCTCATCTTCTCTCTCTTATGTATGTTCTATCTAGCCTACTAACTTAGGGTAATAGTGATTTTTTTGCCCTAGTTTTTTATTTGTTTTTCTTCATGGACTTTGATTGATCAAGGCTATGAAGCGGTATTACTCAAAGAGAACTCGGACACAAATCCAGAATGATACATGCACATCAAGGTCACACAGTAGACAGGCAAAGTACATCAAATGTTACTACAACTAGTCTTCCGAAGCCCACTATAGACAACGAAATTAATTTAGATGAGTTGCCTTATGAACCAGCTGATCGAAAGATAATTTCAGAGTATAAAAGAAATCCAAAGATGCAAGATGAGATTAGGCATAGATATTTAACAAGGAAACCTTACAGGCCATCGTCTAATTTTGATTACTTGTAGAGAAAGGTTGGAGAGACTCAACGTAGAATTAATCCAGATTAGTTTGATGAATATGGTCGTTGGCTTGAGCATAGTGCCAAGTTGCATAAGGCCTTTTGTTTGTGTTGATACCTTTTTAGAGATTACAATGAAGAACAAACTAGGAGTGATGCATTTGTAATTAATGGTTGGAAAAAAGAGAGTCAAATTCTCATAAAGAGAATGAGCGAACCCAATGAACAAATTTTCTGGCTCCGGCCCTGCACTTGTATGGACCGTTTTTTTTCTTGACAATTATTTTTTTATTAAGAAAAATACCATCTTTACCTACCGGAGTGGTAAGTTGACCAGTCTTGTATTTCACCAGCAATCTCAAACTGATGCCTAGTCTAGCCAAACTACTTATCAGCGTTTACAAATTCAGCTTGAATGTATATCTACCAGTTCAGGTCAAATTAGGAGACAGAAATGTCAACTCGGAGAGAGAGAGAGAGACCAGGCTGACCGTTGACCTTTGCTTGTTAACAGAGAGGGAAACGCGCGCCATCGTTCGTCGCTCCTAAACATTCTTCTCTCCCAGATAAAGAAAACATTATTCTCTACGGTGGTGGCATCCACCGACGCCATGGCCGCGGCTTCTCCTCCCCTCCTCCCCGTCTCCGTTATCCCGGCGGCCACCGCCGCGACCGCCACCATCGTCCTCCCCGCCCCGGACACCTCCTCGGCGGCCAACCAGCGCGCCTATCTCGCCCGCCTCCTCGACTCCGCCAAGCGCTCCCTCTCCGGCGCGCGCCCGTGGGCCGAGCTCCTCGACCGCGCGGCGCTCAGCCGCCCGGACTCCCTCGCCGACGCCACCGCCCGCGTCCGCAGGAACCTCGCCTACTTCCGCGTCAACTACGCCCTCCTCGTCGCGCTCTCCCTCGCCGCCTCCCTCCTGGCGCACCCGTTCGCGCTCGCCGCCCTGCTCGCGCTCCTCGCCGCCTGGTGCGCGCTCTACCTCCTCCGCCCCGCCGACGCGCCCCCGCTGGCGGCCTTTGGGAAGACCTTCTCCGAGAGGGAGACGCTGGGCGGGCTCTTGGCGGCGTCGGCGTTCGTCGTCTTCGTGACCTCCGTCGGGTCCATCGTCTTCTCCGCCCTCGCGGCCGGCGCCGTGCTCGCCTGCGCGCACGGCGCGTTCCGGGTGCCCGAGGAACAGCTCTTCCTCGACGACGACCTGCAGCCTGGCGCTGGAGGAAGAGCGGGCTCCTCCGTCGACCTGCTCTCCTTCTTCACCAACGCCGCGGGAGGAGGAGGCGGGCGCGGCTGAGGCGCCCCACGTCATGCCGTCGACTGATTCATTCTTGAGAAATACACGAGACACCATATGTGTTGCTAGTTAGCTACACCTACATACACTAAATGAATTTTTTAATTGCATTTAGGATTTTATACGATTCAAAATATTTTTATAGGAAATTTGGAGAAACAAAACATTCATGAATTATTTGTTTGTGGATTGTTCGATGCCTAGAATTGAATTATATATGGTTTTTTTCTAAGAATTTATTTGCATTGTGTTTCTAGGAAATGTTTCATCTATTCAAAACTCATGAAATGAATTATTGGTTTCTCATCTGGGGTAAGGGAATCTCGGGAATCTCCAAGGGCGACACTTGAACCGCCTGCATACACGTTCGGACTGCGTTGTTCAGACCAGGAAAAACATATCCAACATGGTCTTGTATAGAGCGGCCGGGACGTGTTTTCTTTCGCAAATCGGAGGCAAACATGTAGGGCTTTGTGGGCGTCCGGACAGTTGCCACGCCCGCTTCTGACCGCCCTGCCCACCCAAACTCGCTCCCTCACCTCTCTTGCACTTTCCATCCCACGCGTCACGCCGCTTGCCGCATTGCATTCATGCCAGCCTAGAGCATGCAGCAGCCAGCATTGATGCCCATGATTTTGACCGAAAGGGAGGGCGGCGCAGACGGACGCAACCTCTCATTGGCAGCATTGAACGGGCGCGCCGGCCGAGGGTGTCGGCCGCTGCTCGCCCGGTTGAACACGCCTCCTTGCAGCATTTAAACGCCCGCAGACTGCCCGCCTTCCTCCATTAAGCCCTGCACCTGTGCTGGGAAACCTACTCCGGACAAACGTCTGTTCCCCCTCCCACCCGGTATTTAAATGATGGCAGACGTCGGGTAAAAATCACACCACACTTCGCTCTTCTTCCTTGCACTCAATTTTCTCCACAAGCTCCATGGCATCCGGCGAGCACGAAGCCGAGTTGTCCTGCATACAAGCTGTCTAGGTGGCCCGTCGAGCCTACCAGATACGAGCTGGGCAACTCTTTGCTCTGCCTCCATCGACGGTCCAGGCGGCTGGAGGCCAGCTCGCGAAGGCAGAAACTTCAAGCCGACATGTCCATGAGCAACTCACCGCTCCAAGCCAGCTCACCGAGGAGTGGCGTGTTGCTCTAGGCCGACAAGCGGTGGACCACGACGACACAACCTCCTGTGCTGCTGCTACTCGCGCCATCCGCCGTCAACGTGTCCGTGACTACGCCCTGCTGGGAGAGGTCGGCGACGACGCGGCGTCCAGCACGTCAGCGCCCACCGAGGTCATCGAAAAGAAGTAGAACACGGAGGTGTCGTGGGAGTAAGTCTGACAATAGAATAGGGGGTACGTAGGAGGAGGCAAGATCCTAGCTACGGCGAGGTTATGCACGCAAGGTTTACGAGTTCAGGTCCTTCTCGAAGGAAATAACAGCCCTACGTCTCGGTGCCCGGAGGCTTGGTCGACTGGATTATGCGTGAGTTACAGGGGGTGCGAACCCTTATGCCAGAGGAGGGGTGGCTTATATAGAATGCGCCAGGATCCCAGCCATCCCATGTTACACAGGGTCCAATGTACATTAAGACAGGGCGTTACTGGTAGCGCCAGTTATAAAGAGCTATAAATGATCTTTAAGACTATAGAGTGAACACCTAACCGTTGCCATCCTGAGTGACTTTAGGCCTTCTGTATTCCGAGTGGTTTCTTGTATGGTCGAGTGACTTCATCTTGGTCGAACGGAATTGGGGTTTCCGAGTGAGGTTAGAGGTCGAGTGGATTGTACTCCTTGGTGAAATCAGTCGGTTTCTTCTGTTGTATCTTGAATGTCTTTGACTCTAGGGCAGTGTCCTTGGGTAAGGCATCTAGGTCAGGCCTATGACCCTACCCTAGGTACATGTCATCGTCATTAGCCCCCGAATGGATTGAGGTCCGAGTGAAGAAAGAGCTGAAGTTGATTCTGACTCGATTCCCTACTTCGGAGGTATTTTATCTGAGTCTATGAATCATGTTGAAGCTTCGATCTTGTTTCAGTCGCCTCGATCGATTCAGAGGTCGTCGAGTGAACTAAACTGATAAACTTCGAGTGTTGATATGGTACGAAATCTTCGGTGCGATTGGTTACTCTGCGGTCCCCGGATCTCACGGGATTCGAAATTTTGGGGAAGCGCGCGGGACGGAGCGTGCCGTAGTAAACATAGTGGATAGACGAGGACGCCTCGATCTTTGCGCCGCCTTTTCCACCATGTATCAGGCGAGCGCCTGCTGCGGGATGTGATTAGATCGCTCGGGCCCACTCGTCAGCCACTCAGAAGTGGCCTCATAAATAGCGCCCAGGCCGATGCAAAGCACAATGCGCCTCAATCGTACCCTTCTTCCCCTGCTTCTCCATCGCGCTCTCTGCCATCTTCGTCGTCTCCGTTCACCCGCGAGCACTCCGTTGCCATGGGAAAGGACAAGACGGCGGCCCTGGAGCGCAAGAAGGTGGCGGCAGTGAAGGGCAAGAAGACGAGTCGGGGGTCATCGTCGAGGTCTCGTCTGCCGCCTGGTTGGATCCAGGGGGACTGGATCCGCTCTACGATCCAGAATGAGGACTTGGAGGGCCTGTCCAGTGGAGGCCTGATCACCCATGGGTCTTGGAGATTACCGGGGAACGAGACCGAGCCTCTTCCACAGGAGGGTGAGTGTGTCCTCCTTGCCACTCATGTCAACCGCGGTTTCAGTCTGCCTCCACATCCTTTTTTCCGGGGTTTCTTGAACTTTTTTGGTGCTCAACTTCATCACTTCTCCCCCAACACAATCACATATCTCGCCGCCTACATCTCTTTGTGTGAAAACTTCTTGGGCTGTCGACCGCATTGGGGTTTGTTCAAGCACATCTTTACTTGCCGCTCTCAGTCTGTGAAGAAGGCAAATCCGAATGACGAAAAAACACACGTGATCCAAATGTGCGAGGGTTTAGGGATTCATAGAGGGGTAGGAGTACTTTTCCAGCCATGACCCTTCTCGACTCAGTTAGAGGGTGGCAGTCGACCTGGTTCTACTGCCGAGATGTTCCGACTCCCGGTCAGTCGACCAGTCTTCCCCCCTTCACCATGGACCGAGTCCGCCAAACCTCTTCGCTTATCATGACTCCAGCAGAGAAGGGATAGGTGTCCATGCTAGTCGACCAGGTAGTCCAACTGGTTCGTGATGGCGTCACTGGCATGGATTTGTTGGAAGTGTTTCTCAGTAGACGCATCTAGCCCCTTCAAGCTCACAATCATCCGATGTGGATGTATTCGGGCCCCAACGACATCGCTCGGGTCGGCCCAGAGGAAGTCTCCAAGGAGATGGTGAAGTAGTGGTTGCGGAGCATCATTGGAAATAAAGACAACCCCAGGGGGTACAGGAGAGTTGTCCCATTCGATGTCGAAAACGAGCCGGAAAAGGTCTGACCCTTATTATCGAGTGTATTTTTATTCTGACTTGCAACTGTCCTTGAATCTGATTGATGCCCGTTTGACTCCTTGCCTTGCAGATTTATACTGAGATGTACTCGATGCCGAACGGGGAGCAAGCCCAGGAGGGAACGGAGAGCACAGACTGGCAATTCCCCGACGACCATGAAGATGATAGTGACGACTCGGGTGGCAGTGAGGAAGTCGAATCACCACCCCGCTCAGAGCATCGATCCAAACAATCTCAAAACCTTGCAGGCGGGCGAGTCAAGGCAGCCCCTCCAAGCGCACAAGTGCAAAAACGCACTCGGACTTCGTCTCTGGAGCCATCCGAAAAGGCCGCCAAGCAGCTCAAGACCGCCCCTTCAAAGCCTCGGAAGGCCTTGCCCAAGACCAAGGTGGATGTTCCCGTCGCTTCTGCGTAAGTGTCTTGCTTTCTCTCTTTTCTTTTGCGCCACTTGGGAACTTCCATGTTACCGTCAACTCATTCTCTTGCTTGATCGAGTGGGTTCTGAACTTTCAGTGCTGCCACTTCCGGGACCTCCATGGACATTTACAAGAATGAAGATGATGAGGAAACTGAAGACGCGGCTACTTCCAAAGCGGGTACGACTCTTGCCTTCATTTTGCCAATGGAACCGTCGGTCAACCGAACTCTTATGGTCGAGTCTTTTGCAGCACCGCAAAATGTCATTGACCTTCTAGACGACAATGAAGATGAACCCCAGAAGACCACGGGAAGGAAGAGCAGGACTTCGAGCAGGAGGGTGCCTGCGAGCAAGGTTCCTCGGTTGACATCAGCATCAGAACCAGTGATCCAGCCATCCGGAGATCCAATTCGGGCTTTTGTTTCTTTTGCCGACCCTGTGTCGACTGATCGTCCTTCGGCATCGACCGCTGAAATCTCTGCTCCGTCTGTGCAACTCCATGCTTTAGATCCTCTGGCTCACTCGACTATTCCACCAGGTCCGCTCTTCGTTACCCATCATGTCCCAGAGGACCAGATTAGCGCTACTAAGGAAGCTATACACCAAGCAGGCCTTATGATGGAGCAGATGAAGGTGGTGCGCGAGGCCAGCCAGGCTGCTTATGATGCTAGCTCAGCTCTCCAGACCAATGTTTAGGTTAGTTGATTTCCGACTGATCTTTAGCTTAACCGTTGCTCTGTTAGGATATGGTACTTGAAGACTGCTCCTTCATTATTCATAAGATGTCCGTGGATGAACGTTGTCAAACCTTTAATGTGCATCTATCATGAGTCTGCTCCCTGCATCTGTTCACCCACTGGGTGCTTTAACTTTTGATGTATAGTTCTTTTATTTGAGTCGACTAGGTCGCGTCGAGTGTACTCTTGAATCAGTGGGGGCACGCAGAGTGCACCCACTGGGCGTAGTCCCCGAGACCGCGGTCGACTGTGTGTAGTCGGCGGTGGTCTGAGAATAATGTCGCTTTAGAGCTCTTCCACTCGGTCTAAACAGGTCGGGCTGAGTGGAATCCGGACCAGTGGGGGCACGTCAAGTGCACCCACTGGGTGTAGTCCTGTAACGCCCCGAGACCGATGTGCCAGGTGTCGCCCAGTTATTCGCTGTTGTTGTGTTGTCATTGCTTGCGTGTCATGCATTGCATATCATGTCATCATGTGCATTTCATTTGCATACGTGTTCGTCTCATGCATCCGAGCATTTTCCCCGTTGTCCGTTTTGCATTCCGGCGCTCTGTTCTCCTCCGGTGGTCATTTCTACCTTTCTCTCGTGTGTGGGGATTAAACATTTCTGGATTGGACTGAGACTTGCCAAGCGGCCTTGGTTTACTACCGATAGACCGCCTGTCAAGTTTCGTACCATTTGGACTTCGTTTGATACTCCAACGGTTAACCGAGGGACCGAAAAGGCCTCGTGTGTGTGTGTGTGTGTGTGCAGTCCAACACCCTTCCAAAGTGTCCCAAAACCCACCTAAACCTCCTCCATCATCTCGGTCGTTCGATCACGATCGCGTGGCCGAAAACCGCACCTCATTTGGACTCTCCTAGCTCCCTCTACCTATATATAGGTGCTCCCCTCCCGAAAATCGCAGACGAAACCTAGTCTTCTTCATCCTCGCGCCGCCGGACACGTCCGCGTTGAGCCGGACATGTCCGCCGCCCGCTGCCACCTTGCTCCAGCCAATGGCGAGCCGCCACCTCAGCATCTCCGCCGTCGCACCCAACCACCATCCGCCACCTATCGCCACCTATCGCCTCCGCCGCCGCGCCTCACCCGCCGGCCCGCAAGGGCACGGGCGGGGCCCTCCGGGCCTAAGCCGCGCCTCCCATGCGCCCGAAGCGCGCCACCGCTCCGTGGCGGCCCCGCCGTCGCCGCCTTTCCGCGCGCCGGCATCCTGCTCCGCCCGCCGGCGGCGAGCCTCGCCGGACCGCGCCGCCCCGCTCGCCCCCGGCCGCCGCCGCGCGCCGTACGCCGTGCCCTGCCACCTTGCTCGCCGCACGTCGCTGCCTCGGGTGACGTGCGCCGCCGCCTCGGCTTCCGTGTTCCTCGCCAGAGTTCGTCCTCGCCCTCACCGGAGTCCAAGTCCGGCCAGATCTGGGCCGGGTTGGATCAGATCCACCCATCCCTCCAACCAAACGGTGCCCCACGTCCCGTCTCAGATCTGCACCGCTCCGTCCCGGATCCCTCCGTCCCGTGTTAACTTTCGCGGAGGTATAAATTTCACTAAGTCCCTGAAATTCCCAGATTCATATGCCCATATTCATCGTGTCGTAACTTTGCATCCGTAGATCCGTTTTGGGCATATAGCATATCGAAATGTTCATCTCAGAGAGTACATCATTTCATTCCATTGCATTATTTTCATTTGAGTTCATCTTGATGCCCGAAATGCTGTTAGAGGAGTGCTACTTGAGATAATTGTCAGATCTGCTGCTCCATTTAGATATTTGTCATTTTTGCCATGATTATTGTGTGCATGATATGCCCATGAGCTCTACATATGTTTTGTTAAGGGTTTTTCCATCTTTCCAGAGGTGCAACCCATGTATTTTTGTGATGTGTGTGGTGACTATTACAAGCTTGCAAAGTGAGGCACTTGTTAGTGCTGATTTCAGGGACTTAGCATTTCCACTAAGTCCTTGATCTGTTTATTTCATGATGCCATATGTTCATGTTGTTTCCTAGTGATCCGTGCCTCTTTTGAGGATGATCAGTAAGGATGATTTGTTAATCTTGTAGTGCTCTATCCATCCATGTCTTTGTTTGAAATTATGGAGCACCCTAGCTTGAGTAAATCGAGCTCTACTTTTGCTATTTCGTGAATTTGGGCAGATTGTCTACTTGTTAGCGATTTTGCCGAGTATGTTGTAGTTGATCCGTGCATGCTATGCTATTGTTCTTTCCATGTCTAGCTTGTATTTTGTGTATTCTTGATGGGTGTATGCTTAGATTGTCATGACTTGCTCTGTAGTGAGTGCATCGAGCTCGTAAACATGCCTACTTGATATCTGTTTTCAGCATGCTCCAGTTTTCACTAAGTCTGAGAACTGATTATGTTTTTGCCATGTTCACATGCTTGCAATTGTATTTTCTGATCCCTTTTGGCTCAAGGTCACTAAGGGACTTTTGTTAAGCTCTTTGAGTAGCTCCATGCCATGCTTTACTTTGCCATGTTCAGGTCCTGTAGCATGTAGTTTTATTGCTCCAAAAAGTGCTATCTGATCTGAAATTGCAGGCTTGTGTTAATTTCACTAAGTCTAAGATCTGTTTACCAATTGCATTTTTGCCATGCTTGTTTGAACCTGTTAATGGATGAATTGGCCGTAGCTCAGTGCTAGACTTTTGTTAAGCATCATGAATTGATCCCTGCCATGTTTGAGTGTTGTAGCATGTCCATCTTGTTGCATTTAGTTGGCTACTTGCTGTAAATCGCAGACCGGCGCCATATTTGAATCGCTTGCCATTTCCAAACCGTAGCTCCGATTCCGGCGTTCTTTATATCGTTTTCAAGCGATTTCATCTCATCTTTACAGTGGCACACTTGGATTTCTATGTTGAGTCCAGGTTCATTCATCTCTTGTCAAGTCATGCATATGCATCGCATACCGCATCTCGCATATCATACCATGTTCATGTGTTGGGTGTTTACTATGTTGTGTGCTTCTTTCCGGTGTTTGCTTCTTCGGGTTGGTTCCGGTATCCTCGCGTTTGTGAGGACCCGTTCGTCTACGTCCGTTTGTCTTCTTCATGGACTCGTTCTTCTTCCTTGCGGGATCTCAGGCAAGATGACCATACCCTCGAAATCACTTCTATCTTTGCTTGCTAGATTGCTCGCTCTTTTGCTATGCCTAAGCTGCGATACCTACCACTTGCTTATCATGCCTCCCATATTGTTAAACCAAACCTCTAACCCACCTTGTCCTAGCAAACCGTTGATTGGCTATGTTACCGCTTTGCTCAGCCCCTCTTATAGCGTTGTTAGTTGTAGGTGAAGATTGAAGTTTGTTCCTCGTTGGAACATGGAGATGTTGTTCCTTGTTGGAACAGGTTTACTTGTTGGGATATCACATTATATCTTATTTAATTAATGCATCTATATACTTGGTAAAGGGTGGAAGGCTCGGCCTTATGCCTGGTGTTTTGTTCCACTCTTGCCGCCCTAGTTTCCATCATATCGGTGTTATGTTCCCGGATTTTGTGTTCCTTGCGCGGTTGGGTTATAATGGGAACCCCTTGACAGTTCGCTTTGAATAAAACTCCTCCAGCAAGGCCCAACCTTGGTTTTACCATTCGCCACCTAGCCTTTTTCCCTTGGGAGTCATGCATCCCGAGGGTCATCTTATTTTAACCCCCCCGGGCCAGTGCTTGTCTAAGTGTTGGTCCAACCCAGAGCACCGTGCAGGGCCATCCCTTGGCAACTTGGGTTACGTCGGCTTCTGTACGCTTAGCTTATCCGGTGTGCCCTGAGAACGAGATATGTGCAGCTCCTATCGGGATGTCGGCGCATCGGGTGGTCTTGCTGGACTTGTTTTACCATTGTCGAGGATGTCTTGAAGAACCGGGATACCGAGTCTGATCGGAATGTCTCGGGAGGAGGTCTATTCCTTCGTTCACCGTGAGAGCTTGTCATGGGCTAAGTTGGGACACCCCTGCAGGGATTTGAACTTTCGAAAGCCGTGCCCGCGGTTATGGGCAGATGGGAATTTGTTAATGTCTGGTTGTAGATAACTTGAACCTTAACTTAATTAAAATGCATCAACCGCGTGTGTAACCGTGATGGTCTCTTTCCGGCGGAGTCCGGGAAGTGAACACGGTGTTGGAGTTATGCTTGACATAGGTTGTTCTAGGATCACTTCTTGATCATAGTTTCTCGATCGTGCTTTGCCTTCTCTTCTCGCTCTCTTTTGCGAATATGTTAGACACCATATATGCTAGTCGCTTGCTGCAGCTCCACCTCATACCTTTTACCTTACCCATAAGCTTAAATAGTCTTGATCGCGAGGGTGCGAGATTGCTGAGTCCCTGTGGCTCACAGATACTTCCAAAACCAGCTTGCAGGTGCCGTTGAACCATGCAGGTGACGCAACCAAGCTCAGGAGGAGCTCGATGAAGATCTTGTCCTTTGTGTTGTCCCATTTCCAGTTGATCAGTAGTGGAGCCCAGTTGGGGTCGATCGGGGACCTTGTCGCATTTGGGGTTATTCTTTTATTTTGGTTCCGTAGTCAGACCTTGATTGTATCTGGATGATGTAATGCTTTATTCATGTAATTGTGTGAAGTGGCGATTGTAAGCCAACTATGTATCTTTTCCCCTATTGTATTACATGGGTTGTGTGAAAATTACCTCACTTGTGACATTGCTTTCAATGCGGTTATGCCTCTAAGTCGTGCTTCGACACATGGGAGATATAGCCGCATCGAGGGCGTTACAAGTCCCCAAAACCACGGTCGACTGCGGGCAGTCGGTGGTGGTCTAAAAGTAATCGATGTCTACCTTTTTTTGACTGAACAGACCATGTCGAGTGGAAATTTGGACCAGTGGGGGCATGCCAAGTGCACCACTGGGTGTAGTCCCCGAGACTACTGTTGAATGTTTGATTCGGCAGTAGTCTTAGAACTCTTTTTGCTGTAATGTCCTGAACTTGTATCTTTTCACTCGGAAGCAATTGATCTTTATTCCTATCGACTGTCATCTCTTATTCGTTGATTGCAGAAATCTTGTGAACTCGGGGCTCAGTTTGCTGACTTAGAGAGGAAACAGATCCAGCTCAATCTCGACCTAGAACTGGCCAAGGAGAACTTGCAAAAGGCCAAGGATGAAGCGACTGCCATGGGAGGTAATAACTTGTCGACTATTTGCCTTGCCATCTTTTTCTTTCATTTTTGAACCGAGTGACTCTACTCGAATAGATGTGTGTAGTGAAAATAGACAACTCCAAGCTCGTCTGAAGAATGTTATTTATTTAGACAAAATGAAGCAGGCCTTGGAGCAGAAGGACCTTGACCTTGCAGCGGCGCAGAAGACGTCGCGAGAGAAAGCCAAACTTGCTGACAAGAAGCTGGTTTCAGTCGGCAAGTTGGAAGAGGAAAACGCCAAGCTGAAGACCGACATTAACAAAGCCAACAAAGAGGTCGTGCAGCTGAAGAAGGACAAGGTGGCCCTGACTGACAAGGTGGGAGACCTCACTCAGAAGAGAAACGAACTGGAGGCTTATCTGTGAGGACTCGCCAAGAAGATGTTCCTTATGCTTGAAGGTACTATCTCTTGTCCGACTGATTTGCAACTACCGACTCATCGTGTGACTGCCAAATCATCGTGTGACCGCCGACTCATTCCTTTCCTGTGTGTGTGTGCAGAATTCTGCCAAAACTTTGAGGAAGAGACTGGGTGGATTGAGACGAGCCTGGACCCCATTAACTCCCCCATCAAAGATGAAGCTGCGATGAATGTGCTGTGACTGAAATCCCGCCTCGCCGGCGTTGTGGAGTATCTTACACGACTGAAAGTGGCGATGTCACAGATCGACACAGAACTCTGGCCAAAAGTGTCGTTCCAAAATGACCTCGAGTCTCTGATGACTCGACTCAATGAAATCCTTGGTCGAGTGCAGGCGTGGAAGAAGTCTTCTGCCCAGTGTGGTGCTGACGTGGCTCTGTCTTTGGTCCGAGTCCATTGCAAAGAAGCTAGGGAAGAGAAGCTGGTGGTTATCAAGGTCGCCAATACCAAGAAGCTTCAATTCCAGTCCTTTATGGAGACCTTCATCGATGCTGCTACTCGCATCGCCGATGGAATCGACCTGGATGAATTCGTCGAGCCAGCCAACCCTCCTCCTGCGGAGTGAACACACTTGATGCTACACTTTTATTTGCCTCGGAATGCCGAGTGATTTTGTAACCGTTAAACTCCTTCGGGCCTGATGCCCGAGTACTTTCGTTTGTGGTTCTGAACCTTGCCAGATTTATCTGAACTTGATTTTCCTTTAAATATGGTTGCTTTGTTTCTACCATTTGCTGAATCAACCCCAAGGCCGTTGTACTTGTGTTGCAGCTCCGATGAGAGGGCCGCAGACATGAGCACCAGGTGTCGCATACGTCCTGCACCTCATCGTCCTTGCGGATCGGGATGGAGCGGACATTGTACTTGTGGCATAGCTCCGACGAGAGGGCCGCGGACATGAGCACTAGGTGCCGCACACGACCTGCACCTCGCCGTCCTGACGGATCGGGTTGGAGCGGACATTGTACTTATTTCCGAGTGGGAAGATTGCTCTCCACTCGGAGTGTTTTTGTAACTTAGGCGAGTACAGGGTCGCAGATAAGCCCCCGAGCGGGAGGATCGCTCTCCACTCGGAGTGATTTTTTAACTTAGGCGAGTACGGGGTCGCAGCTAAGCCTCCGAGTGGGAGGATCGCTCTCCACTCGGAGTAGTTTTTTAACTTAGGCGAGTACGGGGTCGCAGCTAAGCCCCCGAGTGGGAGGATTGCTCTCCACTCGAAGTGTTTTTGAAACTTAGGCGAATCAGGTTCGCGGCTAAGCCCCCGAGTGGGAGGATTGCTCTCCACTTGGAGTGTTTTTTTTAACTTAGGCGAGTACGGGGTCGCAGCTAAGCCCCCGAGTGGGAGGATTTCTCTCCACTTGGAGTGTTTTTTTAACTTAGGCGAGTATGGGGTCACGGCTAAGCTCCCGAGTGGGAGGATTGCTCTCCAGTCGGAGTGGTCTTTTAACTTAGGCGAGTACGGGGTCGTAGCTAAGCCCCCGAGTGGGAGGATTGCTCTCCACTCGGAGTGATTTTTTAAAACTTAGGCAAATCGGGTTCGTGGCTAAGCCCCCGAGTGCGAGGATTGCTCTCCACTCGGAGTGGTTTTTAACTTAGGCGAGTACGGGGTCACAGCTAAGCCCCCGAGTGGGAGGATTGCTCTCCACTCGGAGTGGTTTTTTAAAACTTAGGCGAGTCGGGTTCGCGGCTAAGCCCCTGAGTGGGAGGATTGCTCTCCACTCAGAGTGGTTTTTAACTTAGGCGAATCATTTTCGCGGCTAAGCCCTCGAGTGGGTGGATTGCTCTCCACTCGGAGTGTTTTTGAAACTTAGGCCAATTACATTCGCGGCTAAGCCACCCACTGGGGGATTCTAACACATGTGTTTATTGGATAACAATCATTAAGATACTGCAAAAATCTTGTCTTTGATAAGCAAACTGAAGGATTCTTATTAAAACTCGTTGATCTGAGTGTTTAGGTATAAAAACGGCGGAGCAGCTCCGCATTCCATGAGCATGGCTCGTCTTTCTTCGTGGCTACATTGTAGAGGTGATACGCCCCGTTGTGGAGCACCTTGGTGACGATGAAGGGGCCTTCCCAGGTCGGAGCGAGCTTATGAGGTCGCTACCTATGCATGATGTCTACTACACAACCTTCTTCTTGTAGACGTTGTTGGGCCTCCAAGTGCAGAGGTTTGTAGGACAGTAGCAAATTTCCCTGAAGTGGATGACCTAAGGTTTATCAATCCGTGGGAGGCGTAGGATGAAGATGGTCTCTCTCAAGCAACCCTGCAACCAAATAACAAAAAGTCTCTTGTGTCCCCAACACACCCAATACAATGGTAAATTGTATAGGTGCAGTAGTTCGGCGAAGAGATGGTGATACAAGTGCAATATGGATGGTAGATATAGGTTTTTGTAATCTGAAAATATAAAAACAGCAAGGTAGCAAGTGGTAAAAGTGAGCGTAAACGGTATTGCAATGCTAGGAAACAAGGCCTAGGGTTCATACTTTCACTACTGCAAGTTCTCTCAACAATAATAACATAATTGGATCATATAACTATCCCTCAACATGCAACAAAGAGTCACTCCAAAGTCAATAATAGCGGAGAACAAACGAAGAGATTATTGTAGGGTACGAAATCACCTCAAAGTTATCCTTTCTGATCGATCAATTCAAGAGTTTGTAGTAAAATAACACGAAGCTATTCTTTCCGTTCAATCTATCATAGATTTCGTACTAGAATAACACCTTAAGACACAAATCAACCAAAACCCTAATGTCACCTAGATACTCCAATGTAACCTCAAGTATCCATGGGTATGATTATACGATATGCATCACACAATATCAGATTCATCTATTCAACCAACACAAAGAACTTCAAAGAGTGCCCCAAAGTTTCTACCGGAGAGTCAAGACGAAAACGTGTGCCAACCCCTATGCATAAGCTCACGAGGTCACGGAACTCGCAAGTTGATCACCAAAACATACATCAAGTGGATCACGTGATATCCCATTGTCACCACAGATAAGCACATGCAAGATACACATCAAGTGTTCTCAAATCCTTAAAGACTCAATCCGATAAGATAACTTCAAAAGAGAAAACTCAATTCATCACAAGAGAGTAGAGGGGGAGAAACATCATAAGATCCAACTATAATAGCAAACCTCGCGATACATCAAGATCGTGCCGAATCAAGAACACGAGAGAGAGAGAGAGAGAGAGAAATCAAACACATAGCTACTGGTACATACCCTTAGCCCCAAGGGAGAACTACTCCCTCCTCGTCATGGAGAGCGTCGGTATGATGAAGATGGCCACCGGAGAGGGATTCCCCCTTCGGCAGGGTGCCGGAACGGGTCTAGATTGGTTTTCGGTGGCTACAGAGGCTTGCGGCGGCGGAACTCCCGATCTAGGTTTCTTTCTGGAAGTTTGGGGTTATATAAGAGGTGTTGGAGTCGGGAACAAGTCAGAGGGGTCCCCGAGGCGGCCATGAGGTAGGGGGCGCGCCCAGGGGGTAGGGCGCGCCCCCACCCTCGTGGTGGCCTCGGGACTCTTCTGGCCCATCTCCGATACACCGTGGGCTTCTTCTGGTCCAAAAATGATCCCTGTGAAATTTCAGGTCAATTGGACTCCGTTTGATTTTCCTTTTCTGCGATACTCAAAAACAAGGAAAAAACAGAAACTGGCACTGGGCTCTAGGTTAATAGGTTAGTCCCAAAAATCATATAAAATAGCATATAAATGCATATAAAACATCCAAGGTTGATAATATAATAGCACGGAACAATCAAAAATTATAGATATGTTGGAGACGTATCAAGCATCCCCAAGCTTAATTCCTGCTCGCCCTCGAGTAGGTAAATGATAAAAACAGAATTTTTGATGTGCAATGCTACCTAACATATTTATCTATGTAATCCTCTTTATTGTGGCAAGAATATTCAGATCCATAAGATTTCAAGACAAAAGTTTAATATTGACATAAAAACAATAATACTTCAAGCATACTAACCAAGCAATTATGTCCTCTCGAAATAACAAAGCCAAAGAAGGCTCATTCCTACAAAATCATATAGTTTGGCCATGCTTCATTTTCGTCACACAAAATGCTCTCATCATGCATAACCTTGATGACAAGCCAAGCAATTGTTTCATACTTTAGTATTCTCAAACTTTTTCAACTTTCATGCAATACATGAGCGCGAGCCATGGACATAGCACTATGGGTGGAATAGAATATAATGATGGGGGTTGTGTGGAGAAGACAAAAAAGGAGAAAGTCTCACATTGACGCGGCTAATCAACGGGCTATGGAGATGCCCATCAATTGATGTTAGTGCAAGGAGTAGGGATTGCCATGCAACGGATGCACTAGAGCTATAAATGTATGAAAGCTTAACAAAATAAACTAAGTGGGTGTGCATCCAACTTGCTTGCTCACGAAGACCTAGGGCATTTGAGGAAGCCCATTGTTGGAATATACAAGCCAAGTTCTATAATGAAAAATTCCCACTAGTATATGAAAGTGAGGACATAATAAACTCTCTATCGTGAAGATCATGGTGCTACTTTGAAGCACAAGTGTGGAACAAGGATAGTAGCGTTGCCCCTTCTTTTTTATTTTCTTTTTTTGTTTGGCCTTTCTTTTTTTATATTTGGCCTTTCTTTTTTTCTTTTTTTTGGGACAATGCTCTATTAATGGTGATCATCACACTTCTATTTATTTACAACTCAAAGATTACAACTCGATACTAGAACAAAGTATGACTCTATATGAATGCCTCCGGCGGTGTACTGGGATGGGCAATGAATCAAGAGTGACATGTATGATAAATTATGCATGGTGGCTTTGCCACAAATACGATGTCAACTACATGATCATGCAAGACAATATGACAATGATGATGTGTGTCATGATGAACGGAACGGTGGAAAGTTGCATGGCAATATATCTCGTAATGGCTATGGAAATGCCATAATAGGTAGGTATGGTGGCTATTTTGAGGAAGATATAATGAGGTTTATGTGTGACAGAGCGTATCATATCACAGGGTTTGGATGCACCGGCGAAGTTGGCACCAACTCTCGAGGTGATAAAGGGTAATGTACGGTACCGAAGAGGCTAGCAATGATGGAAGGGTGAGAGTGCGTATAATCCATGGACTCAACATTATTCATAAAGAACTCACATACTTATTGCAAAAATCTACAAGTCATCAAAAACCAAGTACTACGCGCATGCTCCTAAGGGGATAAATTGGTAGGAAAAGACCATCGCTCGTCCCCGACCGCCACTCATAAGGAAGGCAATCAAAGAAACGCCTCATGCTTCAAATTTGTCACACAACGCTTACCATACGTGCATGCTACGGGACTTGCAAACCTCAACACAAGTAAACCTGAGGATGGTTTGAAAACCGCACTATACCTCAACTGAACCCACACGAAAATTTCTGTCAACCCAACCACAACTAAACCCGTTTAGAAAATTATCAACCCAACTAAAACCAAACCCACCCGATCTTTCCACCAAACTGAACTAAATCGAGTGCCCATCTCTGGGTTAAAACCATTTTCTAAATGGGTTGAAAACTGTTTGCTCTAATGGTTCAACACATCAGCTTGCAAGGTACAGTAGCATCAGGCAGTTCAGGAAGATGGGCACCCGCAAGGTCCCATTCGAATTCATACCTAACAAGCTGCCATAGAACCTCTTCACCGTGCCCGCCGTCTAGCCATCAAACGCGAGCCCACCTCCTCACCCGATGTAGAACATAGGAGCAGTAGAGGAGCAGAGTGATAGCGCGGTGGCAAGAGCTACGACGGCAAAGCAGCAGCAAGTGGCGATGCCTCTAAATAAGAATCAGGCGGCGGCTGGCACGGACGGACAGAGCCCAGACGGCCGTCAGTACTCCATGCGCTCCGGTATGTGTCCACTGGCACCTCCTGTAGCTTCGGTCTCGACGCACATAACACATGAAGCAAACCAAGGAAACAAGCGAAGGTGCAGTGCGAGGGACGATAGCGAGGGTGGGTGCGTGTGTACGACCGCGCGTTGCGCCGTGCACATCGTGGACAGCCCGGTGGTGGCCAACGACGGGTTCATTCAGGCGCCGGGGAAACCGACCAACCAGTCCAAGTCTGGCGGCCTCTGTGACCTTTGTAGGGACACCTTCGTGCAAGAGGAGGAGCCGTAACTCCATCCACCGAGCGCGACGTAGAAGCCTTCCAGTGACTCCGGCCCCTCGCCGAACCTGGCAGCCGACAGGTCCCAGAAGATGTCGACCTTGCCGACGTCGACGTCGAGGCTCTTGGAGCCCTTCTTCTTGGAGAAGAGCCAGGGCTTGATGTCTGCCTTGTAGAGGATCTGGACGCTGATGCTGAGGCCCTGCCCCATGAGACTCTTGCTCCAGGTGACCGAGATGACGTGGGGCCAGCCGACGGACTGCGTCCGGTAGAGGCAGGTGACCAGGTTCTGCACAGCGCCCTTGCCGACGCTGCTCGAGAACGATGCCCTGTCCCTGATCTGGACGTGAAGTCCCTCATGGCTCGCTCGCGCTTTGTTTTTCAGCAAACACCTTGCGCGCAACCCCGCACCAACCATGTCCGCTGTTACGGGCAGCCGTGGAGCAAACAGGCCTAAACAGTTCTCACAACCTGGGTATGACCCATGGGTTAAACTATTTGGAATCGGAACTGTTTGAACCCATACCTGATTATACCCAACCATTTGATACACAAAACTGAATTAAACTGAACCAATGTCAGAGTCAGCCCATTAACACCCAAACTACACATACCCACATAGAGAAACCGACCCAACAAACCCGGTTATAGCAAAACCATTCTCAGATTTAAACACAAGTATTTCTCAATTTCACAATTAGTCAACTAACACGACTCTAATATCACCATCTTCATATCTCAAAACAATTACCAAGTATCAAACTTATCATAGTATTCAATGCACTCTATATGAGCTTTTATTATATCCCTCTTGGATGCCCATCATATTAGAGCTAAATTCATAACCAAAGCAAATTACCATGCAGTTTAGGACTCTCAAAATAATATAAGTGAAGCATGAGAGTTCATCTATTTCTTCAAAATAAATCACCGTCGTTCTCTAAAAGATATAAGTGAAGCACTAGAGCAAACGACAAACTACTCCGAAAGATATAAGTGAAGATAAATGAGTAGTTGAATAACTATGTAACTATGTGAAGACTCTCTAACATTTAAGAATTTCAGATCTTGGTATTTTATTCAAACATCAAGCAAAACAAAAGAAAATAAAATGACGCTCCAAGCAAAACACATATCATGTGGTGAATAAAAAATATAGCTCCAAGTAAAGTTACCGATGAACGATGATGAAAGAGGGGATGCCTTCCGGGGCATCCCCAAGCTTAGGCTCTTGGTTGTCCTTGAATATTACCTTGGGGTGCCTTGGGCATCCCCAAGCTTAGGCTCTTGCCACTCCTTATTCCATAGTCCATCGAATCTTTACCCAAAACTTGAAAACTTCAAAACAAAAACTCAACAGAAAACTCGTAAGCTCCGTTAGTATAAGAAAATAAATCACCACTTAGTTACTGTTGTGAACTCATTCTAAATTCATATTTGTGTAATATCTACTGTATTCCAACTTCTCTATGGTTCATACCCACCGATACTACTCATAGATTCATCAAAATAAGCAAACAACACGATGAAAACAGAATCTGTCAAAAACAGAATAGTCTGTAGTAATCTATATCATTGGAATACTTTTGTAACTCCAAAAATTCTGAAATAAATTGGTGTACCTGAGAATTTATCTATTAATCATCTGCAAAAAGAGTCAACCTAATCGCACTCTCCAGTAAAAAATGGCAGCTAATTTCGTGAGTGCAAAAGTTTCTGTTTTTTACACTAAGATCGCAAAGACTTCATCCAAGTCTTCCCAAAGGTTCTACTTGGCACAAACACTAATTAAAACATAAAACCACATATAAACAGAGGTAGATGAATTATTTATTACTAAACAGGAGAAAAAAAGCAAAGAACAAAAATAAAGATTGGGTTGCCTCCCAACAAGCGCTAACGTTTAACGCCCTAGCTAGGCATGATGATGTCAATGGTGCTCACATAAAAGATAAGAATTGAAACATAATGAGAGCATCATGAAGAATATGACTAGCACATTTAAGTCTAACCCACTTCCTATGCATAGGGATTTTGTGAGCAAACAACTTATGGGAACGGAAATTAACTAGCATAGGAAGGCAAGGCAATCACAACTTCAAGATTTTAAGCACATAGAGAGGAAGCTTGACATTATTGCTATTCCTACAAGCATATATTCCTCCCTCATAATAATTTTTAGTAGCATCATGAATGAATTCAACAATATAACCATCACATAAAGCATTCTTCTCATGATCTACAAGCATAGAATTTTTATTACTCTCCACATAAGCAAATTTCTTCTCATTTGGAATAGTGGGAGTATCATAAGAAACTCGAATAGTACAAATTGTTTCCACATTACAAGAGTAATGTTCAGAAAAAGGGTAATCATAATCATGACAAGTTTTATAAATATAATCATCACTACTTTTTATAGCATAAGTATCATCACAATAATTATCATAAGTAGCAACTTTGTTCTCATCATAATCGATTGAAACCTCTTCCAAGATAGTGGAATCATTACTAAATAAAGTCATGACCTCTCCAAATCCACTTTCATAATTGTCACAATAAGATTCAACACCCTCCAAAATAGTGGGATCATTACTTCCTGAAGTTGACACTCTTCCAAATCCACTTTCATCAATATAATCATCATAAATAGGAGGCATGCTATCATCATAATAAATTTGCATATCAAAACTTGGGAGGTTAAAATATCATCTTCATGAAACATAGCATCCCCAAGCTTGTAAAAAACATTAATTGCAGCCAATACATTCTCAAACATGTCATTCTCATCAAACATAGCATCCCCAAGCTTGGGCCTTTGCATATCATAAGCATAATCACTCTCATAATTAATAGTGTGGATAGTACCAACAATATAGTAATTATCATCATCACAATGAGTAATAGGAGCAACATCATTTGGGAAGGATACCTTTTTACCTTTACTTCTCCGTCTTTTCTTTTTCTTCTTCTCATTAAGTATGGGTTTAACCCTCTTTTTGGAGCTCCTTATTAATGAGATTTGTTGAATAGAAGGCTCTTCCTCGTTACCTGATTCATCATAAGAAATAATAGGAGGATATTGGGAAGTCTCTTCCCATTCATTAGTATTCTCTTCGCCTTCTAATTGTTTTCTTGACTTTATGTAATTTCCAATATAAGGATTTTCAATGCAATTCACCACACAATACATATAAATTTCCTCTAGATCAAAATAAAGAACTTTATCAAGGACAAATTCTGGAAGATTCTTAGTTAAATGTTTCATTTCTTCATAACCCACAAGCAAACTAAGTTCATTATGATGTGCAAGGGAAATCAAGTCATCACAATTCTTGTACATGATACGATCATGAAACAATTTGCATTGGAGATTTAGACGATCATGTTCATTGCAAAGTTCACAAGGATGGCAAAGAAATTTTAAATTTTCAGCACAAGCATCTAGCCTCTCTTGCAGCCATTTAGTTTCTAAATACTTATGCCTCTTGCAAAATCTATCTTCCCTATTTGGTGTGTACTTGCAAACTCTATGCACTCCACAAAAGTTGACATGCTTATAAGAGATACTTTCATCATGGCTCGTGCAATCATCATTAGTACTATGGATATTCAAAGAGTTCATACTAACAAGATTGCAATCATGCTCATTATTCAAAGATTTAGTGCCAAACATTTTAATGCATTCTTCTTCTAACACTTTGGCACAATTATCGGAATCCTTATTTTCACGAAAGACATTAAAAATATGAAGCATATGAGGCAACCTTAATTCCATTTTTTGTAGTTTTCTTTTATAGACTAAACTAGTGAGAAAACAAGAAACAAAATGACTCGATTGCAAGATCTAAACATATACCTTCAAGCGCTAACCTCCCCGGCAACGGCGCCAGAAAAGAGCTTGATGTCTACTACACAACCTTCTTCTTGTAGACGTTGTTGGGCCTCCAAGTGCAGTGGTTTGTAGGATAGTAGCAAATTTCCCTGAAGTGGATGACCTAAGGTTTATCAATCCGTGGGAGGCGTAGGATGAAGATGGTCTCTCTCAAGCAACCCTGCAACCAAATAACAAAGAGTCTCTTGTGTACCCAACACATCCAATACAATGGTAAATTGTATAGGTGCACTAGTTCGGCGAAGAGATGGTGATACAAGTGCAATATGGATGGTAGATATAGGTTTTTGTAATCTGAAAATATAAAAACAGCAAGGTAGCAAGTGGTAAAAGTGAGCGTAAACGGTATTGCAATGCTAGGAAACAAGGCCTAGGGTTCATACTTTCACTAGTGCAAGTTCTCTCAACAATAATAACATAATTGGATCATATAACTATCCCTCAACATGCAACAAAGAGTCACTCCAAAGTCACTAATAGTGGAGAACAAACGGTAGGGTATGAAACCACCTCAAAGTTATCCTTTCTGATCGATCAATTCAAGAGTCTGTAGTAAAATAACATGAAGGTATTATTTCCGTTCAATCTATCATAGAGTTCGTACTAGAATAACACCTTAAGACACAAAATGTCACCTAGATACTCCAATGTCACCTCAAGTATCCGTGGGTATGATTATACGATATGCATCACACAATATCAGATTCATCTATTCAACCAACACAAAGAACTTCAAAGAGTGCCCCAAAGTTTCTACCGGAGAGTCAAGACGAAAACGTGTGCCAACCCCTATGCATAAGTTCACAAGGTCACAGAACTCGCAAGTTGATCACCAAAACATACATCAAGTGGATCACGTGATATCCCATTGTCACCACAGATAAGCACATGCAAGACATACATCAAGTGTTCTCAAATCCTTAAAGACTCAATCCGATAAGATAACTTCAAAGGGAAAACTCAATTCATCACAAGAGAGTAGAGGGGGAGAAACTTCACAAGATCCAACTATAATAGCAAATCTCGCGATACATCAAGATCGTGCCGAATCAAGAACACGAGAGAGAGAGAGAGAGATCAAACACATAGCTACTGGTACATACCCTTAGCCCCAAGCGAGAACTACTGCCTCCTCATCATGGAGAGCGTCGGGATGATGAAGATGGCCACCGGAGAGGGATTCCCCCCTCCGGCAGGGTGCCGGAATGGGTCTAGATTGGTTTTCGATGGCTATAGAGGCTTGCGGCAGCGGAACTCCCGATCTAGGTTTCTTTCTGGAAGTTTGGGGTTATATAAGAGGTCTTGGAGTCGGGAAGAAGTCAGGGGGGTCCTCGAGGCGGCCATGAGGTAGGGGGGCGCGCCCAGGGGATAGGGCGCGCCCCCACCCTCGTGGTGGCCTCGGGACTCTTCTGGCCCATCTTTGGTACTCCGTGGGCTTCTTCTGGTCCAAAAATGATCTCCATGAAATTTCAGGTCAATTGGAGTCCGTTTGATTTTCCTTTTCTGCGATACTCAAAAACAAGGAAAAAACAGAAACTGGCACTGGGCTCTAGGTTAATATTCTAGTCCCAAAAATCATATAAAATAGCATATAAATGCATATAAAACATCCAAGGTTGATAATATAATAGCATGGAACAATCAAAAATTACAGATACGTTGGAGACGTATCAATGCACTTGGAGCACAAGGTCTCCTTCCTGGAATGCTCGACTTCTGACATTAGAGGCATGGAATCGACGCAAGTCTTGTTGGTAGATGGTCGACCAGATCAGAGCCATTTCACGTTCTTCCTCCAAGAGATCAACTGCATCTTGGCATTCCTATTCAGCTTCAGCTTTTGAGAAAAGTTACACTCGGGGAGCATTGTGCAGCAAGTCACTCAGAAGCACAGCTTCAGCGCCATACACCATGAAGAAAGGGGTTCGGTCAGTCGACCAGTTTGGAGTTGTTCTCAATTCCCATAGGACAAATGGCAATTCAGTCACCCAAGCTCCAGCATCATCCTTGAGATCGTGCATCAGTCGGGATTTCAGCCCTTGAAGGATTAAACCATTCACCCTTTCCGCTTGCCCATTCGACTGCGGGTGCGCAACGGATGCGTAATCGACCTGGGATACCTTGGGAAGCACAGAATGCCCTGAACTCATCTGAATAAAAGTTGGACCCATTATCTGTGATAATACTATGAGGGACTCCACATCTGAATATCAACTCTTTGATTAAACCGATGGCAGTGCTTGAATCAAGATTCTTGATGGGCTTGACCTCGATCCATTTGGTGAATTTGTCGACTGCCACAAGCAAATGAGTGAAACCACTTATGTCGGTCTTGAAGGGTCCAACCATATACAACCCCCAAACAACAAATAGCCAGATGAGTGGAATAGTCTTCAAGGCAGATGCGGGCTTGTGAGACATGTTTGAGTAGAACTGGCAGCCTTCGCACTTGTCGACTATATCTTTTGCCATCTCATTTGCTCGTGGCCAATAGAATCCTGCTCGATATGCTTTGGCTACGATGGTCCGAGAGGATGCATGGTGACCACAGGTTCCAGAGTGGATATCATTTAGATTCATTCGACCTTCTTCTGGAGTGATACGTCGTTGAGCGACCCCGATGACGCTTTCTCTGTAAAGCTGACCACCTATCACCGTGAAGGCTTTGGTTCATCGGACAATCTAACGGGCCTCATCTTCATCCTCCGGCAGCTCCTTCCTGAGCAGATATGCAATGTATGGTATCATCCAGTCGGGGGTGATTACTAAGACTTCCATGATTAGGTCGACTACGGCCGGGACTTCAATCTCAGTCGGATTGGTAGAACTTTTCGGTTGCGGGGGCTACTCCGTGAAAGGATATTCTTTCACTTATGGGGTATGGAGATGCTCCAAGAACACATTGTTGGGTATAGGTTTCCGAGTGGAACCCAACTTTGCCAGATCGTCAGCGGCTTGATTCTTGATTCAGGGTATGTGGTGGAGTTCTAACCCCTCAAACTTCTTTTCTAGCTTCCTTACTGCGTTTCAATAACCAGTCATGGTTGTACTCCTGATATCTCGTTCCTTCATTACTTGATTGACCACTAAGTCTGAGTCGCCGTAGACAGTCAGGTGACGGGCGCCGAGTGAGATAGCCATACGCAACCCATACAACAGCGCCTCATACTCAGCTTCATTGTTTGAGGAATCAAAGTGAATTTGAAGGACATAGCTGAGTGACGGTGTCCTGGACTAGGGGGTACTCACCACGTCATCTCCCGACCAGTGGGTCGGGCCGAGGACCCCCATGATGATTCACTAATGGGCCACTTCGGGCAGCCCATGCCAAATACAAGGAGGATTCCACAAGACTTGGCGCACAAGACAAGGACTCCTCTAAACCCTAGGCCTACGATGCATATATAAACTAAGGCCGGGCTAGTCAATGGACAATCTCATATTCATTACTACAATCTCATGGTAGATACATGTACTCTGTACTACACCCCATATGAATACAGTCAAAACCAGGACGTAGGGTTTTACCTCAATCAAGAGGGCCCGAACCTAGGTAAAATTTCGTGTCCATCTTACCATCGCTCGAAGAATCCTAGCTTAGGACCCCTACTACGAGATATGCCGGATATAGAATCGACATTGGTGCTTTCATTGAGAGCCTGCTGGCAGTCGCCATGGTGCGATGGGAATTCGGATCGTCTCCGGCGCGATCTACGCATCGGAGCCAAGCTTTATGGTCGATCTCGGCATCTTTGTCGCGGGCTCGGCTGGTCACCTCGGCTAGACCGAGGACCGTGCTCCACGTCAGATCATAAAGATTAGACGGATACTTTTATCATCATCAGCTCAAATCTCAACCGAGACCATGGAAAAGTCGTCCATGGAGCCTAGGGGCTCATCGTCAACATTTCCCTCGTGCGATCGCACAACTTTTTTTGTACAACATACTTGTTTTCTCTGCCAGCATCTCCTTGGGAGTCTATTTGACGAACCCTTTGGTGGAATTGTGCGGAATCGAGCATACAACGACCCTGTAAAATTTCGTCACCTTTCGATGGAGGAATCTCCGGCGATCTATGATATACCGGAGGCCTGTCGAGTTTGGACGAGTTTAGGGCGTGGTCTCCACAGCCTAGCTCGGAGGTTATTTGGAAGATCCAACTATTCATCTTCTGAGGAATTTCATATCTACCACCTCTCAAAAATTTAGCTCGATCCGACCATTGAAACTCCGGGAACCTTCCGATTAGTGCATAACTTTTCAGATCTATTTTCTACGCGAATACGAATCCGACATGAGTTCATCTTTTTTCATAAATGAGATATTGGAAAACCTTTTTGGAAGAATCTCTTTCTAGGGTATTGCTACCTCTTGGGCATGCGTTGTTTTTCCCTTGAGGAAAGGGTGATGCAGCAAAGTAGCATAAGTATTTCCCTCAGTTTTTGAGAACCAAGGTATCAATCCAGTAGGAGACAACGCACAAGTCACCTAGTACCTGCACAAACAATCAAGAACCTCGCAACCAACACGATAAAGGGGTTGTCAATCCCTTCACAGTCACTTGCAAAAGTGAGATCGATAGAGATAGTAAAGTAAATATTTTTGGTATTTTTGTTGTATAGATTGAAAAGTAAAGATTACAGAATAGTAAATGAGATGCGATGTAAATAAAAGAGATGCAATATAATAAGAAAGAGACATGGGGGCCATAGGTTTCACTAGTGGCTTCTCTCAAGATAGCATGTATTACGGTGGGTGAACAAATTACTGTCGAGCAATTGATAGAAAAGTACATAGTTATGAGAATATCTAGGAAATAATCATGAATATAGGCATCACGTCCATGTCAAGTAGATCGAAATGGTTCTGCATCTACTACTATTACTCCACACATCGACCGCTATCCAGCATGCATCTAGAGTATTAAGTTCATAAGAACAGAGTAACGCTTTAAGCAAGATGACATGATGTAGAGGGATAAACTCAAGCAATATGATATAAACCCCATCTTTTTATCCTTGATGGCAACAATACAATACATGCCTTGCTGCCCCTACTGTCACTGGGAAAGGACACCACAAGATTGAACCCAAAGCTAAGCACTTCCCCCATTGTAAGAAAGACCAATCTAGTAGGGCAAACTAAAGCGATAATTTGAACAGACTTGCAAAGATATCAAATCATGCATATAAGAATTTAGAGAAGAACCAAATAATATTCATAGATAATCTTGTTCATAAACCCACAATTCATCGGATCTCGGCAAACACACCGCAAAAGAGTATTACATCGAATAGATTTCCAAGAACATCGAGGAGAATTTTGTATTGAGAATCAAAGAGAGAGAATAAGCCATCTAGCTAATAACTATGGACCCGAAGGTCTGTGGTAAACTACTCACACTTCATCGGAGAGGCTATGGTGTTGATGTAGAAGCCCTTCGTGATCGATTCCCCCTCCATCAGATCGCCGGAAAAGGCCCCAAGATGGGATCTCACGAGTACAGAAGGTTGCGGCGGTGGAAAAGTGGTTTCGTGGCTCTCTGTGATCGATCTAGGGTATAAGAGTATATATAGGCAGAAGAAGTACGTCGGTGGAGGTACGTGGGTCCCACGAGGGTGGGGGCGTGCCTACACCCCCTGGGCGCGCCCTCCTGCCTCGTGGCTGCCTCATGGAGTTCCAGACTTCAACTCCAAGTCTTCTAGTTTGGTTTCGGTCCAAGAAAGATCATCGCGAAGGTTTCATTCCGTTTGGATTCCGTTTGGTCTTCCTTTTCTGCGAAACTCTAAAATAGGCAAAAAAAACAGAAACTGGCACTAGTCCTCCGGTTAATAGGTTAGTCCCAAAAATAATATAAAAGAGCATATATTTTTTTGACAGAAAGACTATAAGGGAACCCCATACAGTATAATTGGTGCAACAAACCCAAATTGCAAGTACCATGCCTTGAACCTGGGTGGGTGGGAAGCCATCAGCCCCTTCCCACCACTAGGCTATGCCTTAGTCTGCATAAAATAAAAGAGCATATTAAAGCCCATTAAACATCCAAAATAGATAATATAATAGCATGGAACAATAAAAAATTATAGATATGTTGGAGACGTATCAAGCATCCCCAAGCTTAATTCCTGCTCGTCCTCGAGTAGGTAAATGATAAAAACAGAATTTTTGATGTGGAATGCTACCTAACATAATTATCAATGTAATTTTCTTTATTGTGGCATGAATGTTCAGATCTGAAAGATTCAAGATAAAAGTTTAATATTGCCATAAAAATAATAATACTTCAAGCGTACTAACAAAGTAATCATGTCTTCTCAAAATAACATGGCCAAAGAAACTTATCCCTACAAAATCATATAGTCTCGCTATGCTCTATCTTCATCACACAAAATATTTAAATCATGCATAACCCAGATGACAAGCCAAGCATTTGTTTCATACTTTTGATGTTCTCAAAAAATTTCAATCTTCAGGCAATACATGAGCGTGAGCCCTAGACATAGCACTATAGGTGGAATAGAATGGTGGTTGTGGGGAAGATAAAAAGGAGAAGATAGTCTCACATCAACTAGGCGTATCAACGGGCTATGGAGATGCCCATCAATCGATATCAATGTGAGTGAGTAGGGATTGTCATGCAACGGATGCACTAGAGCTATAAGTGTATGAAAGCTCAAAAAAGAAACTAAGTGGGTGTGCATCCAACATGCTTGCTCACGAAGACCTAGGGCATTTTGAGGAAGCTCATCATCGGAATATACAAGCCAAGTTCTATAATGAAAAATTCCCACTAGTATATGAAAGTGACAAAATAGGAGACTCTCTATCATGAAGATCATGGTGCTATTTTTGGAGCACAAGTGTGGAAAAAGGATAGTAGCATTGCCCCTTCTCTCTTTTTCTCTCATTTTTTTATTTGGGCCTTTCTCTTTTTTTTATGGCCTCTTTTTTTTCGTCCGGAGTCTCATCCGGACTTGTGGGGGAATCATAGTCTCCATCATCCTTTCCTCACATGGGACAATACTCTAATAATGATGATCATCACACTTTTATTTACTTACAACTCAAGAATTACAACTCGATACTTAGAACAAAATATGACTTTATGTGAATGTCTGGTGGTGTACCGGGATGTGCAATGAATCAAGAGTGACATGTATGAAAAATTATGAACGGTGGCTTTGCCACAAATACGATATCAACTACATGATCATGCAAAGCAATATGACAATGATGGAGCATGTCATAATAAATGAAACGGTAGAAAGTTGCATGGCAATATATCTCGGAATGGCTATGGAAATGCCATAATAGGTAGGTATGGTGGCTGTTTTGAGGAAGGTAAATGGTGGGTTTATGGTACCGGCGAAAGTTGCGCGGTACTAGAGAGGCTAGCAATGGTGGAAGGGTGAGAGTGTGTATAATCCATGGACTCAACATTAGTCATAAAGAACTCACATATATTGCAAAAATCTATTAGTTATCAAAACGAAGTATTACGCGCATGCTCCTAGGGGGGTAGATTGGTAGGAAAAGACCATCGCTCGTCCCCGACCGCCACTCATAAGGAAGACAATCAAAAAATAAATCATGCTCCGACTTCATCACATAACGGTTCACCATACGTGCATGCTACAGGAATCACAAACTTTAACAGAAGTATCTCTCAAATTCACAACTACTCAACTAGCATGACTCTAATATCACCATCTTCACATCTCAAAACAATCATAAGGAATCAAACTTCTCATAGTATTCAATGCACCTTATATGAAAGTTTTTATTATACCCATCTTGGATGCCTATCATATTAGGACTAATTTTATAGCCAAAGAAAATTACCATTGTCGGTGTCAAAACCGGCGGATCCCGGGTAGGGGGTCCCGAACTGTGCGTCTAAGGCGGATGGTAACAGGAGGCAGGGGACATGATGTTTTACCCAGGTTCGGGCCCTCTTGATGGAGGTAAAACCCTACGTCCTGCTTGATTTATTCTTGATGATATGAGTATTACAAGAGTTGATCTACCACGAGATCTGAGAGGCTAAACCCTAGAAGCTAGCCTATGGTATGATTGTATGTTGTCCTACGGACTAACCCCCCCCCCCCGGTTTATATAGACACCGGAAAGGGCTAGGGTTACACAAGGTCGGTTACAAAGGAGGAGATATACATATCCGTATTGCCTAGCTTGCCTTCCACGCCAAGTAGAGTCCCATCCGGACACGAGACGAAGTCTTCAATCTTGTATCTTCATAGTCTAATAGTCCGACTATCCGGAGACCCCCTAATCCAGGACTCCCTCAGTAGCCCCTGAACCAGGCTTCAATGACGATGAGTCTGGCGCGCAGTATTGTCTTCGGCATTGCAAGGCGGGTTCCTCCTCCGAATACACCACGAAAGAATTTGAATACAAGGATAGTGTCCGACCCTGCAAAATAAGTTTCACATACCACCGTAGAGAGAATAATATTTCCACAAATCTAATCTGCTGACTTGTTTTGGTAACATGACATTATGCCATGGCCACGGAAGAATTTCACGAACCATTTCCTTCAACTAGCCCCGCACATAACGCGAGGCAGTTTTTTGACACATCTTGTCAAAGCAGAGATCGTGTCCCCCTTATTACGGGATTCTCATCAATACGGGCATGGGCAACCCAACCGCGCCTAGGACTCCTAGATTTTAGGCAAGTCCCAAACGGCCACAAGGAGGACGCTTGATATTCACCCTCTTTATAAAGGGTCAAGGTTTTTTACTTTTTTCCTCCCGTGCTCAATCGAATCCTTCCCCCGCCTCGAGTTCTAACACCCAAAGCCCAGGTCAGGTGCTTCGGACCTTCAATCATGTTCGGATCCAGCCTCCAGGGCCGGTGGATACCCTCCTTCGTCACGGAAGAGGATATCAAGAAGTTGAGGGAGGCAAGATACTTGACCGCCGAAGTCTCACATCGGTTGCCCGCCCGAGGGCAGGTCGTCCCTACTCCTGAACCAACAAAGACTTCGTGTTCATCTCCCACTTCCTCCGAGGACTAGGCCTCACTCTGGATCCCTTCGTAAGGGGTTTGATGTTCTATTACGGGCTTGATTTCCACGATCTAGCACCGGATTCCTTTCTCCACATCTCGGCATTTATTATCGTATGTGAGGCCTTCCTCCACATTACCCCTCACTTCGGCCTGTGGCTCAAGACCTTTGATGTGAAGCCAAAGACGGTCGAGGGGCAATATGCAGCGTGCGGAGGTGCATTAATAAGCAAGATCGCTAGAGCACCATGGCCAAAAGGTTCCTTTCCAGAGGTGTCCGAATTATGGCAAAGGGAGTGGTTCTACATCACCGCTCCCCGAAGTGCCAAGTGGGTAGCTCCCCCCGCCTTTCGCTCGGGACCTCCACCGCAACTGATGTCATGGATCAGCAGGGGCTGAGCTGGGGTCCAGCCAAGGATGTGCCCGTACTACAGAGCCGCATCCGGGATCTCTTCGAGGGAGATTTTAGTTTGGTTATGGTAGTGCAAGTCATGCTGGTTTGTCAAGTCCAGCCTTGCAAACGCCGGCCCCTCTGTTTATGGGAATTCAACCCAGTGGGACCGCGCGTTATTCAGAATTTCCTCGGCCTAACGCACGAGGAGATGTACAAGTCGTTCTTCGGACCCCAGATAGAGTGTCCGGACACCTCCGAGGACGTGGGCCTGAGCAGCAACCGCACCGTGGACCAAGTAAGTAACCCTCTAGCCGAACACACCGTCTTTGTGTTATCATGACATCATCCTGAAGGATCGCTCTTTGACCAGGACTGGATAGCAAAGGCGAAGATGATCCGGTGTTCGGCCCCCCTTCCCGAAGGCTTGGACAATCCGGTGCTGGAAAAGATGCTCGAGCCAGCACCTTGCCTGGTTGCCCGCAAAGGAAGATGAAGGAGGCAGTAAAGAGGGCCAAAGCGGGCCTCCACCGCTATCTGTTCCTACCGAGGGAACGAGCGCCTTCATGAGGGAGGATAGCCAAGAGAAGGAGTCTGACATTCCTTCGCCCTGGGGAAGGAAGAGGACTACCTCTGATGATCCGGAAACCAAGGTTTCCAAACGGGAGAAGAAAACTCCACCGGAGGGTCCCGTCTCGGAGGGTGCTTTTGCCGCACAAAGTTCATGCGGGGATCAGCCCTCTAACGAGTCATAAGTGATCAAAATTTACTTAATAGTATAGATACTCTACCTTACTTCCGAGGAAAATAACCGAAGCGTTTATCTTGCAGTTCGGATCTTAGCCCTTCTCAACAGAGCTCGTCTTCAGGGAACCTTCTTCCAGAGATGATGGAGAGTGAAACGCCTCCCCCGGACTCCCCCGCTCAAGAAGTAGGCGACCTTGAAGTGTCATCACGGAGGGCCTCTCTGGATCCGGTGAGGCCAGAAGATAATCCCATAATCACCCTGTCCCTAGCATGCGGATCTTAAAGAGGGCAAACAAAGGAGTCCGGCGCCGTCTGGTATGCGGTCGGACGTACTAAGGGATCTACTGAAGCGAGCGACCATCTCAGAAGAACACCATGCGTTGATGGGTACGGTGATGGAAAGGATTTCGTCCGCCGAAAGCGGGTTGCATGATGCCTTTATGAGTCTACTAACAGGCTTTGAGGTACGTAAAATGATATAACTTTGTGATGGTACCGCACATTTTAGGTGTGCCCGGTGTAGATAGTAGCCCCTGAGACTCTGGTTGTCACCGAGAATGGTGGAAAATAGAGGATCGTAGTCCTAGGTAATAACCATGCCGCCTTTATGTGCAGGTGGTGGAAGCTCCGGTGGCTAGCTGGACTCATGAGCTTGCCGAACTAAAGCGGCAACTGGATGCGGCGGATGCCGACATCGAGCTTGTTAACAAGCGGCTTGACGAGGCATAGGGTAAGTGATATTTTCTGGTGAATGTCACATAGTAAGAGCAGGGTGATGCCAGTATCTTTAATATGTTGTGACTGCAGATGGAGCTGCCACCATGGAGACCCTTCGGGCGGAACTTGCCCGAGCCAAAGAACAAGCAAGGAGTAGTAATGTGGCTGCTTTAAAGGCGGTCGAAGAGTTAAGAGCCGAGAAGGCCGCGCATTGCAAGAGCAAAGAGAAAATGGCCAAGATGGCTATAGAGTTAAAAGATACTGCCGACCGTTGTCAGGTTCTTGAAGAAGAAACCCGAATGAAGGCGACGGACCTTGAAAAGGCCATGATGGCGACCAAAGACACCCGCTCTGCCATGAGAGCGAAGAAGGAGGAGCTGCGTGAAGCCAGTGATATTGTGGCTTGGAAGACCTTTTTGCTGTGGAGGAAGTTCGGAGATCCGCGGTACACCCCTCTAGACCGGCTGTGGAGTTCGGCAGACGCATATCTGGATTTGACGGCGAGTGTTGTCGATGCGGCCGAATACTTCCGGGATCAAACAGATCGTGAAGTGGAAAAGCTATTCTAGTCGCAGTTTAATGTTCCAGAGCATCCGCTTCCACTAACTGATCAGCTTGCCGAATGGGCCGAACTCAATAGATTGTCCGGACTTGCCATGAGGTCTGTCGTAGATCATATGTGGCCGGAAAAACCGAAGCCGAACAGCTATTTCAACTTAGTGCAGCAGTTCCTTGGTGCGGTGCCGCGCATCAATGCGATGAAGAGGTCGGCGTGCATAGAAGGCTCGCGAATGGCCCTTGCCCGTGTCAAAGCATACTGGGCGGAAATGGATGCTACCACCGTTGCGGCGCGGGGTTCGGCCATAGGCCGAGTGACTGCCGAGCACTATTTTGAAGAAGTTCTTGAGGGTGCTCGTTTGATAGAGGCCCAGTGCTCAAAGAATATTATGTTTGAGTGACATGTATTCCCATTGTAAAAACAATGTTTTATTAATTTTATCAAGGCTGTATTTATACTTTTGCCCGAAAGTATTGTGATGCCTCCTGTGCGGCCGTTTTATGTATACATGTATATAACCTAAAAGATTGCAGTTGTCGGCTTCAGCCCCCATGCATATAATGCGGGGGTGTTCGCAGAAGATGCGTATTCACACTTAATCCAACGTCTTGGTCCTACTAAGGAGGTGAGAGCGCAGCGAACTAGGCAACCAGACTATAGTGCTTTAACACTTTCACTTAGCCATAGGAGTTTGACAGTGGGGCTACTATATAGCCCCTGGTGGCGCCGCACTCACCCGAGTTCGGGGTGCATACATGCCCGACCAGGAAACGACCCTTCGTTAAGGCGGAGGAATTCTAGGATTCCGATAGGTCATCGAGTGGTTGACTAGTCTCTCGCTATATCATGACAGTCAGTTTTCGGCTTTCTCTACTGAGGTGCTCGTCCGGATGAACCAGGGCACAATCGCAGTAGTTCTCCTGGTGCCGCCTTAGCCGATAGAGTGGAACGTAAGGCAGGAAAACACAGGAGCCGGGCAAACCCAACATTTGACCCAAGACATGATTCGGAGCTGATGCATATAAGGCCAAACTCGCGACGCCGAACACTCCCTAAGGTGTTCGGTCTTTATGGTGTAAACCAGGCCTAAACAATGCCCTTTGTAAGAAGCCCCCAGTGTCCAGGTACGTGCGTTGTTCTGATGTGGCCACATGCTAAGACGTCAGCATCCTTCTCAATTGTACTGAGAATCCGAGGGATGTGTATCAACAAGAGACAGTAAAAAAGGTTGACAAAGGGTCTTAATCTAAAGAGAATCCTTGGAACGGGTCCCTGCTGCACGTCTGCGCCTGTGTCTCTGTTGTGCCGTATCCTGGACGGGTGTAGCACGATTGTCATCTATAAAAGAGAGGAACTTAGGTGAAAAATTATCGTGCAAAAAGGTGGGTTTAAAGAAACCATCTACAGTTCAAGATGAGTAAAAATTGCCACTTGTCTACGTGCGTTGAGCCCCTTGTATTTGTAATAGGGGTGTGGCTATCAAACCTGTATGAATTACATATATCTGCGTCAGACTCGTCTAACCGTGTCTGTGGTCTTGACGACCTATCGAATGCTTTAGTTGGTGAGGCCGTTTTAGTGTGCGGCTGCCAAGGCAGCCGCACTCTCTTCGACGCGCAGGGATCGCTCAATATTTCCATTTACTGTAATGATGCTACGTGGACCAGGCATCTTAAGTGCGAGGGAAGCGTAATGCGGTATTGCATTAAAGCGAGCGAAAGCTTTGCGTCCAAGTAGTGCTTGATAGCCACTTTGGAACAGAGCAATGTGGAAGGTTAAATTTTTGCTACGGAAGTTATCGGGGAAGCCGAATATAACCTCTAGTAGCAGGGAGCCCGTGCAATGAGCCTGTGGGCTTGGCGTTACTCCTCTAAAGGTAGTATCGTTGTGGCAAATTTTTGTTGGGTCTATCCCCATTTTGCGGATTGTGTCCTGATATATCAGGTATAAGCTGTTGTCGCCGTCCATCAGGACTTGTGTGAAGTGGTATCCATCAATTATTGGATCTAATACCAAGGCAGCCCACCCTGCGTTCTGGATACTTGCTGAGTAATCCTGATGGTCGAAGGTGATCGGTTGAGACGGCCAGTGGCAGAACTCCGCGGTGATAGGCCCTTGGGCATGTTTGTCTGGGAGTGCTCCTTTGCTTCTCCCCTTTATCACGTGTAACACATTTACTGTTTTGACCTCTGGTGGAAATTTCTTCTGTTCCCCAGTGTTTTGCTTGCGAGGCTCATCCTCGTCTTCGCTTGGTGTATCCTGCCCCTTATGTTCGGCGTTGAGCTTGCCAGACTGCTTGAAGACCCAACATTCTCTGTGGGTATGATTTGCAGGTTTATCGGGGGTGTTATGGAACTGACATATTTGGTCCAGAATTTTGTTTAAGCTGGACAGTTCATCTCTGGCGCCTTTAGAGGGCGGCTTTTGCTGACCTGGCCGAGAGCTTCTTAACCCGGCGTTTACTGCCGTGCTCTTCGGGTTGTCTTCTTTATTCCGGCGCTTATTATTTTTGCTGCGTCGTGATTTCCCGTTTCCATCTCTAACTTCAGATGTACTTGGGTCGCTGGTGCTGCACCGGGCTAACCAACTGTCTTCGCCCGCGCAAAAGCGGGTCATGAGGTTTGTTAATGCTTCCATTGTTCTTCGCTTTTCTTGGTCGAGGTGTCTGGCAAGCCATTCGTCTCGAACGCTGTGCTTAAAGGCTGCTAGGGCTTCAGCGTCCGGACAGTCGACTATTTGGTTCTTTTTAGTAAGAAACCCGTTCCAAAGCTTTCGGGCTAACTCTCCGGGCTGTTGAGTTATATGACTTAAATCGTCTGCATCCGGTGGTCGGACATATGTCCCTTGAAAATTTGCCCGAAAGGCGTCTTCGAGCTTTTCCCAGCTTCCAATGGAGCTTTCGGGGAGGCTTTTAAGCCAGTGCCGAGCTGGCCCTTTGAGCTTGAGGGGTAAATACTTGATGGCATGGAGATCATCTCCTCGAGCCATATGGATATGGAGGATATAGTCCTCAATCCAGACCCAGGGTCTGTTGTTCCGTCGTATGCCTCTATGTTTACGGGTTTGAATCCCTCTGGAAATTCATGGTCCAGCACCTCATCGGTGAAACATAGGGGGTGTGCGGCACCCCTGTATCTGGGTGTACCGTGGTGTTCGGGTGTTTGTTGTATTGCATCGTATGCTGGAGCGCGCTTGCGTGGTCCATAAATGGATCTGGTTGCGCCGTCCTTTTGATGCGAGCCCTCGCGTGGGTCGCGCATTGGCTTATGTGCGGCGTTGTTCACCGCTTTATGTTGGCCGTGAGGTCGTCTATCCGGCCGGATGGCCATTTTAATTTTTGGTTGCAGGGGATCTAAGGCCTCCTCATCGAATTCAGGTAGCAACTTCCGCTTCGGGTAGCTCTTGGTGTGGCGATTACTGTCGTACTTCGCTGCTGTGTTGAGTACTTTACTCCACTTTATTTTGAGTGTGTCTTGTGCAGCCTTGAGATTTTGCTTCTGTTTTTTCAGACTCCTCGCCATGGCAACAAGCCTTTGATGGGCATTATGTTGCTCCTGGCGCCTGTCTGGTGTGATGTCGTCCGGACTGTTATCTTCGACGGGGTTGGGTTGTTCGGCTTGATTTTCCGTGTTACCGTGGTCGGGCAATGGTTCACCCTGCTCTAACGCTGGGTCTATGTGATCGTTATTTCTGCCGGGGCGGGATTTGGGGCGGCATTTACGCCGCCGCTTTGACTGCTGCTTGAGGGAACCACCTGTCGTTGCGTCCTTCCGTTCCTCGTCGTTATTTTCTTTGGGTGTGTCCACCATGTATATGTCATGTGATGAAGTGGGCGTCCAGTGCCCTGTGGGCAGTGGTTCCTCTCCGACTCCTGTATCGTCGTCCATACCGTCGGTGTCTTCAGAGTCGAAGTCAAGCGTGTCGGTTAAGTCATCGACAGTGGCTACTAAGTGGGTGGTGGGTGGGCGGCGAATTTCTTCGTCATCCACATCCCAATCCTGCCGGACGTAGTTCGGCCAGGATCCTTCTGACAAGGAGAGAGACCTTAATAAGTTCAGTATGTCATCGAAGGGCGAGTGCTGGAAAATATCCGCGGAGGTAAACTCCATGATCGGCGCCCAATCGGATCCGATAGGGACGGGCACAGGCGGTTCGGAGTCCGTGGCCGGAGAAGGATCTGGCAGTTTGGTAACACGGCTCTCGTGAAGGGTAAGGTCGATATTCGGCTCGATCGCCGCTGAGGGTACGACCTCCGTGACGGGGTCCATCCACCCGTCCATGGATGGCGCAACTGGCTCCGAATTAAGGCTCGGAGCGGCTGCCGGTGCGATCTCCCGAATACGGTTCGATGATAGAGCTAAATCGTACTCATCATGACCGCACAGCGCACAAGGCAGGGGCTCGAATCCGTCGAAGATCAAGTCTCCGCGGATGTCGGCCGTGTAGTTTAAGCTTCCAAGCCTGACCTGGTGGCCAGGGGCGTAAACTTCGATCTACTCCAGATGGCCAAGCGAGTTGGCCCGCAGTGCGAAGCCGCCGAACACAAAGATCTGTCCGGGGAGAAAAGTCTCACCCTGGACTGCATCGCTATTGATGATCGTAGGAGCCATCAAGCCTAACAGCGACGACACAGAGGAATTCTCTCAATGAAAGCACCAACGTCGGTGTCAAAACCGGCGGATCTCAGGTAGGGGGTCCCGAACTGTGCGTCTAAGGCGGATGGTAACAGGAGGCAGGGGACACGATGTTTTACCCAGGTTCGGGCCCTCTTGATGGAGGTAAAACCCTACGTCCTGCTTGATTTATTCTTGATGATATGAGTATTACAAGAGTTGATCTACCACGAGATCTAAGAGGATAAACCCTAGAAGCTAGCCTATGGTATGATTGTATGTTGTCCTACGGACTAAAACCCCCGGTTTATATAGACACCGGAAAGGGTTAGGGTTACACAAGGTCGGTTACAAAGGAGGAGATATACATATTCGTATTGCCTAGCTTGCCTTCCACGCCAAGTAGAGTCCCATCCGGACAAGAGACGAAGTCTTCAATCTTGTATCTTCATAGTCTAACAGTCCGGCCAAAGGATATAGTCCGGCTGTCCGGAAACCCCCTAATCTAGGACTCCCTCAACCATGCTGTTCTAAAAGACTCTCAAAATAATATAAGTGAAGCATGAGAGATCAACAATCTCTATAAAATAAAAGTACCACTGTGCTCTAAAAATATATAAGTGAAGCACTAGAGCAAAAATTATCTAGCTCAAAAGATATAAGTGAAGCACATAGAGTATTCTAATAAATTCCGATTCATGTGTGTCTCTCCCAAAAGGTGTGTACAGTAAGGATGATTGTGTTAAACTAAAAAGCAAAGACTCATATCATACAAGACGCTCCAAGCAAAACACATATCATGTGATGAATAAAAATATAGCTTCAAGTAAAGTTACCGATAGACGAAGACGAAAGAGGGGATGCCTTCCGGGGCATCCCCAAGCTTAGGCTTTTGGTTGTCCTTGAATTTTACCTTGGGGTGCCTTGGGCATCCACAAGCTTAGGCTCTTGCCACTCCTTATTCCAAAATCCATCAAATCTTTACCCAAAAACTTGAAAACTTCACAACACAAAACTCAACAGAAAATCTCATGAGCTCCGTTACTATAAGAAAATAAACCACCACATTAAGATACTGTAATGAACTCATTCTTTATTTATATTGGTGTTAAACCTATTGTATTCCAACTTCTCTATGGTTCATACCCCCCGATGCTAGCCATAGATGCATCAAAATAAGCAAACAACACGCAAAAAACAGAATCTGTTAAAAACAGAACATTCTGTAGCAATCTGTAGTTTTGAATACTTCTGTAACTCCAAAAATTCTGAAAAATTAGAACGACCAGGATAATTTGGATATTGATCTACTACAGTTGGAATTGGTATTTTATCGCTCTCTTTTAAAAAATTAAAATTATTTTCGTGAGTGCACACTTTCTGTTTTTATCAGCAAGATCAAACAACAATCACCCAAGAAGATCCTAAAGGCTTTATTTGGCGCAAACAATAATTAAAACATAAAAACACAATCATAGCAGAGGCTATATGAATTGTTTATTACTAAATAGGAACAAAAAGTAAAGAACAAAAATAAAATTGGGTTGCCTCCCAACAAGAGCTATCGTTTAACGCCCCTAGCTAGGCATAAAAACAAGAATAGATCTACGTATTGCTATCTTCTCCCTTTTGGTGATAAAGAGAGAATTTCTTATCTAAAGCACTTATCTTTCTATTTTGTGAGGGAACGTGGCCATTAATGGTAGAAGAAAGATTAAGCACACTGTGAAAATTTGCATCTAAGCTAGCCTTCATCTCTTTGATAATTTCATTCAGATAAACACACAAAAGAGAGATGGATTCAACCTTTTCACTCATGGGGTGCCCAAATATAGCTTTCATCTTTTCATAGGTATCGATTGCATCCCACTCAAGAAAACCTTCTTCAAAAATAGAATCCATAACTTGCTTGAAAGAAGAAGGTAAGCCAACATAAAAACTTTTGAAGTAAATCTCAATTTGATATTGGGGCACATAGCTGGCTCGGATCCTTAATAGCCTATCCCAAACACCTTTCAAAGATTCATCAAGCAAATAATGAAAAATTCCAGGGCCATCTTCATCAAAATTATTCAAATTCTCATCGATAATCCTGGTAGGTCTTTCCATAGCATAATTATTTGTGAGCTTAGAAAGGACAGAGGGAATATCCAGAGTAATAAAACCCGGGAGAAAACCCTTTGCCCCTATTGGTTTGGCCATGGCGAAAGAAAGGCAAAGGTCTTCGAAAATTGTTTTAGAAGCGGGGGAGAGGAAAACGAGAGGCGAATGGAAAATAATGTAATGCGAGGGAGAAGAGTTTATGATGGGTACTTGGTATGTCTTGACTTGGCGTAGATCTCCCCGGCAACGGCGCCAGAAATCCTTCTTGCTACCTCTTGAGAATGCGTTGGTTTTCCCTTGAAGATGAAAGGGTGATGCAGCAAAGTAGCGTAAGTATTTCCCTCAATTTTTGAGAACCAAGGTATCAATCCAGTAGGAGACAGCGCACAAGTCACCTAGTACCTGCACAAACAATCAAGAACCTCACAAACAACGTGATAAAGGGGTTCTCAATCCCTTCACGGTCACTTGCAAAAGTGAGATCTGATAGAGATAGTAAAATAAATATTTTTGGTATTTTTGTTGTATAGATTGAAAAGTAAAGATTGCAAAATAGTAAACGAGATGCGATGTAAATAAAAGAGATGCAATATTATAAGAAAGAGACCCAGGGGCCATAGGTTTCACTAGTGGCTTCTCTCAAGATAGCATGTATTACGGTGGGTGAACAAATTACAGCCGAGCAATTGATAGAAAAGTTCATAGTTATGAGAATATCTAGGCAATGATCATGAATATAGGCATTACGTCCCTGTCAAGTAGATCGAAATGTTTCTACATCTACTACTATTACTCGACACATTGACCGCAATCCAGCATGCATCTAGAGTATTAAGTTCATAAGAACGGAGTAATGCTTTAAGCAAGATGACATGATGTAGAGGGATAAACTCAAGCAATATGATATAAACCCCATCTTTTTATCCTCGATGGCAACAATACAATACGTGCCTTGCTGCCCCTACTGTCACTGGGAAAGGACACCGCAAGATTGAACCCAAAGCTAAGCACTTCTCCCATTCCAAGAAAGATTAATCTAGTAGGCCAAACTAAACCGATAATTCAAAGAGACTTGCAAAGATATCAAATCATGCATATAAGAATTCAGAGAAGAACCAAATAATATCCATAGATAATCTTGTTCATAAACCCACAATTCATCAGATCTCGGCAAACACACCGCAAAAGAGTATTACATCGAATAGATCTCCAAGAACATCGAGGAAAACTTTGTATTGAGAATCAAAGAGAGAGAAGAAGCCATCTAGCTAATAACTATGGACCCGAAGGTCTATGGTAAACTACTCACACTTCATCGGAGAGACTATGGTGTTGATGTAGAAGCCCTCCGTGATCGATTCCCCCTCCGGCAGATCGCCGAAAAAGGCCCCAAGATAGGATCTCACGGGTACAGAAGGTTGTGCGGTGGAAAAGTGGTTTCATGGCTCTCTGTGATCGATCTAGGGTATAAGAGTATATATAGGCGGAAGAAGTACATCGCTGGAGCTACATGGGGCCCACGAGGGTGGGGGGCGCCTACCCCCCTGGGCGCGCCCTCCTGCCTCGTGGCCGCCTCATGGAGTTCCAGACTTCAACTCTAAGTCTTTTGGTTTGCTTTAGGTCCAAGAAAGATCATCGCGAAGGTTTCATTCCATTTGGTCTTCCTTTTCTGTGAAACTCTGAAATAGGCAAAAGAACAGAAACTCACACTGGGCGTCCGGTTAATAGGTTAGTCCTAAAAATAATATAAAAGAGCATATTAAAGCCCATTAAACATCCAAAATAGGTAATATAAAAGCATGGAACAATCAAAAATTATACATACGTTGGAGACGTATCAGGTATTGTGCATTGTTCTTAAACACGTGCCCATAAAAAAATTTAGCCTTCTCTGAGGTATTCTTCACCATCACACTGGTGTCAAACCTGTCCGGCAACATTGCTCCATGGCTGCCGACCTGCGCTAGACACGTCGTCGCTTTGTTGAGCCGAGCTCAACTTCTTCGGATCATCATCTCGGCGTGCTGATGCGTCTCCATTATATCTACTTTTCCAAACACTTTTGCCCTTGTTTTGGACTCTAACTTGCATGATTTGAATGGAACTAACCCGGACTGACGTTGTTTTCAGCAGAATTGCTATGGTGTTATTTTTGTGCAGAAATAAAAGTTCTCGGAATGACCTGAAAATCAACGGAGAATTATTTTGGAATATATAAAAATACTGGAAGAAGAATCCACGTCAGGGTGCCTCCACCTGTCCACGAGGGTGGGGGCGCGCCTGCCCCCCCTAGGCGCGTCCCCTGCCTTGTGGGCCCCCTGACGCTCCACCGACCTCAACCTTGACTCCATATATTCACTTTCGGAGAGAAAAAAATCAGAAAGAAGGATTCGTCATGTTTTACGATACGGAGCCACCGACAAGCCCTAAACTCTCTCGGGAGGGCTGATCTGGAGTCCGTTCGGGGCTCCGGAGAGGGGAATCTGTCGCCATCATCATCATCATCAACCTTCCTTCATCACCAATTTCATGATGCTCACCGCCGTGCGTGAGTAATCATCGTAGGCTTGCTGGACGGTGATGGGTTGGATGAGATTTATCATGTAATCGAGTTAGCTTTGTTAGAGTTTGATCCCTAGTATCCACTATGTTCTGAGATTGATGTTGCTATGACTTTGCTATGCTTAAAGCTTGTCACTAGGGCCCGAGTGCCATGATTTCATATCTGAAACCTATTATGTTTTCATAAATATATGAGAGTTCTTGATCCTATCTTGCAAGTCTATAGTCACCTACTATGTGTTATGATCCGGCAACCCCGAAGTGACAATAGTCGGGACCACTCCTAGTGATGACCGTAGTTTGAGGAGTTCATGTATTCACTATGTGTTAATTCTTTGGTCCGGTACTCTATTAAAAGGAGGCCTTAATATCCCTTAGTTTCCAATAGGACCCCACTGCCATGGGAGGGTAGGACAAAACATGTCATGCAAGTTCTTTTCCATAAGCACATATGACTATATTCGGAATACATGCCTACATTACATTGATGAACTGGAGCTAGTTCTGTGTCACCCTAGGTTATGACTGTTACATGATCAATCACATCCAGCATAATTCTCTATCACCTATGCATTGCCTACGAGCTTTCCATATATTGTTCTTCGCTTATTTACTTTTCCGTTGCTATTGTTATCATCACTATAAAACACCAAAAATATTACTTTTGCTACCGTTACCTTTTACCACCGTTACCACTACTATCATATTACTTTGTTACTAAATACCTTGCTGCAGATATTAAGTTTCCAGGTGTGGTTGAATTGACAACTCAGTTGCTAATACTTGAGAATATTCTTTGGCTCCCCTTGTGTCGAATCAATAAATTTGGGTTGAATGCTCTACCCTCGAAAACTGTTGCGATCCCCTATACTTGTGGGTTATCAAGACTATTTTCTGGCGCCGGTGCCGGGGAGCATAGCTCTATTCTTTGAGTCACTTGGGATTTATATCCGCTTATCATTATGAAGAACTTGAAAGATCCAAGAACCAAGATTTATCCCTCAACTACGAGGGGAGGTAAGGAACTGCCATCAAGCTCTGCACTTGATTCACCTTCTGTTTTGAGTAAGCTTGCGACACCTATACCTGCTTCTGCTATTAATTCTGATATGTCACATGTTATTGATGATGCCGCTTCTGCTATGCATGATACTTATGATGAAACTACTTCTATGCTTGATACTACTGTGCCACTTGGTGAATTTCTTGATGAACAACTTGCTAGGGCAAGAGAGAATGAAATTATTGAAACTGATAATATTGATGAAAGTGATGATGAAGATTCTCCCCCTAGATATGAATTACCTGTTGTTCCTGAGGGTTATGTTATGGATGAAGAAACTGCTAGAGACTTTCTTACTTGCAATGATAGAAGTGATCTTAAGAAACTTTTAGCTAAGCTGAAACAAAAAACTTTGAATGCTATAATGAAATATGATCCTGCTTATGCTACTTCACCTATCTTTGTTACTGATAAGGATTATGATTTCTCTATTGATCCTGAGTTAATTACTTTGGTTGAATTTGATCCTTTCTATGGCTATGAATCTGAAACTATTGTGGCACATCTTACTAAATTAAATGATATAGCTACCCTGTTCACTAGTGATGATAAAACTCGCTATTATTATATCCTTAAATTATTCCGTTATCATTAAAGGGTGATGCTAAGATATGGTTTAATTCTCTTGATCCTAGTTGTGTGTGTAGTCCCCAGGATATGATTTACTACTTCTCTGCTAAATATTTCCTCGCTCATAAGAAACAAGCTGCTTTAAGGGAAATATATATTTTTGTGCAAATTGAAGAAGAGAGTCTCCCACAAGCTTGGGGGGCTTCTCTAATTACATAATGCTTTGCCTGATCATCCTCTCAAGAAAAATGAGATACTTGATATCTTTTATAATGGACTAACCGATGCTTCCAGAGACCACCTGGATAGTTGTGTTGGTTGTGTTTTCAGGGAAAGAACTGTTGATGAAGCTGAAATTCTATTGAATAATATGTTGACTAATGAAAATAATTGGACACTTCCTGATCCAATCCCTGATCCAACTCCTGATCCAACTCCTGATCCAACTCCTGATCCAATTCCTGATCCAACTCCTGATCCAACTCCGAAGAAAAGGGGTATTCTATTTCTCAGTCCCGAAGGCCATCCTAAGAGAATTGAGCAAGATTCTAAGAGAACTACTATAGATGCACCTAGTCCTTCTAAAAGGAAGAAAAAGAAAAATAATAGGACTTTGCATGCTTCTAGTGAACCTGTTGATGACACACCTGAGAATCCCAATGATATTTCTATTTCTGATGTTGAAACACAATTTGGTAATGAGCATGAACCTAGTGATAATGTTAATAATGATGTTCATGTTGATGCTCAACCTAGTAATGACAATGAAGTAGAGATTGAACCTGCTGTTGATTTTGATAACCCACAATCAAAGAATCAACGTTATGATAAGAGAGACTTTGTTGCTAGGAAGCATGGTAAAGAAAGAGAACCATGGGTTCAGAAACCCATGCCTTTTCCTCCTAAACCATCCAGGAAAAAGGATGATGAGGATTTTCAGCGCTTTGCTGGAATGATTAGACCTATCTTCTTGTGTATGTGTTTGACTGATATGCTTAAAATGAATCCTTATGCTAAATACATGAAGGAAATAGTTACTAATAAAAGAAAGATACCGGAAGCTGAAATTTCCACCATGCTTGCTAATTATACTTTTAAGGGTGGAATACCTAAGAAACTAGGAGATCCCGGAGTACCAACTATACCATGCTCCATTAAAAGAAACTATGTTAAAAATGCTTTATATGATCTTGGAGCTGGTGTTACTGTTATGCCTCTCTCTTTATATCGTAGACTTGATTTGAATAAGTTGACACCTACTAAAATATCTTTGCAAATGGCTGACAAATGAACTGCTATACCTATTGGTATTTGTGAGGATGTGCCTGTTGTGGTTGCAAACGTTACTATTTTAACGGACTTTGTTATTCTTGATATTCCCGAGGACGATAGTATGTCTATTATTCTTGGAAGACCCTTGTTGAATACTGCAGGGGCTGTTATTGATTGCACCAAAGGCAATGTCACTTTTCATGTTAATGGTAATGAGCATACGGTACACTTTCCGAGGAAACAACCTCAAGTCCACAGTATCAATTCTATTGGAAAAATTTCAACTATTACTATTGGAGGTTTTGAATTTCCTCTTCCTACTGTCAAGAAGAAATATGATATTCTTATTGTTGGGGACATGCATATCCCCGTTGAGGTAACCTAGTGTTATTCGAAAATTCTCCAGTTCCATGTTATTCGGAATGAGTTTGTTAACAAGACCTGATCAACCTTGTTAGTGGATTCCTTTTGATGAGCATGAGATGGATGAATTTAGAAAACACAATTCTTTGTACCCTCTTTTTACTTTCTGTTATTTATATTAAATAAAGCAAAAATAGTAATTTCTGTCTGTTTTCTGAATTACCCATGCAATAAAAAAATACCCCAAAAATAAAAGTTCTCCAAATGCCTTGAAATTTAAATATGATTTTTTCTGGAATATTTGAGAATATCTGGCACTGAGAACACGGCAGGGGGGGCAAGCACCTGTCCACGAGGGTCCAGGGCGCGCCCCCTGCCTCGTGGGCCCATGGTGGCTCCCCTCCACTTATTCCAGCTACCACACACTCCTTCTTCCTCCCAAAAACACCACTAGCCAGCTCAAACCCGATCCCAAGCTCATCTTGCTGCCATTTTTGATCTCCTTGCTCGAAGCTCCATTCACAAAACTGCTTTGGGGGATTGTTCTTTGGTGTGTGACTCCTCCAATGGTCCAATTAGTTTTTGTTCTAGTGCTTTATTCATTGCAAAATTTTGCTGCTTAGGTGACCCTATTCTTGAGCTTGCATGTCAAACTTATGTGGTCAAAAGTAGTTTTGATGCATGATATTGCCTCTAGGCACTTGTAGGAGTAGTTGCTATCAATTTTGTTGAGTTTGGTTCACTTTTATTTTGAAGTTACTAAAAAATTTAGAAATTTTTCAAAGGAAGAAATATGTTTAGGAAAATGTACCAAGGTGGTCCTTCAAGGAAGCAAGGACCCAGGCTCGCAATACGCGATGCCGATGATGAACCACTGAGGGAAGCTCAGGTGCGGGCTTGTGAATGGCCATCAGAGGACTTTATGAATCGAGCAGGAATCAAGGAAGAATTTAACGCGTATGTGCGTAATGCCGATCTTGAGAGCTTCGAGGCAGATAAGTGCCGCCAATACCACTATCTCACGGATTCCTTTGTGAGAAGGTTTGGATTTTCATCATCATGCAATTCTCAAACTTTCCTATTTGATCTTTATGAAAATTCTTATACTATGGACTTAGAGGATTTTAACACTGCTTGCAAACTTCCACAATGGGGCAGCACTAGTGAGCCTCGCAAATCTGAGTTTAGAGATTTTCTTGCTAGTATAACTGTGAGGGAATCTAGAGATATAACACAAGCTACCATAGGGAGCATTCATTTCCCTGCTATATATTATTTTGCTCTCTTCATAGGTAGGTGCATAAACGGTAAGGATAAAGCATGTCACATGTGTGTCCCTGACCTCAGTGTTCTCAGGAGTGCTGTATTAGGAGATAAACATTATAATTTGAGAGCCATTGTTGCACGTATGTTGCATAATAATAGATTTAATGGAGATTTCTTTGGTGGAATTTATGCAACCCATCTAGCTAATTTTCTTGATATACCCATACGTGGGTATGATATTGAGTTGCCTCCTGTTTATTTAGATTATGAGGCTATGATTCGTCATCAGTTTTTTGAGAGGAACGATCAGTTTCTCCAGTACCGACTAATCTTTGACAGACAACACACCTATCACGTCGCTCTCCCTGCTCCTACTTTCTTTGACTTTCAGGCAAAAGGGAGATATGTCATAACCAGGGAAGAGGCGAACGAGTATGAGAGGAGGACTGAGACAGCTCGCCTCCATGCTGCAGCCCACGATGCAATAGTCGCTGCATCTCAGTACGACCCCAACTATTACTTTGGATATCCGCCAGGCCAGCCGTGGCCATAGATCAACTTAGGCCAAAAGCCTAAGCTTGGGGGAGTACGTATTTCTCACTGACATTACATTCATGTTCACACACTCATGCTAGTTGTCGGTGCTCATACTTTTTCGCTGTATCATCCATGCTAGTTTATTTCCCTTCTTATGCTTTCTTCTTGTGTGTTTGATAAACCTTAAGAAAAAAAATCAAAAAATTAGTTGTAGCTTTTAGTTAGTTTACTTTCCATGCCTGTAGTAGTAGTAATTAAAAAGAAAACCCAAAAATATTTCTCGTTCTTCTTGTGCTTGTTGGGAGCTTTCCCGTGTAAATAGTTTTGTTTCTTTTCTTTGGGGGTCAAGAGGAGAAGACCATAATGAAAATGTTGAGTGGCTCCTATATGCATTATTGTTGATCTAACAAAGAGCCCATATTACCTTGTCTTCCCTCTTGAATTGAATGCTTGCAGATTCCAGCTTAGTCCAATGCACGTGCACTATTATTATTATCCACATCGTTCAATCGTGCAAGTGAAAGGCAATAATGATGATTATATGATGAACTTATTCAGATGACAAAAGCTGGTATGAACTCAATCTCTCTTGTTTTTGTAAATATGATTAGTTCATCATTCCTGATTCAGCCTGTTATGAATAAACATGTTGCAATGACAATTAGAGATTATAGTTGCTTATGCCATGCTTAATTAGCTAGGAGCTTATAATGGTTTACCTTGCGTGCCAACATGCTATTAAAATGGTTGTGATGTGGTATGATAGGGTGGTAACCTCTTTTGAATGATTCGAGTGGCTTGACTTGGCACATGTTCACGCATGTAGTTGAAACAAAATCAACATAGCATCTACGATATTTATGTTCATGGTGCATTATATCCTATTCATGCTTGCATTCGGTGTTGATTAATTTTAATGCATGTTCAAGACTGTTGTCGCTCTCTAGCTGGTCGCTTCCCAGTCTTTTCTAGCCTTCACTTGTACTAAGCGGGAATACTGCTTGTGCATCCAATTCCATAAACCTAGGGATGGCAATTTTATCCATGGATCTGGATACCCGACCCAGTTGGGCAAGGGTATGGAGCACATTTCTGCCCATGGGTCCGTGGATATGGATACCCACGAACAGCCGGGTTGGGCATGGTTATAGTTTGTGCTCCATGGATATCCAATGGATACCCGTATGACATGTGGGGTCATATGCCAATGACAGTAGAAAGAGCGAATCAATGGTAAATGGCAGGAAATATGCAACTTGTGCCATGAGCTATATGCTACATAATCAACCTCTGGTATGTCACACTTAAGGACTCATCGTATTACTGGTTACCTACTTATGCATGTAGCTTATGTTGTCATTTGTGAGTGAATGATGATGAGTTGATTTGATATTTGGGAAGGCTTCATGCTGACTTTTCTATGCCCATGGAGCTCCATGGGTATGTGGGTATCCAGCGGGTTTGGGCATGGGCACAAGTTGTGCCCATGGATAATTTGGTGGATGGGTAGAGGGTAGGAAGATGGGTCATGGGTTGGATTTGGACCAGCTCCACCCGCCCCAAACCCGACCCATTGCCATCCCTACATAAACCCCAAAGTTATTCCATATGAGTCCACCATACCTACCTATATACGGTATCTACCTACCGTTCCAAGTAAATTCGTATGTGCCAAACTCTAAACCTTCAAATAAACATTCTGTTTTGTATGCTCGAATAGCTCATGTATCAACTATGGATGTCTGTATCTTCCATGCTAGGCGGGTTATTCTCAAGAGGAGTGGACTCCGCTCCTCACTCACGAGAAAGTGGCTGGTCACAGGGATGCCCAGTCCCATGCTTTATGCAAATCAAAACAAAATAATTGCAAACAAAACTCCCCTGGGAGTCTTGTTAGTTGGAGGCACTCGTTGTTTCGAGCAAGTCATGGATTGATGCTTGTTGGTGGAGGGGGAGTATAAACTTTACCATTCTGTTTGGGAACCGTCTATAATGTGTGTAGCATGGAAGATACCGAGATCTCTCAGTTGTTATGTTGACAATGAAAGTATACCGCTCAAAATATTATTCATATCTATTTGAAACTGAGCTCTGGCACCTCTACAAATCCTTGCTTCCCTCTGCAAAGGGCCTATCTCGGAATGACATGAAAATCAACGGAGAATTATTTTGGAATATATAAAAATACTGGAAGAAGAATCCACGTCAGGGGGGCCTCCACCTGTCCATGAGGGTGGGGGCGCGCCCCCTGCCTCGTGGGCCCCCTGACGCTCCACCGACCTCAACCTTGACTCCATATATTCACTTTCGGGAGCAAAAAAAAAATCAGAAATAAGGATTCATCACGTTTTACGATACGGAGCCGCCGCCAAGCCCTAAACTCTCTCGGGAGGGCTAATCTGGAGTCCGTTCAGGGGTCCGGAGAGGGGAATCCGTCGCCATCGTCATCATCAACCTTCCTCCATCACCAATTTCATGATGCTCACTGCCGTGCGTGAGTAATTCCGTCGTAGGCTTGCTGGACGGTGATGGGTTGGATGAGATTTATCATGTAATCGAGTTAGTTTTGTTAGGGTTTGATCCCTAGTATCCACCATGTCCTGAGATTGATGTTGCTATGACTTTGCTATGCTTAATGCTTGCCACTAGGGCCCGAGTGCCATGATTTCAGATCTGAACCTATTATGTTTTCATCAATATATGAGAGTTCTTGATCCTATCTTGCAAGTCTATAGTCACCTACTATGTGTTATGATCCGGCAACCCCAAAGTGACAATAGTCGGCACCACTCCCGGTGATGACCGTAGTTTGAGGAGTTCATGTATTCACTATGTGTTAATGCTTTGGTTTGGTACTCTATTAAAAGGAGGCCTTAATATCCCTTAGTTTCCAATAGGACCCCGCTGCCACGGGAGGGTAGGACAAAAGATGCCATGCAAGTTCTTTTCCATAAGCACGTATGACTATATTCAGAATACATGCCTACATTACATTGATGAACTGGAGCTAGTTCTGTGTCACCCTAGGTTATGACTGTTACATGATCGATTGCATCCTACATAATTCTCTATCACTCATGCATTGCCTACGAGCTTTCCATATATTGTTCTTCGCTTATTTACTTTTCCGTTGCTATTGTTATCATCACTATAAAACACCAAAAATATTACTTTTGCTACCGTTACCTTTTACCACCGTTACAACTACTATCATATTACTTTGCTACTAAATACCTTGCTGCAAATATTAAGTTTCCAGGTGTGGTTGAATTGACAACTCGGCTGCTAATACTTGAGAATATTCTTTGGCTCCCCTTGTGTCGAATCAATAAATTTGGGTTGAATACTCTACCCTCGAAAACTGTTGTGATCCCCTATACTTGTGGGTTATCTCGTGCGGAACAAGAGTTTGGCATCACGAAGGATAAATCATCACCAACATCGCCGCCCCACGGATTACACGGTGCGGGCACACCGGCATCGTCGCACGGTCAATTCATCAAGCCGACATTAACCACGTCGCAAGTCACGACCTGCGTTGGCATGGCCGCACTGTTGCTTCTTCAAGCCGATGTCCATTATGCCGAACTGCTTCAACACCTCGGCTGACATGTCAGCTGCAACGTCTCGTTACCGACCCGTTCCGTCACCTTGGCTAGGCCGGAGGCTTCGGCATCTCTTCATCAACCTACTCCGGAGCCTTCGGCGTCACCGGTCGACCAGCTTCGTCACGTTAGCTGGACTGGGGGCTTTGCCTCGGTGAGCCAACCTTTGCCGGCATCGCCATGCCGTCGCTTCATCACGCATCAGGCAATGGGTGTGCAGATCAAGTCCCAATTTTGGGAGTAACCTTTCTTCATATTGCTACAATAGATAAACCAGGTGCTATTAATCCTAGTAATTTTTTCTTGCTTGGGTTTACTTTTTTCGAGGAATTATTACTCTGGTTTGTTCCATCATATGTACACAGGTCTTTCAAGTGATGGCCGCATTAACGATGTTTACGTGATGGTTCGGTTAGTTTCCCGTCCTCAGTTCGGCGAATGCCTCATAGAGGACTCGGACCGCCCTGTGAATACAGGCTTTGTCACGCCAGCGCCCTGCATCGACATTGACTCCGAAGCCAGGCCACATCTTTTAAAAAAATATTTTGCGTAAATTAATTATGCAAGGTTTTTCTTCTATATTTATATTATTATTTTTTGGACTGCACTATTTTACATGTGTAGGTAATCGACTTCACTTCGACAAGCCGACGCCATCGTCCCAATCGGCTCGTGTGATCACCTTGTTGGTCGAATTGCTATACCGACATGTTCGGTTGCCTCGAGGACTTCAGCATCGCTGAGAAAGCTCTACCTCATCGAGTGTTCGGCACATGGGCCATATTTCTTTTATTACTCACTTTGCATAAATTATTAATTATGCAACGAATTTTTATTCTATTTTTATTACTATTATCTCCGGCTTGCACTATTTTCTGTGCATAGGTAAATGATCTGGGTTGGGCAGCGTTGTCACCCCGGTGTACCGACATACCACGTCACCTCTTCTGGACCGGGGCTTCGTCATCATATCATTAACCCACACCACGGACTTCCGCATCATACTGCCGGCCTGATCTGTCGCCTCATTCGGACTGGAAGTTCCACCCCGCCACATTAGCCGTGCTATGTCGCCACTTCGGAGTGCCGAGCTCTTCGCTCCGCCACCTCAGGACTGGTTTGGGGGATGGGACCTCGTTCCGCCGTAAGCTCGGGCCGCGCATCGACACCGAGCACATTAACCAGCTAAGTCGCTTCCATGCTCAGTTTTTTTAATTCTTGTTCGGTTCGACCAAACATTATATTTATGCTCAAATATGTTTGTCAAAAATGAGGTTCATTAAAAATCACTTTTCTTTGCCCGCGTTAACTGGGGCTCTTAAATTTACATGAGCCATTTTATAATAATTGTTCTTCTTCTAAGTCGTTGCAAAGTCTTTTTCTACCACTCCTTTCTCGACTTGAGTGTGTGGTCAATAGCCGGATAGCCTGTTTTCTCTCTAATGCCTCTCGAGTTTAGTTTGCTAAACTGGCTTAACAAGTAGTACTCCGCCTTCGGGATAGAAGGTTGTAGCTGTAGGCTGACCCGCTTGAAGTCTTGAGATCGGATGTGTCATATTAATGCACGACAGAAGCACAAAAGTAAGACCAATTTTTGGATTGGCACCAAATGGCTCGATTTAGTTCGGCGTAAAGTTTTTACTAAAGTTTTTTGGTTTTCCAAGCCTATGGCACTTTTAAACTATTTGTGTGTTTCCAGCATAAGTCTCGCGATGCAACGCCGGACACCTTTTAGAGATTCGGCAAAAACATTCTCGGATATTGTTATATATGCATAGGTTTCGAATTGTGTCTTCGGTCAATAGTTGGGTTGCCCGGCTCCTGTGGTTGCCTCCTACGTTCTGCTTTGTTCGGCTAGGTGTGCAAAGGGAGAACCACTGCGATTGTGCTTCCGGCTCGAATGGTTAAGCACCTCAGTGGAGAAAGCTGAAAACTGACTATCACAATGGGCGTAAACTGGTCAACGATCCGATGATGGTGTCAAACTATAGATCGATATCGATTACCCCGTGTTAAACAATGGGCCTTTCATAACATTGGCCGAAGTGTTAATGGCTAGACTTCGGTCGGTGCCGAACACTAACGGGGGGCTCGTGGCTAGCTTCCCTATTTAAAGCTCCTATGACTGAGTGAAAGTTATAAAGCCCGCATATCTGATTGCCACGTTTCCGCTAACACAACCGCCTTCGGGCACCGAGACGTCGGCTAAGTGTTGTTTTGTTATTGCGGAAACACCCTGTGTAGCATGTACAAGGGGGTGGAAGCCGACGATGAGCCACTTTCAACTGATAAACGGTCGCAATGGAGTCAAAATAAACATATCATCGGCATTTGCATTTAATATACGAGGGCTGCCTTCTGTAATCATCGTTATAAAGCCATAAATATGCATCAATTTGACTTAAGATTTTGGCCAAGCTGGGTTGCCTGGCTCCTGTGCTTACCCCTACGTTCCTGATTCTTCAGCTAGGCGGTAAAGGGAGCACCTCTGTGATTGTTACTACCGGGTTATCCGAGTTAGTACCTCAGACTGGGTGAAGCCGAAAGCTAGCGATCTTAAAGGATATAATTGGTTGGCAACGGCGAAAGTGAAAATTTAGGTTCGCTAAAGACCACATAGTTCGGGAACTTTCCCCAAACTAAATCCTCAATATTTTTCTCCCGCGTTGATCGGAGGTGAGGTTTCATAATCATGGTCGGCATGCCAACCTAAAGAAAGGAACCAATAGCTGGACTATTTTCTTTGGAAGATGTTTCTTACATTAAATAGTAATATAACATTCTCTATGCATGCCTTTGTTTATAAAACTGTATGGCCGGATTGCCTTGTTTGTCATAAATCTTTGCCCTCATAAAGGCTTTATAAAGTGGGACAAACACTCCCCGGCTACTGGACGAGGAGGTTGAGGCCGATGGCCGGTCAACAAAGTTTTGTACAGTGCAGATCCGAGCATTAATGATGTAGAGTACTTGGATACATATAATCATTACACATAATTTGTGATTTTACTCTGAATATCGATCCTTAATTCGGCCACTCGTGCCCACATGAAGGCTCGGGGGGCTACCAGGCTTCGAGCTTATCATTTACTAATATTGAACGGGCACATCGATCCCCTGATCTGGTGTTGCCACCTGACCAGTGTCTCGGGGGCTACTGCATTGCCTATTCAATACAGAAAATTCAAAGTGCTCAGTGTTCGGCTTGACCGAACTATGGGCAAATGCATCTTCGAATAACAATAGGAACTATCTAGGACCTATCCGACATCAAGCTAATATATTACAGCGACTTCTCGAGACCCTCTCTCAAGGGCCCGTCCGCCAATCACTATCTCCTCTAAATGTGCATCTCGGGTTTTAAGCCGACACACACACCTTGAGGGCTACTGGCTATATATCTCATCAGTAAATAAATTGCATCAATCGGAAATAAAATCCGCAAACAATCAGTCCAAGCCCGAGGTGGTGCATCACCTCGGAAGCAGTCTGGCATAAAGCTCGGATGCAGGAGGCTGGCTCTATAGAGAGCATTTCCGGCATTAAGCTCGGCTAAACTTCTTTGACTTTTTGAGCCAAGGTGATCTATAACACCTCGGATATAGTCCGGCGTTGGAGCTTGGATACTCTCCGGCGTTGGAGCTCGGATGCAGACTGGCGTTGGAGCTCGGCTGCAAAAAGACACCTCGGATGCAGTCCAACATTAGAGCTTGGATACAATCCGGCCTTGGAGCTCGGACGCAAGAGGACACCACCACATGGTAACAACTTCAAACCCGAGGTATGGCGTAAAAAATAACAAGGCATTGCTAAAGGCCGAAAACTTAAAGGGGCTCCTCAGATACCCGACGTGTAAACTCTTCGGATTCACTTCGGCGATCCTCAAGATCGAAGATGAGAAGATTTGCTGAACCAATTTTCAAGACCAACGACCAAAGATGAAGAATAGTTCGGAAGAATCAAGGAGCCTCCCCAACTTCAAGACCGGTTCAAGGGCTACTAACGGTGTCCTGGACTAGGGGGTACTCACCACGTCGCCTCTCGACCAGTGGGTCGGGCTGAGGACTGATGTCTACTACACAACTTTATTCTTATAGACACGTGTTGAGCCTACAAGCGCAAAGTTTTGTAGGACAGTAGCAATTTTCCCTCAAGTGGATGACCTAAGTTTTATCAATCCGTGAGAGGTGTAGGATGAAGATGGTCTCTCTCAAACGACCCAGCAACCAAATACAAGAAAATCTCTTGTGTCCCCAACACACCCAATACAATGGCAAATTGTATAGGTGCACTAGTTCCATGAAAAGATGGTGATAAAAGTGTAATACGGATGGTAGAAATATATTTTTATAATCTGAATAAATAAAAACAGCAAGGTAGCAAATAGTAAACAGGCACAAAAATGGTATTGCAATGCTTAAAAACAAGGCCTAGGGTCCGTACTTTCGCTAATGCAATCTCTCAACAATGCTAACATAGTTGGATCATATGATTATCCCTCAAAGCGTAATGAAGAATCACTCCCGAGTTCCTATTAGCGGAGAACAAAAGATAGGAATTGTTTGTAGAGTACGAGGCCACCTCAAAGCTATTCTTTCCATTCGATCTATTCAAGAGTTCGTACTAAAATAACACAAGGCTATTGCTTCCGTTCGATCTATCCTAGAGTTCGTACTAGAATATCACCAAAGCAAATTCATATTCATAATACTCAATCCACACAAAGAACTACAAGAGTGCCCCAAGATTTCTACCGGAGAAACAAGGACAAGAACGTGCATCAACCCATATGCATAGATTACCCCAATGTCACCGCGGGAATCTGCAAGTTGAGTGCCAAAACATATATCAAGTGAATCAATATGATACCCCATTGTCACCACGAGTATTCAATTGCAAGACATATATCAAGTGTTCTCAAATCCATAAAATTATTAAATCCGATAACCACGAAATCTCAAAGGGAAAAACTCAATTCATCACAACAAGATAGAGAGGGGAAAACACCATATGATCCGACTATATTAACAAATCCCATGATATGGATCACGAGAGAGAGAGAGATAGAGATAAAACACATAGCTATTGTTACAAACCCTCAGCCCCGAGGGTGGATGTCGGTGTCAAAACCGGCGGATCTCGGGTAGGGGGTCCCGAACTATGCGTTTAGGCCGGATGGTAACATGAGGCAAGGAACACAATGTTTTACCCAGGTTCGGGCCCTCTTGATGGAGGTAAAACCCTACGTCCTGCTTGATTAATATTGATGATATGGGTAGTACAAGAGTAGATCTACCACGAGATCAAGGAGGCTAAACCCTAGAAGCTAGCCTATGGTATGATTGTTGTATGATGAAGTTGTCTATTCTATCGACTAGCCTGGCCTCGGTTTATATAATGCACCAGAGGCCTAGGATAACAAGAGTCCTAGCCGAATACGCCGGTGGGGAAGAGTCCTTGTCTTGATCACCAAGTCTTGTAGAATCTTCCATGTATGCAGTAGCTGTCCGAACTGGCCCATGAGTATACGGCCATGGGGGTCCTCGGCCCAATCTAACAGACCGGGAGATGACGTGGTGAGTACCCCCTAGTCCAGGACACCGTCAGTAGCCCCCTGAACCGGTCTTCAAGTTAGAGACGCTCCTCGATTCTTCCGAACTGTTCTTCATCTTCGGTTGTCGGTCTTGGAAATTGGTTCAACAAATCTTCCCATCTTCGATCTTGAGGATCACCGAAATGCATTTGACGAGTTTACACGTCGGGTATCCAAGGAGCCCCTTTAAGTTTCCGGCCTTTATCAATGCCTTGTTATTTTTATGCCACACTTCGGGTTTGAAGTTGTTCCCGGGAGGCAGTGTCCTCTTGTGTCCGAGCTCTAACGTCGGACTGCATTCGAGGTATCTTTTGCAGCCGAGCACCAATGCCGGACTGCTTCCGAGCTCTAACGCCGAAATGTATCCGAGCTCCAACGCCGGACTATATCCAAGCTCCAACGCCGGACTGTGTCCAAGCTCCAACGCCGGACTATGTCCAAGCTCCAACGCCGGACTATATCCAAGATTTCATAGATCATCTTGGTCCAAAAAAATTGAAGGAGTTTAGCCGAGCTTAATGCTGGAAATGCCCTCTATGGAGCTAGCCACTAGCGCCCGAGCTTTATGCCGGGCTGCTTCCGAGGTGGTGCACCACCCCGAATGTGGGCCAATTTTTGTGAATATTTTTTATTGGTGCAATTTATTCTCTGCCGAGATATATAGCCAGTAGCCCTCAAGGTGTGTATCGGTCTAAAACCCGAGATGCACCTGAAGGATGACGTAAGACCGCTGATCCCAGTAGCCGATGAGACTCAGGTTGATTTGCAAAATCGGCCTGAGGATCAAGTCCAAGCTCGGCAGAATACTTCGGGACACTAAAAGCGGCGTGCTCAGTCCTCGAGACTCAGGTTGGGTGCGGCCGACCAACCTGAGGATCAAAATCTCCTCGGAAACTATATTGCACATAAAATTTTCTACATTGGACAAGCAATGCAGTAGCCCCCGAGACACTGGTCGGGTGGTAACACCAGATCAAGGGATCAATGTGCCCCTTTAATATTTGTAAATAATAAGCCCGAAGCCCAGTAGCCCCCGAGCCTTAATGCGGGCACGGGTGGCCGAATTAAGGATCAATATCCATAGTAAAATCACAAATTATGTGTAATGACTCTATGTATCCAAGTACTTTACGTCATTAATGCTCGGATCCGCATTGTACAAAACTTTGTTGACCGACCATCGGCTTCCACCTCCTCGGCCAGTAGCTGAGGAGTGTTTGTCCTACTTTATAAAGCCTTTATGAGGGCAAAGATTTACAACAAACAAGGCAATCTGGCCATACGGTTTTATAAACAAAGGTACGTAGAGAGTTATATTACTGTTTAACAGAAGAAATGTCTTCCAAAGAAAATAGTCCCGCTATCGGTTCCTTTCTTTGGGTTGTCATGCTAAGCATGATCATTAAACCTCAGCTCTAATGTAAGAGCAAAGTATTGAGGATTTAGTTTGGGAGGCCAGTTAATAGCCCCCGGTAGTGTTCGGTGACAGTCGGGGTCAAGCCGTAAACACTTCGGCCAATGTTATGAATGGCCCATCATTTAACATAGTCATCGGATCGCTGTCCAGTTTACGCTTATTGTGAAAGTCAGTTTTCGGCTTTCTCCATTGAGGTGCTTAACCATGTGAGCTGGAAGCACAATCGCAGTGATTCTCCCTTTGCACGCCTAGCCGAACAAAACGGAACGTAGGAAGCAAGTGCAGGAGCCAGGCAACCCAACTATTGATCGAAGACACAATTCGAAACCGATGCATATATAGCAATATCTGAGAATGTTTTTGCCGAATCCCTAAAGGTGTCCGGCATTGCACTGCGAGACTAATGCTGGAAAAGCACAAATAGTTTAAAAGTGCCAAAAAGCTTGGAAAACCAAGAAACGTCAGTAAAAACATGACGTCCGAACAATATCAAGTGTTCGGTGCCAATCCGAATGTTGGTCTTAGAAAAAAAGAAGTGCTTCTGTCGTGCTTTAACATGATACATCCTATCTCAAGACTTCGAGCGGGTCAGCCTACGGCTTCAACCTCCTATCCCGAGGGCGGAGTACTTCTCATCAGGCCAGTTTAGCAAACTAAACTCTAGCGGCTTTGAGAGAGAAATTAGGCTCCCCGGCTAGTGACCGCACACTCGTGTCGAAAAAAAGGAGTGATAAATAATAATAATAAAACTTTGCAACGACTAAGAAGAAGAACACTTATTATAAAACGGCTCAAATAAACTTAAGAGCCCCCAAGTGACTTGGGTAGAAGAATTATTGCATGTACCGAAGTACTTATATCATATCTATGTTCAACCGAACTTTAAACGCGTCTTAACCGACCGTCAGCTTCTCCCTCTTCGGTCAATGACCGAAAAGTGTTATGTACTCCATCGGTCGAGAATATCGACGGTGTTTCCAATAACCAGGAAATCAGGCCATAAGGCTGTAACAGACAAAGCGCGCTCAGGGAACTTATGATATATTACCGTGAAGTGTAAGAAGCATCTTCGAAGAAAATAGTACCCCCACCGATACCTTTCTTCGGTGCTCATTGTTATTATGAGACTTGTGCAATAGATTTTTTGTACTCATGAGTTCCGTTGTGTGCCGACCATCATTGAAAACTATAAGAGCGCTAGCTTTCGGCTTCACCCAGTCTGAGGTCCGGCTCGGGCGACCCGATCGTGACAATCGCAGAGGTGCTCCCTTTACTCCCTAGCCGAACAATCGGGAACGTAGGGGTAAACACAGGAGCGAGGCAACCCAGCTTGCAAATCGCTTAAGTCAATATGGTGCATATTGTGGTGTAATACACGAACAAGGAACGAAGCCGTACAAGTATAATCATATGCAAGTGGAAAAGCTTCATGAAGGAAGCCCCCAAATGAATTGGGTATTTGAATTTATGTGTCACAAACAAAGTTTGGACAAGGAAATTTTTTACAAGCAACTTTTTTCCAAAAAAGTATAATGCTTGGTCGAATCGAACATAAGTTAGAAATTAAAGCTTTGAGCATGAAAGCGACTTAGCTGGTTAATGTGTTCGGTATTGATGACGCAGTCCGAGCTTAATGCGGGGCAAGGTTCCATCCCCCAAGCTGGTCCCGAGGTGGCGGAGCGGAGAGCTCGACACGCGGAGGTGGTGACATAGCACGGTCAATGCAGACCGGCAGAGTGACGCCGAAGTCCCCGGATCATTTTCATGTGCACAAAAATAGTGCAAACCGGAGGTAATAGTAATAATGATAATTAAAAAAAATGTTGCATAATAAATAATTTATGCAAAGTGAGGAATAGAAGAAATATGGCCTGGCGCCGAAGTCAATGTCGATGCAGGGCATCAGCGTGATGTAGTAAAGGCGTGGCAAAGCCTGAATTCACAGGTCGGTCTGAGCTCCGGATGCGGCGTTCGCCGGACTATGTACGGAAACTGATCGAACCACCATACGACCCTCGTTAATGCGATCACCATTTGATAGACCTGTGTACATATCATGGACAAATCAGAGTAATAATTCCTTGGAAAAAACGAACCCAAACAAGCAAAAAATACTGGGATTAATAGCACCTGGTTTATTTGTTGTAGAAATTCGAAGGGAGGTGATTCCCAAAATTGGGACTCGCTCCGCACACCCATTGCCTGATGGGCAATAAAACATCGGCATGGCAATGCTGGTAAAGGTTGACTCGCCGAGGCAAAGCCCTCAGCCCAGCTAACGTGACGGAGCTGGTCGGCTAGTGACGCCGAAGTGTCCGGAGTAGGTTGATGAAGAGATGGCGAAGCCCCCGGTCCAGCCGAGATGTCGAAGCCTCGACGTCAGCCGATGAGTCGAAGTAGGTCGGCGTGATGGACACCAGCTTGAAGAAGCAATAGTGCGACCCTGTCGATGCAGGTCGTGACGTGGTCGATGCCGGCTTGATGAAGCGACCGTGCGGCGATGCCGGTATGCCCGCTCCGTGTAATCCATGGGGCGGCGATGTTGATAATGATTTATCCTTTGCGATGCCGGACTCTTGTTCGGCTTGTCGAGATGATGATTCGAAGAAGTTGAGCTCGGCTAAAGTGATGACGTGTCTAGCGCAGGTCGGCAGCCGTGGAGTAATATTGCCGGACTGGTTTGACACCAGCATGATGTTGAAGATCATGTTCAAAAGATCTTAAAGTTAGTGGGATGTGTTTGGGAACAAAACACAATATCCCATACAAAACTTCCTTCAAAAGAGATGTCCGAAATCCCGTTCATAAAAAAGATGAACTCGGGTCGGATTCGTTTTTGCGCAGAAAACAGATCCGAAAAGTGATGCACTAATCGGAAGGTTCCAGGAGTTTGGACGGTCGGATCGAGCTGAAATTTTGAGAGGTGGTAGATATAGGAATTCCGCAGCCGATCAACGGTTGGATCTTCCAAAGGACGTCCAAGCTAGAAGCTGGACACCACGCCCTAAACTCATCCAAATTCCCATTCAGATTTGACAGGGCTCCGGTAGATCGTGGATTGCCAGAGATTTCTCCATCGGAAGTCGACGAAATTTTCCAGGGTTGTTATAGACTCAATTCCGCACAATTCCACCAAAGCGATCGTCAAAGCGATACTCGAGGAGGTGGTGGCGGCAGATACGAGTTTGCTGTCCAAAAAAAACAGCACGGTCGCTTGAGGGCGGTGTTGACGTTGAGCCCCCGAGCTCCATAGATGATTCCTCCGTGATCTTGATAGAGATCGGAGTTGATGTTTGATGAAGGCCCTCGTCCGAACATGGTGATCCGAACACGGGGCGCAATTCTTGGTCGAACCAATGAAGTCGAGCATGTCGGTTAAGTCGTCGACAGTGGCTACAAAGTGGGTGGTGGGTGGGTTTTGAATTTCTTCATCATCCGAATCCCATCCTCGCTGACCGTAGTCCGGCCAGGGCTCTCCTGATAAAGAGAGACTTCAGCGAATTCAGGATGTCGCCGAAGGGCGAGTGCTGAAAGATGTCCGCGGCGGTGAACTCCATTATCGGCGCCCAATCGGATTCGATCGGCAGGGACGCGGGGGGCTCGGAGTTCGGAAAGGAATCCGACTCCTCGGAGTCACGGGCCATGCGGAGTGCGGGGCTGGAGTTCGGCTCGATCGCCTCTGAGATCGCAGCCCCTGAGGCAGCGTCCAACCGCCGATCCTCGATCGGCGCAGTAGGATCCGAATCAATGGTCGGAACCGATGCGTGTGCGGCCTCCAAGGCGCTGTTCGGCGGCAGAGCTATATCATGCCCATCGAGACAGTGCGGCGCGCTTGGCTGTGGCTCGAATCCGTCGAAGATCAAGTCCCCGCGGATGTCAGCCGTGTAGTTTAGGCTTCCAAACCTGACCTGATGGCCAGGGGCGTAGCTTTCGATCTGTTCAAGGTGGCCAACCGAATTGGCCCGCAGTGTGAAGCCGCCGAAGACGAAGATCTGTCCGGGGAGAAAAGTCTCACCCTGGACTACATCGTTGTTGATAATCGAAGGAGCCATCGGGCCTAAAAGCGACGACACAGAGGAACTCTCAATGAAAGCACCAATGTCGGTGTCAAAACCGGCGGATCTCGGGTAGGGGGTCCCGAAATGTGCGTCTAGGCCGGATGGTAACAGGAGGCAAGGAACACGATGTTTTACCCAGGTTCAGGCCCTCTTGATGGAGGTAAAACCCTACGTCCTGCTTGATTAATATTGATGATATGGGTAGTACAAGAGTAGATCTACCACGAGATCAAGGAGGCTAAACCCTAGAAGCTAGCCTATGGTATGATTGTTGTATGATGAAGTTGTCTATTCTATCGACTAGCCTGGCCTCGGTTTATATAATGCACCATAGGCCTAGGATAACAAGAGTTCTAGCCGAATACGCCGGTGGGGAGGAGTCCTTGTCTTGATCACCAAGTCTTGTAGAATCTTCCATGTATGCGGTAGCTATCCAAACTGGCCCATGAGTATACGACCATGGGGGTCCTCGGCCCAATCTAACAGATCGGGAGATGATGTGGTGAGTACCCCCTAGTCCAGGACACCGTCAGTGGACTACTCCCTCCTTGTCGTGGTGGCAGCTGGGATGATGAAGGTGGACACCGGAGATGATTCCCCCTCCAGCAGGGTGCCAGAACGGGTCTAAATTGGTTTTCGATGGCTACAGAGCTCTATGGCGGCGGAACTTCTGATCTAGGTTAACCCCAAGGGGTTTCGGAATATTTGGAAATTTATAGTGCAAAGAAGGGGTATAGGAGGCCACCAAGGTGGGCACAACCCACCTGGGCGCGCCCTGGTGGGTTGTGCCCCCCTCGAGGCACCCCGAGGTGCAGCTCTGGCCCAATGGGTGTTGGGGAACGTAGTAATTTTGAAATTTCCTACGCACACGCAGGATCATGGAGATGCATAGCAACGAGAGGGGAGAGTGTCGTCCATGTACCCTCATAGGCCGTTAAGCGGAAGCGTTATGACAACGCGGTTGATGTAGTCGTACGACTTCACGATCGACCGATCCTCAGTACCGAACGTACGCACCTCCGCGTTCAGCACACGTTCAGCTTGGTGACGTCCCGTGAACTCACGATCCAGTAGAGCTTGGGGAAGAGTTTCGTCAGCACGACAGTGTGGTGACGATGTTGATGAAGCTACCGCAACAGGGTTTCGCCTAAACACCGCTACAGTATGACCGAGGTGGATTATGGTGGAGGGGAGCACCGCACACGGCTGGGAGAGATCTTTGTGATCAACTTGTGTCTAGAGGTGCCCCCTGCCCCTGTATATAAAGGAGCAAGGGGGAGGCCGGCCGGCCGGCCCTTGTTGGCGTGCTAGGAGGAGGAATCCTCCTCCTAGTAGGAGTAGGATTCCTCCCTTTCCTACTCCTACTAGGAGGGGGAAATGAAGGGAGAGAAAGAGAAGGAAAGGGGGGCGCCCCCCCCCCTCTCCTAGTCCAATTCAGACAGAGGGGAGGAGGCATGCAGCCTGCCCTAGGACGGCCCCTCTCTCTCTCCCTTATGGCCCAACAAGCCATTAGCCCCCGGGGGGTTCCGGTAACCCCTCCGGTACTCTGGTAAAATCTTGATTTTACCCGGAACTATTCCGATGTCCAAATGTAGGCTTCCAATATATCAATCTTTATGTCTCGACCATTTCAAGACTCCTCGTCATGTCCGTGATCAAATCCGTAACTCCGAACTACCTTCGGTACATCAAAACATATAAACTCATAAAACCGATTGTCACAGAACTTTAAGCGTGCGGACCCTACGGGTTCGAAAACTATGTAGACATGACCGAGACATGTCTCCGATCAATAACCAATAGCGGAAACAGGATGCTCATATTGGTTCTTACATATTCTACGAAGATCTTTATCGGTCAAACCGCACAACACTATACGTTGTTCTCTTTGTCATCGGTATGTTACTTGCCCGAGATTCGATCGTCGGTATCCAATACCTAGTTCAATCTCGTTACCAGCAAGCCTCTTTACTCGTTCCGTAATACATCATCCCATAACTAACTCATTAGTTATCATGCTTGCATGGCTTATAGTGATGTGTATTACCGAGTGGGCCCAGAGATACTTCTCCGACAATCGGAGTGACAAATCCTAATCTTCATCTATGTCGACTCAACAAGTACCATTAGAAACACCTATAGAGCACCTTTATAATCACCTAGTTACATTGTGACGTTTGGTAGCACACAAAGTGTTCCTCCGGTATTCGGGAGTTGCATAATCTCATAGTCATAAGAACATGTATAAGTCATGAAGAAAGCAATAGCAGTAAACAGAAACGATCAAGTGCTAAGCTAACGGAATGGGTCAAGTCAATCACATCATTCTCCTAATGATGTGATCCCATTGATCAAATAACAACTCATGTCTATGGTTTGGAAGCTTAACCATCTTTGATCAATGAGCTACTCAAGTAGAGGCATACTAGTGACACTATGTTTGTCTATGTATTCACACATGTATTATGTTTCCGGTTAATACAATTCTAGCATGAATAATAAACATTTATCATGAAATAAGGAAATAAATAATAACTTTATTATTGCCTCTAGGGCATATTTCCTTTAGTCTCCCACTTACATTAGAGTCAATAATCTAGATTACACAATAATGATTTTAACACCCATGGAGCCTTGGTGTTGATCATGTTTTGCTCGTGGAAGAGGCTTAGTCAACGGGTCTGCAACATTCAGATCCGTATGTATCTTGCAAATCTCTATGTCTCCCACCTGGACTTGATCTTGGATGGAGTTGAAGCGTCTCTTGATGTGCTTGGTTCTCTTGTGAAATCTGGATTCCTTTGCCAAGGCAATTGCACCAGTATTGTCACAAAAGATTTTCATTGGACCCGATGCACTAGGTATGACACCTAGATCGGATATGAACTCCTTCATCCAGACTCCTTCATTCGCTGCTTCCGAAGCAGCATTGTACTCCGCTTCACATGTAGATCCTGCCACGACGCTCTGTTTAGAACTGCTCCAACTGACAGCTCCACCGTTTAATATAAACATGTATCCAGTTTGCGATTTAGAATTGTCCGGATCAGTGTCAAAGCTTGCATCAACATAACCATTTACGATGAGTTCTTTGTCACCTCCATAAACGAGAAACCTATCCTTGGTCCTTTTCAGGTACTTCAGGATGTTCTTGACCGCTGTCCAGTGATCCACTCCTGGATTACTTTGGTACCTCCCTGCTAGGCTAATAGCAAGGCACACATCAGGTCTGGTACACAACATTGCATACATGATAGAGCCTATGGCTGAAGCATAGGGAACACTTTTCATTTTCTCTCTATGTTCTGCAGTGGTTGGGCATTGAGTCTTACTCAACTTCACACCTTGTAACACATGCAAAAACCCTTTCTTAGCTTGATCCATTTTGAACTTCTTCAAAATTTTATCAAGGTATGTGCTTTGTGAAAGTCCAATTAAGCGTCTTGATCTATCTCTATAGATCTTGATGCCCAATATATAAGCAGATTCACCGAGGTCTTCCATTGAAAACTCTTATTCAAGTATCCTTTTATGCTATCTAGAAATTCTATATCATTTCCAATCAACAATATGTCATCCACATATAATATTAGAAATGCTACAGAGCTCCCACTCACTTTCTTGTAAATACATGCTTCTCCAAAAGTCTGTATAAAACCATATGCTTTGACCACACTATCAAAACGTTTATTCCAAATCCGAGAGGCTTGCACCAGTCCATAAATGGATCGCTAGAGCTTGCACACTTTGTTAGCTCCCTTTGGATCGATAAAACCTTCAGGTTGCATCATATACAACTCTTCTTCTAGAAATCCATTCAGGAATGCAGTCTTTACATCCATTTGCCAAATTTCATAATCATAAAATGCATCAATTGCTAACATGATTCAGACGGACTTAAGCATCGCTACGGGTGAGAAGGTCTCATCGTAGTCAACTCCTCGAATTTGTCGAAAACATTTCGCAACAAGTCGAGCTTTGTAGACAGTAACATTACTGTCAGCGTCTGTTTTCTTCTTGAAGATCCATTTATTCTCGATGGCTTGCCGATCATTGGGCAAGTCAACCAAAGTCCACACTTTGTTCTCATACATGGATCCCATCTCAGATTTCATGGCCTCAAGCCATTTTGCGGAATCTGGGCTCATCGTCGCTTCCTCATAGTTCGTAGGTTCGTCATGGTCAAGTAACATGACCTCCAGAACAGGATTACCGTACCACTCTGGTGCGGATCTTACTCTAGTAGACCTATGAGTTTCAGTAGTAACTTGATCTGAAGTTTCATGATCATCATCATTAGCTTACTCACTAATTGGTGTAGATGTCACAAGAACTGGTTTCTGTGATGAACTACTTTCCAATAACGAAGCAGGTACAGTTACCTCATCAAGTTCTACTTTCCTCCCACTCACTTCTTTCGAGAGAAACTCCTTCTCTAGAAAGGATCCATTCTTAGCAACGAATATCTTGCCTTCGGATCTGTGATAGAAGGTGTACCCAATAGTTTCCTTTGGGTATCCTATGAAGACACATTTCTCCGATTTGGGTTTGAGCTTATCAGGTTGAAGTTTTTTCACATAAGCATCGCAGCCCCAAACTTTAAGAAATGACAACTTTGGTTTATTGCCAAACCAAACTTCATAAGGCGTCGTCTCAACGGATTTTGATGGTGCCCTATTTAACGTGAATGTAGCCATCTCTGAAGCATGACCCCAAAATGATAGCGGTAAATTAGTAAGAAACATCATAGATCGTACCATATCTACTAAAGTATTATTACGACGTTTGAACACACCATTACGCTGTGGTGTTCCGGGTGGCGTGAGTTGCGAAACTATTCCGCATTGTTTCAAATGTAGACCAAACTCATAAATCAAATATTCTCCTCCACGATCAGATCGTAGAAACTTTATTTTCTTGTTACGATGATTTTCCACTTCACTCTGAAATTCTTTGAACTTTTCAAATGTTTCAGACTTATGTTTCATTAAGTAGATATACCCATATCTGCTTAAATCATTTGTGAAGGTGAGAAAATAACGATACCCTCCGCGAGCCTCAATATTCATCGGACCACATACATTAGTATGTATGATTTCCCATAAATCTGTTGCTCGCTCCATAGTTCCGGAGAACGGCGTTTTAGTCATCTTGCCCATAAGACATGGTTCACAAGTACCAAGTGATTCAAATCAAGTGATTCCAAAAGTCCATCAGTATGGAGTTTCTTCATGCGCTTTATACCAATATGACTCAAACGGCAGTATCACAAATAAGTTGCACTATCATTAACAACTCTGCATCTTTTGGCTTCAACATTATGAATATGTGTATCACTACTATCGAGATTCAACAAAAATAGACCACTCTTTAAGGGTGCATGACCATAAAAGATATTACTCATATAAACAGAACAATCATTATTCTTAGATTTAAATGAATAACCGTCTCGCATCAAACAAGATCCAGATATAATGTTCATGCTTAACACTGGCACCAAATAACAATTATTTAGGTCTAAAACTAATCCCGAAGGTAGATGTAGAGGCAGCGTGCCGACGGCGATCACATCGACTTTGAAACCAATTCCCACGCGCATCGTCACCTCGTCCTTAGCCAGTCTTCGCTTAATCCGTAGTCCCTATTTCGAGTGCCAAATATTAGCAACAGAACCAGTATCAAATACCCAGGTGCTACTGCAAGCTCTGGTAAGGTACACATCAATAACATGTATATCACATATACCTTTGTTCACTTTTCCATCCTTCTTATCCGCCAAATACTTGGGGCAGTTCTGCTTCCAGTGACCAGTCTGTTTGCAGTACAAGCACTCAGTCTCAGGCTTAGGTCCAGACTTGGGTTTCTTCTCCTGAGCAGCAACTTGTTTGTTGTTCTTCTTGAAGTTCCCCTTCTTCTTCCCTTTGCCTTTTTTCTTGAAACTGGTGGTCTTGTTGACCATCAACACTTGATGCTCCTTCTTGATTTCTACCTCCGCAGCTTTTAGCATCGCGAAGAGCTCGGGAATTGTCTTATTCATCCCTTGCATATTATAGTTCATCACGAAGCTTTTGTAGCTTTGTGGCAGTGATTGAAGAACTCTGTCAATGACACTATCAACAGGAAGATTAACTCCCAGTTGAGTTAAGTGATTATGATACCCAGACATTTTGAGTATATGCTCACTGACATAACTATTCTCCTCCATCTTGCAGCTATAGAACTTATTGGAGACTTCATATCTCTCAATCTGGGCATTTGCTTGAAATATCACCTTCAACTCCTGGAACATCTCATATGCTCCATGACGTTCAAAACGTCGTTGAAGTCTCGGTTCTAAGCCATAAATCATGGCACACTGAACTATCGAGTAGTCATTAGCTTTGCTCTGCCACACGTTCATAACATTTGGTGTTGCTCCTGCAGCAGGTTTGGCACTTAGCGGTGCTTCCAGGACGTAATTCTTCTATGCAGCAATGAGGATAATCCTCAAGTTATGGACCCAGTCCGTATAATTTCTACCATCATCTTTCAACTCTGCTTTCTCAAGGAACGCATTAAAATTCAAGGGAACAACAGCACGGGCCATCTATCTACAACAACATAGATAAGAAAAATACTATCAGGTACTAAGTTCATGATAAATTTAAGTTCAATTAATCATATTACTTAAGAACTCCCACTTATATAAACATCCCTCTAATCATCTAAGTGATCATGTGATCCATATCAACTAAACCATAATCGATCATCACGTGAAATGGAGTAGTTTTTAATGGTGCACATCACTATGTTGATCATATCTAATATATGATTCACGCTCGACCTTTCGGTCTCAGTGTTCCGAGGCCATATCTGGATATGCTAGGCTCGTCAACTTTAACCCGAGTACTCTGCGTATGCAAAACTGGCTTGCACCCATTGTAGATGGACATAGAGCTTATCACACCCGATCATCACGTGGTGTCTCGGCACGACAAACTTTGGCAACGGTGCATACTCAGGGAGAACACTTTTATCTTGAAATTTAGTGAGAGATCATCTTATAATGCTACCATCAAACAAAGCAGAATAAGATGCATAAAGGATAAACATCACATGCAATCAATATAAGTGATATGATATGGCCATCATCATCTTGTGCTTGTGATCTCCATCTCCGAAGCACTGTCATGATCACCATCGTCACCGGCGCGACACCTTGATCTCCATCATAGCATCGTTGTCGTCTTGACAACTATTTCTTCTACGAGTATCGCTACCGCTTAGTGATAAAGTAAAGCAATTACAGGGCGATTGCATTGCATATAGTAAAGTGACAACCATATGGCTCCTGCCAGTTGCTGATAACTCCGTTACAAAACATGATCATCTCATATAATAAATATAGCATCATGTCTTGACCATATCACATCACAACATGCCCTGCAAAAACAAGTTAGACGTCCTCTACTTTGTTGTTGCAAGTTTTACGTGGCTGCTACGGGCTGAGCAAGAACCGTTCTTACCTACGCATCAAAACCACAACGATAGTTTGTCAAGTTAGTGCTATTTTAACCTTCTCAAGGACCGGGCGTAGCCACACTCGGTTCAACTAAAGTTGGAGAAACTGACACCTGCCAGCCACCTATGTGCAAAGCACGTCGGTAGATCCCGTCTCGCGTAAGCGTACGCATAATGTCGATCTAGGCCGCTTCATCCAACAATACCGCCGAACAAAATTATGACATGCTGGTAAGCAGTATGACTTGTATCACCCACAACTCACTTGTGTTCTACTCGTGCATATAACATCTACGCATAAAACCAGGCTCGGATGCCACTGTTGGGGAACGTAGTAATTTCAAAATTTCCTATGCACACGCAGGATCATGGAGATGCATAGAAACGAGAGGGGAGAGTGTCATCCATGTATCCTCGTAGACCATTAAGCGGAAGCGTTATGACAACCCGGTTGATGTAGTCGTACGTCTTCACGATCGACCCATCCTCAGTACCGAACGTACGACACCTCCGCGTTCAGCACACGTTCAGCTCGGTGACGTCCCACGAACTCACGATCCAGTAGAGCTTGGGGAAGAGTTTCGTCAGCACGACAGCGTGGTGATGATGTTGATGAAGCTATCACAACAGGGTTTCGCCTAAACACCGTTACAGTATGACCGAGGTGGATTATGGTGGAGGGGGCACCGCACACGGCTGGGAGAGATCTTTGTGATCAACTTGTGTCTAGAGGTGCCCCCCATGCCCCTGTATATAAAGGAGCAAGGGGGAGGCCGGCCGACCCTTGTTGGCATGCAGGAGGAGGAATCCTCCTCCTTGTAGGAGTAGGATCCCTCCCTTTCCTACTCCTACTAGGAGGGGGAAAGGAAGGGAGAGAAAGAGAAGGAAAGGGGGGTGCCGCCCCCCTCTCATAGTCCAATTCGGACAGAGGGGAGGAGGCACACTTCCTGCCCTAGGCCGGCCCCTCTCTCTTTCCCTTATGGCCCAACAAGGCCCATTAGCCCCCGCGGGGTTCCGATAACCCCTCCGGTACTCCGATAAAATCCTGATTTTACCCGGAACTGTTCTGATGTCCAAATGTAGGCTTCCAATATATCAATCTTTATGTCTCGACTATTTCGAGACTCCTCGTCATGTCCGTGATCAAATCCGGAACTCCGAACTACCTTCCATACATCAAAACATATAAACTCATAAAACTGATCGTCACAGAACTTTAAGCGTGCGGACCCTACGGGTTCGAGAACTATGTAGACATGACCGAGACACATCTCCGGTCAATAACCAATAGCGGAACCTAGATGCTCATATTGGTTCCTACATATTCTACGAAGATCTTTATCGGTCAAACCGCACAACACTATACGTTGTTCTCTTTGTCATCGGTATGTTACTTGCCCGAGATTCGATCGTCGGTATCCCAATACCTAGTTCAATCTCGTTACCGGCAAGTCTCTTTACTCATTCTGTAATACATCATCCCGTAACTAACTCATTAGTTATCATGCTTGCAAGGCTTATAGTGATGTGTATTATCGAGAGGGCCCAGCGATACCTCTCCGGCAATCGGAGTGATAAATCCTAATCTTGATCTATGCCAACTCAACAAGTACCATCGGAAACACCTGTGGAGAACATTTATAATTACCTAGTTATGTTGTGACGTTTGGTAGCACACAAAGTGTTCTCCGGTATTCGGAAGTTGCATAATCTCATAGTCATAAGAACATGTATAAGTCATGAAGAAAGCAATAGCAGTAAACATAAACGATCAAGTGCTAAGCTAACGGAATGGGTCAAGTCAATCACATCATTCACCTAATGATGTGATCCCATTGATCAAATAACAACTCATGTCTATGGTTTGGAAACTTAACCATCTTTGATCAATGAGCTAGTCAAGTAGAGGCATACTAGTGACACTATGTTTGTCTATGTATTCACACATGTATTATGTTTCTGGTTAATACAATTCTAGCATGAATAATAAACATTTATCATGAAATAAGAAAATAATAATAACTTTATTATTGCCTCTAGGGCATATTTCCTTCAATGGGTTCCTTCTGGTCCAAAAAAAATCTTTGTAAAGTTTCGTTGCGTTTGGACTCCGTTTGATATTGATTTCCTGCGATGTAAAAAACAAGAAAAAACAACAACTGGCACTGGGCACTTGGTCAATAGGTTAGTCCCAAAAAATGATATGAAGTTGCTACAATATGATTGTAAAATACCCAAGAATGATAATATATTGGCATGAATACTTCATAAACTATAGATATGTTGGAGACGTATCAGCATCCCCAAGCTTAATTCCTACTTGTCCTCGAGTAGGTAAATGATAAAAGAAATAATTTCTTAAGTGTGAATGCTAGCAAAGTGCAAAAGTTTGATCAATGATAATTTCAATCACTCTTCCTAGCATCATAACAGCAATTCTTTCTTATGAAACTTCTCATGTTATAGTAGCAACCAATTCACATGTTAAGGTTCAAACAATGAATTCTCTTAAAACTCAACAACCTATGTTCTTAGTCACCAACCAATTGCAATTCAACTTATTCAACAGAGTTTAAGTAATAGCTCCACATACTCAACCATCATATGGTCTTCTATTATTCCTAACACTCACCTTGTACACATGAGCAAAACGTTCCAACCGGACACATAGAAAGATAGGGGCTTATAATTTCGCCTCCCAGCGTATTCACCTTAAGGGTGATGTCAACAATAATAACTCATGCTGCCCATATTCAACTAGACATATGTGCCTAGATCTTTCCTCACCACATGATGCTTGCCAAAAGAGAAAAATAAAAAGGAATAGAGAGAAGAACTTTGACTCTTTGCATAAAAGTAAATACATAAAGGTAAAAGATAGGCCCTTCACAGAGGGAAGCAGAGGTTGCCATGCGCTTATTTGTTTGTATGCTCAATCCCTCAGTGCAAAAGAATGTCACGTTATATTGCCCCTTATGATAGCAAACTTTATTATGCAGTTCGTCGCTTTTATTACTTTGCCATCACAAGTTCGTACAACGCTCAATTTTCTCTTACACTAAATGATCTCACACTTTTAGAAGCAATTTTTATTGCCTTATTGCACCGATGACAACTTACTTGAAGGATCTTGCTCAATCCTTAGGTAGGTATGGTGGACTCTTGAAAATAAGATTTGGGTTTAAGGATTTTTGGATGCACAAGTAGTATCTCTACTTGGTGCGGAATTTTTGGCTAGCGAAGATGGTGGGCAAGCACCACATGTTGAAGGATCTATGACAATATAACTTCTATGTGAATATGAACAAACATAAACCATTACGTTGTCTTCCTTGTCCAACGTAAACAAATTGGCATATAATATTTTGATGGGGGCTCACAGTCACAAAATATTTCCATGATGGTGTATTTATATGTGAAACTTCTCTTCCTTATAATAATTATTCATGAATTGCTTGTATGACCAATATTGTGATTGTCAAGCCTCAATAGATTTCACTTTCTAAACCCAATGTGAAGCCACCACTAGGCACGATATGATTTCAACTTCATGGCATTCAATTTATTCAACAATTTACTCATGGATATAAGTGAAGCACAAGAGTAAATAACGTAGAAAAGAGCTCCGTTGACGAGATGTGAATGCCACTTACTTAGCCTCCCCGGCAACTATTTGAGGACTCTATTTTATTTAAAAAACTTAGATCGAAGTACTTTATTAAAACATCAAGCAAAACAAAATAAAATGACAATCCAAGGATAGCACGCATCATGTGAAGAAGCAAAAACTTAGGCTCAACCGATACTAGCCGATAATTGTTGAAGAAGAAAGGTGGGATGCCTACCGGGGCATCCCCAAGCTTAGATGCTTGAGACTTCTTGAATATTATATTGGGATGCCTTCGGCATCCCCAATCTTAGGTTCTTGTCACTCCTTATTCTCCTCATATCGACATCTCACCCAAAACTTAACGGAACTTTGTGAGAAAGGTTAGTATGATAAAGAGCAAACCATTTTACTTTTGGTACTGTCAAAGACAAGATTCATAATTTTTCTCACACAATGACTACTGTAGCATAACATTTGCACAATTTATATTGAGTAATATAAGCCATAGAAACTTGAAAACAAGCAAACTATGCATTGAAAACAGAATCTGTCAAAAACAGAACAGTCTGTAGTAATCTGCACTCCAACCATACTTATGCTACTCCAAAAATTCTGGAAAATTAGGAAAACCTGAGAAATTTGTCTATTAATCTTCTGGAAAAAGAATCAGCATTTTATCACGTTTCTGTTAAAAATGAGAATTATTTTCGTGAGCGCAAAAGTTTCTGTTTTTCAGCAAGATCAAATCAACTATCACCGTAAGTCTTCCCAAAGATCTTACTTGGCACTTTATTGAAACAAAAGCAATAAACCATGATTAATACAGTAGCCTAATCATGTGAACACACAAAAACAGTAGGTAAAAGTCTTGGGTTGTCTCCCAACAAGCGCTTTTCTTTAATGTCTTTTAGCTAGGCATGATGATTCAATGATTCTCGCATAAAAGATAAGAATTGAAACATAACAAGAGAATCATGAAACACATGGCAAGAACATTTAAGCCTAACCCACTTCCTATGCATGGGGATTTTGTGAGCAAACAATTTATGGAAACAAGAATCAACTAGCATAGGAAGGCAAAACAAGCAAAGCTTCAAGATTTTCAACACATAGAGAGGAAACTTGATATCATTGCAATACCTACAAGCATATGTTCCTCTCTCATAGTAATTTTCAGTAGAATCATGAATGAATTCAACAATATAAATATCACATAAAGCATTCTTTTCATGATGCATAAGCATAAAATTTCTGTCACTCTCCACATAAGCAAATTTATTCTCATCAATAGTTGTGGGAGCAAACTCAACAAAATAACTCTCATGTGATTGGAAATTAAAATCATGATGAAAAGTTTCAAGTTTATAATTATTCAATATAGCATACATGTCATCACCATAATCATCATAGATAGCAACTTTGTTGTCATAATCAATTGCAACCTCTTCCAAAATAGTGGATTCATCATTAAATAAAGTCATGACCTCTCCAAATCCACTTTCATCAATATAATCATCATAAATAGGAGGCATGCAATCAACATAATAATTTTTCTCATCAAAACTTGGGGGACTAAAAATATCATATTCATCAAATATAGCATCCCCAAGATTATGGCTTTGCATATCATTAGCATCATGGATATTCAAGGAATTCATACTAACAACATTGCAATCATGCTCATCATTGAAATATTGTGTGCCAAACATTTTATTGACTTCTTCTTCTAACAGTTGAGAACAATTTTCCGAACCATCATTTTCAAAAAAGATATTATAAAGATGAGATCAATAATATGATGCAACCTCAATTCCATTTTTATGTAGTTTTCTTTTATAAACCAAACTAGTGATAAAACAAGAAACTAAAAGATTCAATTGCAAGATCTAAAGATATACCTTCATGCACTCACCTCCTCGGCAACGGGGCCAAAAAAGGGCTTGATGTCTACTACACAACTTTATTCCTGTAGACACGTGTTGGGCCTCCGAGCGCAGAGTTTTGTAGGACAGTAGCATTTTTCCCTCAAGTGGATGACCTAAGGTTTATCAATCCGTGAGAGGTGTAGGATGAAGATGGTCTCTCTCAAACGACCCTGCAACCAAATACAAGAAATCTCTTGTTTCCCCAACACACCGAATACAATGGTAGATTGTATAGGTGCACTAGTTCGGCGAAGAGATGGTGATAAAAGTGTAATACGGATGGTAGAAATATATTTTTATAATCTGAATAAATAAAAACAGCAAGGTAGCAAATAGTAAACGGGCACAAAAACGGTATTGCAATGCTTAAAAACAAGGCCTAGGGTCTGTACTTTCGCTAGTACAATCTCTCAACAATGCTAACATGGTTGGATCATCTGATTATCCCTCAAAGTGTAACGAAGAATCACTCCCGAGTTCCTATTTGCAGAGAACAAACGATAGGAATTGTTTGTAGGGTACGAGGCCACCTCAAAGCTATTATTTCCATTCGATCTATTCAAGAGTTCGTACTAAAATAACACAAAGCTATTGTTTCCGTTCAATCTATCCTAGAGTTCATACTAGAATATCACCAAAGCAAATTCATATTCATAATACTCAATCCACACAAAGAACTACAATAGTGCCCCAAGATTTCTACCGGAGAAACAAGGACAAGAACTTGCATCAACCCCTATGCATAGATTACCCCAATGTCACCGCGGGAATCCGCGAGTTGAGTGCCAAAACATATATCAAGTGAATCAATACGATACACCATTGTCACCACGAGTATTCAATTGCAAGACATATATCAAGTGTTCTCAAATCCATAAAAGTATTCAATCCGATAACCACGAAATCTCAAAGGGAAAAACTCAATTCATCACAATAAGATAGAGAGGGAAAAACACCATATGATCCGACTATATTAATAAAGCCCATGATATGGATCACGAGAGAGAGAGAGATAAAACACATAGCTACTGGTACAAACCCTTAGCCCCGAGGGTGGACTACTCCCTCCTCATCGTGGTGGCCGCTGGGATGATGAAGATGGCCACCGGAGATGATTCCCCCTCCGGCAGGGTGCCGGAATGGGTCTATATTGGTTTTCGGTGGCTACGGAGCCCTAAGGCGACGGAACTTCTGATCTAGGTTAACCCCGAGGGGTTTCAAAATATTTGGGATTTTACAGTGCAAAGAAGGGGTACGGGAGGCCATCGAGGTGGGCACAACCCACCTAGGCGCGCCCTGGTGGGCTGTGCCCCCCTCGGGGCACCCCTCAGGTGCAGCTTTGGCCCAATGGGTTCCTTCTGGTCCAAAAAATCTCCATAAAGTTTCATTGCATTTGGACTCCGTTTGATATTGATTTCCTGCGATGTAAAAAAACAAGCAAAAACCAGCAACTGGCACTAGGCACTTGGTCAATAGGTTAGTCCCAAAAATGATATAAAGTTGCTATAAAATAATTGTAAAACACCCAAGAATGATAATATATTGGCATGAATACTTCATAAACTATAGATACGTTGGAGACGTATCAAGGACCCCCATGATGATTCACTAATGGGCCACTTCGGGCAGCTCATGCCAAATACGAGGATTCCACAAGACTTGGCGCACAAGACAAGGACTCCTCTAAACCCTAGGCCTACGGTGCATAACCGAGGCCAGGCTAGTCAATAGACAATCTCATATTCATTACTACAATCTCATGGTAGATACATGTACTCTGTACTACACCCCATATGGATACAGTCAAAAGCAGGACGTAGGGTTTTACCTCCATCAAGAGGGCCCGAACCTGGGTAAATTCCGTGTCCATGTTACCATCGCTCCAAGACACCTAGCTTAGGACCCCTACTACAAGATATGCCAGATATAGAACCGACAGTGAGCATGTTGCCTCTGGGAGATACTAGAACTACACCAGCACCAGAGCCATTCAACATATTAGACCCATCGAAGAACATAGTCCAATGCTCCGAGTGAATCTGAGTCGGTTGCTGCTGTTCAATCCACTCGGCGAGGAAATCTACTATTGCTTGGGACTTGATTGGTTTCTTTGCCTCAAACTTTTTATCCAATGGAAGGAGTTAAATCGCCCATTTTGCCACTCGATCAGTTCCATCTCTATTATTTAGAATTTCTGATAATGGAGCGTCGCTGACGACTGAAACCGAGTGGTCCAAAAAATAGTGTGCAACTTTCTTCGCGGTCAAGTAAATTCCATAGACAAGCTTTTGATAATGTGGATATCTCTGCTTGGACGGAGTCAAGACTTCAGAAATATAATATACTGGGCACTGAACTTTGTAGGCTTTGCCTTCTTCTTCCCGCTTGACTGTGAGCACTCTGCTGACAACTTGTCCAGTGGCTACAATGTATAGTAGTAGAGGCTCTTTGCTAACTGGAGCAGCAAGCATCGGCTGGGTGGAAAGCAGGGCTTTGAGCTCTACAAACGCTGCTTCGGCTTCAAGAGTCCACTCAAATTTGTCAGACTTTTTCATCAATCGGTAAAGAGGCAATGCCTTTTCACCAAGACAAGAGATGAATCGGCTCAACGCAGCCAAACAGCCAGTGAGGACCTTCTTTGGGTTTGCATCGATCCCTCGTTCGGAAACAAGGAAACCGAGTAACTTTCCACCTGGGACTCCGAATGTGCACTTTGATGGATTAAGCTTGATATCATATCTTCTCAAGTTGGCAAAGGTTTCAGCGAGGTCAGTCAGTAGGTCGGGACCTTTACGAGACTTGGCCACGATGTCATCCATGTATACTTCCACATTCTGACTGATTTGAGTGAGCAAACACTTCTAAATCATGCACATGAATGTGGCGCCAGCATTCTTGAGACCAAAAGGCATGGTAACATCGCAAAAACACCCGAATGGGGTGATGACGGCCGTTTTTATTTCGTCGGGTCCATACAGTCGGATCTGATGGTACCCTGAATACACATCCAAAAAGGATAAACGCTCACACCCCGCAGTTGAATCGACAATCTGGTCGATTAGGGGAGAGGGAAATGATCTTTCGGGCAGGACCGATTGATGTGTTTCAAATCGATGCACATACGAAGTGAATCATCTTTCTTGGGGACCATGACGACATTGGCAAGCCACTCAGAGTGGTATATCTCTCGAATGAACTCAGCTGCCAGAAGCCGAGCCACTTCCTCACCAATGCCCTTCCTTTTCTCCACGGCGGACCGACGGAGATACTCTTTGACTGGTTTTACTTTTGGGTCGACTCGCAAACGGTGCTCAGCCAGTCCCTTGGGTACACCCGGCATGTCAGACGGTTTCCATGCGAAGATGTCCCAGTTCTCACGGAGGAACTGGGTGAGCACTTCTTCCTATTTGCTGTCGAGTGTTGTTGATATATGAGTCGGAGCAGCGTTGGGGTTGGTCAGATGAATGTGAACAGACTTTGTTTCACCGGACGACTGAAATGCAGACTCTGAAGCAAGCTTCTTAGCATGCAACAAATCACTCGGATCTACAGTCTTCTTGTATTCTTCCATTTCTACTGTTGCCAGCTTTTCATCAGCAATTTTTGAGCCCTCCTGGAGGCACTCTTCTGCTCTCTGCCGATTCCCCGTGACTGTGATCACACCTCTAGGGCCAGGCATTTTTAGCTTGAGGTACACGTAACATGGTCGAGCCATGAAACGAGCATATGCAGGCCGATCCATAATTGCATGATAAGCACTGTGGAAGTCGACCACCTCGAATGTCAACTTTTTCTTACGGTAATTCTTTGAACCGCCGAAAATCACGTCAAGAGTGATCTAACCGAGTGAGTCGGCTTTCTTTCCTGGGATGATTCCATGGAATCGCATGTTGCTCTGGCTGAGTTTGGACATCGGAATGCCCATCCCTTGGAGGGTCTCAGCATATAAAATGTTCAAACCACTGCCACCATTCATCAGAACTTTGGTAAGTCGGGTGCCCCCAATGACTGGGTCGACCACCAACGCTTCTTTGACCACTTCAAATACGTTGTCATTGCTGGAGCAACCATGTTTACTTCCCTGTTAATAACTTCCAGTCGACTTTTGCTCTCGATGTCAGCAAAAATCACTAAAGTGGCATTGACATTGGGATAACCTTTCATCCCCCTCTTTGTCCTCCTCCTTATCAGATTCTTTTTCTTTTTCACTGGGTTGACCCTCTCTGAAGCTTTGAATCAGGAGTCAACACTGTCGAGTGGTATGCTTGGGCAGAATCAAGTTACCCTCTGCATTTGTTTTGGTGTGTATGTGGCATGGAAAATCAAGAACATCATTACCTGCTTGATCTTTCACTTTTTAGGGAACCACGACCCCTTGGGCTTCCCTTTGAACTTCCCTTGGTTCATAATTGTAGCTTCAGCAGGACCTGCAGTTTCGGCCTTGCGTTTCTGCTTCCGACTGGAATTTCCTCCTCCGGTGTCCTGGGCGACCGGTTTGTTCTTGCCACTGCGGAGTCGGTCTTCTTCCTTGCCATTGGCGTACCGAGTGGCTATTTCCATCATTCGGGCCAGGGTCATATCTCTTGTCCGACCGAATTTCAGGTTAAGCTCTCTGTACCGAACGCCTTCCTTGAAGGCGCAAACTGCTTGATGCTGTGACACATTCTCCACTGTATGATGAAGGGTGGTCCATCTCTGGATGTAATCCTTCAAAGTTTCATTCGGTTTCTGGACGCAATGTTGCAACTCAGTTAGTCCAGCAGGTCGTTTGCAAGTGCCCTCGAACGTTCTGACAAACACTCGGGTCAGCTCTTCCCAACTGAAAATACTTCCAGGAGCCAACTGATTCAACCAAGCTCTGGTTGAGCCTTCCAGCATCAAGGGGAGGTGCTTCATGGCTACATCATCATTGCCGCCGCCAATCTGCACAACCACTTGGTAATCCTCTAGCCAAGTGTCGAGCTTAGACTCACCGATAAACTTGCTTACTCCCGTTGCCAACCTGAAGTTGGGCGGAATCTCAGCAGGCCTAATGGCTCTACTGAAACATTCAGGCCCAGACACGTGAACTCTGCCGCCACTCGGGTGATTCCTATCTTGTCCTTCTCTGTGTGCCCGGTTTCTATCGACCAGACCTTGTACCAGAATTGATCTTGCATCAAACCCGGGCTCTCTTGGGTCAACTGGGATCCTTCGCTCGTCGCCGTACGGGCGTCTATCATCGTACTGCCGGGGCACATACGATCCGCCCCACGGAGGGGGCGTTGGCACTCGATGACGGCCATCATGGCCGAGTCGATGATCGTACTGCTCATGGCTCTGACCCAGGTACTGCTCTCGGCGGTGCCCACGACCCTCACGCCACAGAGGCGATCTTGGGTCGTGAGCTGACTGGACCATGTCCGCTACCACGGACCTGCTGTGGATCTTGTTGCGCGACTGAGAAACGGCTGTGTTTTGCTCACCTGCTGCCCGGAGCAGCGCTCGGATCTGCATCAAACCTCTCCCGGCCTCTGATTGGGACAGCTGAATCGACTCTGCTATACGGGTTGTAGATCTAAGATTCTGAATCGGAGTGCGATATACCTGGGGCTCGGGTGGAAACAAATGTAGTTGTTGTCGACTGGACTCGGGGATCAACCGACGGGCTCGCCCATCGAGTGAATGCTGAAGGTTCTCCAGACGCGCGTGCTCGGCCAAGGTGGCTAGGCGCGCGGTATCCAGGGCCCGAGCCTCAGAAGTCTCCCCCACGATGGGGGTCTGGAGCGCCTCCACGTTATGGGGATGCAGCTCATCCCTTTGCTCCGAGGTGAGGGCCTGGGGTTCATACTCATCGTGAGCATTCGATGGACCATCGTCGTCGCCGCCGCCACCGCTGCGACGGTATCTAGGCGGACTGCGGCGAGAGTCAACCATAAGGACCTCCGTCGCGAGGTCGCTGCTTCCGCACTCGGATAGAGTGTCTATGGAGCCAGTCGACTAGTCCATAGAAGGGTTCATCGGTCTCGATTGCCGCAACTTGGGGGTGGCGGGGACCACCGCATGTTTTATCCAGCGTTGAAGCCGTGATCGACCAGACCGCTTGTGACGGCGTACAACGTGGAGAGTGGACGACGAAGGTACCGGCTGATACTGGGTCGACGGCTACCGCAGGAGGACGCTGCAAGCACTCACGCGGAAGTGCGCCGCCCCGCGGACGGGAAGGGCGTCGACGTCGAGGGGGGCCTCTGGAGCTAGGCAGAGTCGTCGGCGATGAGAAAACGAGTGCGCCGAGTCGAATCTCACGGCCCAAAGGCAGACCACCACTGGAAACCATGATGATGAAGATCAGAAAAATTGCAACCTCGTCGGAAGTCGCTAAGACACCTTCCCCGGTCGGCGCCAACTATTGTGGGAGTAAGTCTGACAATAGAATAGAGGGTACGTAGGAGGAGGCAAGATCCTAGCTATGGCAAGGTTGTGCACGCAAGGTTTATGAGTTCATGCCCTTCTTGAAGAAAGTAATAGCCCCACGTCTCGGTGCCCGGAGGCTTGGTCGAGTGGATTATGCGTGAGAGTTATAGGGGATGCGAACCCTTGTGCCAGAGGAGGGGGTGGCTTATATAGAGTGTGCGAGGATCCCAACCATCCCACGTTACATAGGGTTCAATGTACATTAAGACAGGGCGTTACTGGTAACGCCAGTTATAAAGAGCTATAAATGATCTTTAAGACTATAGAGTGAACGCCTGATCGTCACCATCCTGAGTGACTTTAGGCCTTCCGTATTCCGAGTGGTTTCTTGTATGGTCGAGTGACTTCATGTTGGTCGAATGGAATTGGGGTTTCCGAGTGAGGTTGAAGGTCGAGTGGATTGCACTCCTTGGTGAACTCAGTCGGTTTCTTCTGTTGTATCTTGAATGTCTTTGACTCTAGGGCAGTGTCCTTGGGTAAGGCGTCTAGGTCAGGCCTATGACCCTACCCTAGGTACATGTCATTGTTAGGAGGCCGCTACTGCTTGGGTCCTATGGAGGCGTACACAACCAGTGCCTTGCCCGGTCGCATGTCATTGTCCTCTCCTTCCCCTTTGTCTGAAGCACATCACAAGGGTTCCACTCTGATGAGCGGCACTGCCATCGTCAACACCCGCCTAGGCTTCACGGATGTGAAGCCCCCAACTCTCTATGACTGAAGCACCCCTTTACCACTCCGATGAGCGGCGCAGCCAAACATAGGGAAGATACTTAGAAAGAATATACCTCCGAGGCTCACGGCAGTCCGACAAGCGGGCTGCCAGACATGAAGAAGACCAAGGGATCCGCTGCTGCCAGGCATAGACTAGTGCAGTGTGTCCGTATCGTGAGAATGGAGCTCCGCGTGATCGGACGTGCACATAGTTTTAGCTATTTTAGTTAAAACATGTCCAAAATGTAATGAATTTCATACGATCTATATAAAATCCGTTGTCTTTACATGAATTTCATTCGGTTTGTTGAAAAAAATGTTTGCAATTTATGTGGGTAGTGTTGGATGGCGTTTCCCCACATTCGCGTCCGCGAACTGGTCCCTTGTCTGTGGAAAGACGCAGAAGAAAATTTGTGGGTCAACATTGAAGATGCCCTAATCAATCAAACTTTGGTGCAAACAACCCATCTACGATTCGAATGGACATAATGTGTAATCGTAATCCTCACTTATTCTATTCTTATGTTTCCTGAATCAAGCAAATCAAACATGCACCTAATTTTGATTTGTTATACATTTATAGAAAAGCTCGCTTCATATTGAATTCATGCTTCAGTCAACTAAACCAAAAATCCGAACTGATGGAGAAAGCTGGGTAATATATTTCAACACTTCGATACACCTCCTCAAGTAAATTCAGAGAGTACGTTTGGTTGCAAGGGTGGTCACAGATGGGTTGGGATCGTCCAAAAAATATACATGTTTGGTTATAAAGCACTTGAATGGTTCGAGTCAAAAAAAAGAATATGCCTCAAAGATGCTGAACCTTTCCTCCCAACGAAATTGGCCGGCCACCCTTTGTATGCATGACCATTTGAACATGAGAGGTGGTCCCATCCTAAATAATTAGACCATCTCTTATATTAAGCCAAACACATAAACTGAAAGCGAGCGCTTCTAGCTGTTTCGCTTGCTTCTTTCTTATTGTGGCGGCTATTATGGCGTGGCTGAAATGAATGAAAAGCGAGATGATTCAAATCGATTCGCTCCGCCTTACAGCCTTGCTTCCCATTGTCATTGCCATTGTAGCACGGCCTTCATGTATGGGTGACAGATCGGCCATAGGAGTACTCCGGGATATACACCAGGGCAACTAATGTCGAGCATACGATGATGCCGCCCGTTTTCATTTCGTGAAAGTCCCCGTTGCTCAATCCGTTGCTTGTTTGGTTCGAGGTTGAGCTCACCCGCCGCCCTACCTCAGTAGTCTTCCTAACTTCTATTCCCTTTCTCATTTCAGTCCTCGCCTTTTTCATCTTCCGTAGGGGCCTTTAGTCTTTTGATTAGAGTGGAGGTCGCGAGAGAGCAGAGCGTACCGCCCTGCCATATTCGCGAGGATACGCTTTCTCCAATGCTTGCTCTTGTTACGAGCTTCTACCCGACCGATTAGCCCAGAGCACTAATACGCTTTCTTTCCTCGAACAAGTACCTTTCCTTCGTGGGGGTCTTCTGTTCACTCTGATGATTAGGATGAAGGAAGTATACAGGGAGGTCTGCCAACCATTTAATGAGGAAGGTGGTCTTCATTTCTCTTGCGTATGGAAGCTTAAGGTCATTCCCTGCATTCCGTTTTTTTGGTGGAACCAATTCACTTGAGTGAGACAGAGGAGAGTGGAATTTCGGGTGTAGGGGTGAAATCCGTAGATCTACGAAGGAACGCCAAAAGCGAAGGCAACTCTCTGGGTCCCTACCGACGCTGGGGTGCGAAAGCATGGGGAGCGAACAGGATTAGATACCCTGGTAGTCCATGCCGTAAACAATGAGTGTTCCCCGTTCGTCGTAAAGGCTATGATATCAGGCTTCCGGGCCACAGGCGCCTGTTCCATTTCATGTTCCATTTTAGGCCTCCCAGATGAACCATATAGCCAAGAGAAATCATGAACCAGAATAGAAGAGCTTGCCCCACCCATGAGTAAATATTTCATAGTAGCCTCATTAGACCGTAGATCTCTCTTGGTATATCCAGACAATAGGTAGGAACATAAACTGAAACATTCTGGAGCTACAAAGATTCAATCTCAGAACGGTTCCAATCCATTTATATCATACCTTCAACCAAACGCATAATTATGAGCACGCGGCTGTACCGCTCAAGGCTCGAGCTAGCAAGATGGTGGCGTGGAGCCGGCTTGGCGCTTACGGGGACACGGCGGCGCGCGGCCGTTTGATCGTGCATGGATATGCCACGCGCGCACGGCGCCTCGTCGTCTCGCCGCCGCCATCCATGACCCACCGCTCCACAGCTCCGTCCGTTCTCCCTCTCCACGGCACTACGTGGTTTGGATTCACGTATATATGACCCACACGCTCCCGCACCGGCCGCATCGGCGACAACCTGAGTCAATAAACACCAAGAACAAGAGAGGCGAACGATGAAGGTGGTGGTCGCGCTGGATGACAGCGGCGGGAGCCACCACGCGCTAGACTGGGTGCTACGCTCCCTTTTCCCCGCCGGCGATCAGCCGGCTACGGAGGAGGCCCGGCATGAGCTCGTGCTCGTCCACGCCCTGGAGCCGCTCCACCACGCCATGTGCCCGGTCGGCGGGCCAGGTGAGCTAGCTGACGACCAACATCACGGCACGCCTCGCGCGACATTGCTGCACATCAGCGGCGCTGATATGAATATGATATGATGTGATTGACCACGCACGCAGGGTCAGCGGTGTACGGCGCGCCGGAGATCATGCAGTCGGTGCGAGCGGCGCGCAAGGAGAGCGCGCGCAGCCTGCTCGACAGGGCCAGGCGGGTCTGCCACGGACGAGGGGTATGTAAAGCAATATAGGCCCTTGTGAGTTGTGACACACGCCGTCGGCTCATCAACTTAAGCCGTGGCTGCTGCGCAGGTGAGCGCGGCGGCGGTGCTGGTGGAGGGGGAGTCGAGGGAGGCGCTGTGCCGCGCCGCGGAGGACGCGGGCGCCGGCCTGCTCGTCGTCGGCAGCCGCGGGCTCGGCGCCGTCGGGAGGTGCGTTACGTACGTGTGCCCGTCTCACGATTGATCGCGATACATGCACGTACGTACGATTGCTCATTCTTTTGGCTGCAGGGCGTTCCTGGGGAGCGTGAGCGACTACTGCGCGCACCACGCCAGCTGCCCCGTCATGGTGGTCCGGCCGCCGCCCGTCGACAAGGATGGCCAGCGGACGAGGTCATCTCCAATCAGCTGCCCGTCACCATGTTTACAACAGGGGTGCTTAATGGCGGAATGATCGTCGCGCGTTTGTCATCGGGGCTTTTCACTGCCCGTATGATGTCTAGTATGTTCGATGTTCTAGCTTGGTGTCACTGTCAACAGATCGAATAGCGTTCATTAATAAAATTCACCATGATCGATGTCAACCCAGTTACTAAACGCAGGAAAAACATGTGCGTAGTTGTGTTTCGCCGTAAGCCGAGTGTAATCTGTCATCCGCTCAGTTTATATCACTGTAAGAGCATCTCCAACAGGCACGTTAAAAAAATGTTTACAGCGCCTTCGTAGCTAGTTTTTATGCGGCCGCTGCAAAAATTGCGCGCGCAACTTCAGCAGACGCGCTATATTTCTTCTCCTTCTACTTCGACTCGATACACATTCGGCTCCGACTCGATACGATAGGCATGGATAGATAAACGGTACATAGATAGATAAAAACGATAGATAAAACGATACATAGGTAGTTCATAGCCTCCTCCTACGATAGATGAACGATAGATAAAAAACTACTCCTCGTCGTCGTCCTCCTCCTCCTCCGACTCCGCCTCGATGATGTCCTCCTCTGACGTCTCAATGAAAGCGTCAAGGTACCGATCATCATCGAAGTCCCAGGGCGACGCTGCTCCTAGGTCGATGTTGAATTGAGAGGCCGCCTTCCGCATACGCCTGTACTCGCGATAGGCGGCTCGTTCCGTCCTCCTCTCCGCCCTCTTTTGCGCATAGAACTGGCGCTCGTTGATGACGTCCTGCGGGAAGCGTCACGCCACAGCGTCATGGCTTCCTCGTCCATCTCGGCAAGGCCGAGACGGCGCTCCCGCCTTCGGTTGTGGCGACGATCCTCGTCGGTGATAAGCCGCGGGGGAGGCGTTAGCTCCCGCATCAGCACCTCTGGGAAGTTCATGTCCCTATGAGGCCGCCGTAGGCACCACGCCGCCGCGTCGTACGCGCGGGCGCCCTCGTGGACGGTGTCGAAGGTGCCGAGGCCGAGGCGCATGTCGCCGGATCGGATCTCGGCGGAGAAGGCGCCGGAGGGGCGCGCGCGGACGCCACGGTAGCCCGAAACTCCGCGGCGGCATGGTGGCGCGGTGGTGGCGTGTCGGCGGCGAGGCGAGAAAGCGGGGAGAGAGCGGCAGAAGGCGCGTGGCGAGGTGGAGAGCAGTGAGAGGGCGCGTGGCGGGTGTTAAACGAACATATTGAGTGCATCAACATGTGACTTGCGGGGCACATATACATAGCTAGGGATAGTATTTTCTTCTAGTTTAAACATGTTGGACTCTATCTCGATCTCTCTCTCTGTAATCTCGATCTCCCTCTCTGTAACACTCCTGTTCAGTTATATCTCTAACCGGATGTCTTGTATCTCACGCATACATCAATATATACACCTGCGGGCTCCCTATTCGGGGGTTGAGACGCTTCCATCAATCTTTACATGGTATACAGAGCACGCCCTTCCATCACATCTAGTTCCTCTTCATCGATTCCCCACGCAACAACCTATAGCGCCTAGTTCTTCCTAGTTGATCCCCTACCCATCAACCCGCAGCCATGTCAACCTCCACCGCCACCATTACCTCCAGCCTCAATTACAACACCTCCGAGCCTCTCGCCAGGACGAACTACGTCTGTAATAACCCAGATTTTTAGGGTTATTATTTTATGTTCTTAAGTTAAGATGAATAATTAAATCTGTATTATTTGTTTAAATAAATGATTGAGCATTGTTTCAAAGAAATATAATAGACATGCATTTTTCTCCCTGCAATAAAAATTAGATAGAATAACCACACAATCAGATAGGGTGTGCATTTGTGCACGTGAGTCTAGCATCCTTGCACTCACCTGGTGGTGTTTGTATGTGGTAGTAGACAACTATAAGGGGGTTAACATGGCATTTGAATAGATGGAATTGGACCAGGTACAAATGATAGACCGGTAGATATTCAACTAGGTGCATGCATGTAATAATGAGAATGCACACGTGTGTACTGTCCTTGCTAGCTAAGTAAAAATCTATGTGTACCTAGAGGTTGGCGTGGCATGCATGTAGTCTCTTGGACATTCTAGTCCTATACGTGGACTCTTCCTATGGTGGCCAGGTTGATTAGGCCTTTGCACTAGCTGTAGGGGCAGCAGCCAAATCTTTTTACCAGCTCCAAAGGTCAGCTGGAAGGGTCACTGCGGCTGCGATATTTTGCTAGCTTTCAACCCACAATCAACCCTATAAATAGGACCTCCTGCTGCTGGTTGTTGCAGCTTCAAACCATCTACTAGAGAACGAAAGAAGTGAGAAGAAGATAGAGCGTGTGAGTGAGAGAGAGACAAGACATGGAGGAGTTATATGGGGCGTATAGGTGCTGCTGGAGTGAAGAACTGAGCCGTGTGTCCGGAGAATATTAGTATAGTATATGTACGACTATTGGATTATACATTGATGGATTTATTTGCTAGGAGAATATTATCTCCAAGGAGGAATCTTGTTATCTAAGGCAAGTAGCTGCTTTGCTAAACTCCCTGCATGCCTTATTGTTGTCTTCCTTGAGTACTTGATTATATTGTTGCACCTTGATCTTTGTTGATCCTTTGTTAAGGGATGTGTTGTCCTCATAATCCATTTGTTGATGGAATCCGAGTATTTTGGAGGAACTCACGAAAAGTCATGAGTGTTTTGTCTCTGACTGGTATTTGAATGATCCTATCATTTGATTTAAACACACACCCATCTCTATTGGTGTCACGACGGCAAACGTATTGTACCGATCACAGTTCAGGTATGGGACTGTCTGAGTTCTCCGCTAAGAACGGCACTCGTTGGAAGCGTGTCGATGATGGATCAGTAGGAGCGATCGACACTAGTAAGTCGAGTGGTCGGTTCTTGGGGGAATAAAGAGCTCTGCTCTTCTGGAACCTGTGTGGTTCTAGTTGAGGCTGTCGACGTCGGAGTACCCCTCTTAAGAGCGTAAAGTGTGAAATTTCACCCCTGTGACTCCCGGGTTGGGAAGCTTGCGGTCATGTGTGACGCCGATAAATTCCTGGTTGTTTCCATTAAATCTAGTTATATGTTCTTTTGTCCATTTCCACCAAAATACGTTTCGATGATTATTACCTTGTTTATCCTATGGATCAAGTTCATCTGTTGAGATACACTACCATACTATTCTTCTTTGTTGAATAGTGAAGTACCTACTTGCTGAGTATGACTTGTCGTACTAACCCTTGCTTTCTCTGTTTTTCTAGATGCAGACAATGTAACATAAGCATGTTTAGAAGATGTCATAGAAGAATAGGCTGGACCAGTGGGTGGGAAGCGACTAGAAAATAATTTATTTGAGCCATTTTGTAAATGTAAAGGAATTTGTATAGTTAATATATGAGCTTTTGTGATCCACTGTTGGTTTATGCCTGCTTAATCACGCCTTGCGTGACTATAGGCCCCTGGTCTATAGGCGCGCGGCGGCTGTCTCGCCTAGGCCCGGTCTCGGGGCGTGACAGTTAAAGTGGTATCAGAGCTCTAGGTTTTAGGTTGCGTTGGGATAAACGGGTAGATCGTCGAATATATTTGTGTTGTGTGATAAGTATGAATATTTTATTTTCATATCTTGTCTCAACTAGTTTGTGTGTTGTTACTCACGAATATTGTTGACAGATATCCATGGAAATAAAAAATATAGCGTACATATTATTGGTGAAATTTGAGGATGCATGGGAAATAAATAGACATTTTGCTAGATTAATTCATGACTTGTTATTTGTGTAGATTTTCTTGTTTAAGACAACCGGTGATATTTTTCTAGTAATGGGACAATTACTATATCACCATCTATCCTTGTTGTTAATGTTTGTTAATGACCTTACCAAATAAAATGTTTAGTGTTACCAACTTATGTTATAGCAGATATATCTATGAATTATAGAAAATATTGCAAATCTTGGTTGCATTATTTCTAAGTAATTATTGAGCATGCATCAAATAAATTGTCCCAAATATGATTGGAGGGAATTTGACTCCCCCAAAAAAAGATGTTAGTGTTGAATTTCGGGGACGAAATTCTTATAAGGGGGGAAAGATGTAATAACCCAGATTTTTAGGGTTATTATTTTATGTTCTTAAGTTAAGATGAATAATTAAATCTATATTATTTGTTTAAATAAATGATTGAGCACTGTTTCAAAGAAATATAATAGACATGCATTTTTCTCCCTGCAATAAAAATTAGATGGAATAACCACACAATCAGATAGGGTGTGCATTTGTGCACGTGAGTCTAGCATCCTTGCACTCACATGGTGGTGTTTGTATGTGGTAGTAGATAACTATAAGGGGGTTAACATGGCATTTGAATAGATGGAATTGGACCAGGTACAAATGATAGACCGGTAGATATTCAACTAGGTGCATGCATGTAATAATGAGAATGCACACGTATGTACTGTCCTTGCTAGCTAAGTAAAAATCTATGTGTACCTGGAGGTTGGCGTGGCATGCATGTAGTCTCTTGGACATTCTAGTCCTATACGTGGACTCTTCCTATGGTGACCAGGTTGATTAGGCCTTTGCACTAGTTGTAGGGGCAGCAGCCAAATCTTTTTACCAGCTCCAAAGGTCAGCTGGAAGGGTCACTGCGGCTGCGATATTTTGCTAGCTTTCAACCCACAATCAACCCTATAAATAGGACCTCCTGCTGCTGGTTGTTGCAGCTTCAAACCATCTACTAGAGAACGAAAGAAGTGAGAAGAAGAGAGAGCGTGTGAGTGAGAGAGAGACAAGACATGGAGGAGTTATATGGGGCGTATAGGTGCTGCTGGAGTGAAGAACTGAGCCGTGTGTCCGGAGAATATTAGTATAGTATATGTACGACTATTGGATTATACATTGATGGATTTATTTGCTAGGAGAATATTATCTCCAAGGAGGAATCTTGTTATCTAAGGCAAGTAGCTGCTTTGCTAAACTCCCTGCATGCCTTATTGTTGTCTTCCTTGAGTACTTGATTATATTGTTGCACCTTGATCTTTGTTGATCCTTTGTTAAGGGATGTGTTGTCCTCATAATCCATTTGTTGATGGAATCCGAGTATTTTGGAGGAACTCACGAAAAGTCATGAGTGTTTTGTCTTTGACTGGTATTTGAGTGATCCTATTATTTGATTTAAACACACATCCATCTATATTGGTGTCACGACGGCAAACGTATTGTACCGGTCACAGTTCAGGTATGGGACTGTCTGAGTTCTCCGCTAAGAACGGCACTCGTTCGGAAGCGTGTCGATGATGGATCCGTAGGAGCGATCAACACTAGTAAGTCGAGTGGTCGGTTCTTGGGGGAATAAAGAGCTCTGCTCTTCTGGAACCTGTGTGATTCTAGTCGAGGCTGTCGACGTCGGAGTACCCCTCTTAAGAGCGTAAAAGTGTGAAATTTCACCTCTGTAACTCCCGGGTTGGGAAGCTTGCGGTCATGTGTGACGCCAATAAATTCCTGGTTGTTTCCATTAAATCTAGTTATATGTTCTTTTGTCCATTTCCACCAAAATATGTTCCGATGATTATTACCTTGTTTATCCTATGGATCAAGTTCATCTGTTGAGATACACTACCATACTATTCTTCTTTGTTGAATAGTGAAGTACCTACTTGCTGAGTATGACTTGTCGTACTCACCCTTGCTTTCTCTGTTTTTCTAGATGCAGACAATGTAACATAAGCATGTTTAGAAGATGTCATAGAAGAATAGGCTGGACCAGTGGGTGGGAAGCGACTAGAAAATAATTTATTTGAGCCATTTTGTAAATGTAAAGGAATTTGTATAGTTAATATATGAGCTTTTGTGATCCACTGTTGGTTTATGCCTCCTTAATCACGCCTTGCGTGACTATAGGCCCCTGGTCTATAGGCGCGCGGCGGCTGTCTCGCCTAGGCCCGGTCTCGAGGCGTGACAACGTCCTCTGGCGAGCTCAACCACGATCCCAGATAATGGGCGCCGGCTTTTATGGCTACGTAGATCAGACTATAGAGGAGCCTCCCAAAACCATCACCACCAAGGACAAAGAGGGCAAGGATCAAATCGTTTCAAACCCTGCCTACCCTCCCTGGCTCATCCAGGATTGGCAAATCGTCGCCTACCTTCTTCGTAACCTCTTCAAAGAAGTGCTTGTTCAGGTGGCCTCAATGGAAACTTCATATGCAATATGGACAGCCCTAAGCAAGATGTTCTCTGCAGTCTCTCTCTCGCGCGTCAATAACATCAGAGCCTCCCTCACCAACGCCCAGAAGGGCACACTACCGGCGGCAACCTACTTCGGTAATATGCGAGCTCTCTCTGATGAACTTGCAGCGGCAGGAAAACTGATCGGGGAAGACGAGATGGTGTCTTTCATCATTGCGGGGCTTGATATGGAGTATCAGCCCATCATCTCCGCATTGGACGTTCGTACTGATCTGATCTCCGTCGAGCAGCTCTTCTCCATGGTGGCAAACTTTGATCAGAGAGGCGAGATGTTCCATGGGACTGGCGCAGGCAGCTTCAAGTCATCGGCCAACAGCGCTTCTCGCGGCCGCCAGGGACCCGGCAAGGGGTTTCGTGGCCAGCAGAAAGGCAATGGCGGCGGCGGATCTCGCGGCGGCGGCGGTGGCGGCGGGAACAACTACAACAACAACTCCAGCATCGGCTATCATGGCTCTGGTGGCGCCGGCTATAATGGTGGTAGTGGTGGCTATCATTAAAACAACACCGGTGGTGGCCATCACAGCGGTGGTGGTGGTGGTGGATATTCCCAGCAGGGCAACTTCGGAGGTGGCTACAATCCTAGGCGCTCCTTCCACAACAGCAACAGAGGGCACAACAATTTTTAGGGCTATGAAGGTTATGAAGGCAAGTGTCAAATCTGCAAAAAGACTAACCATATTGCTGAAGATTGTGATTGGTGCTATGCCGATGATACATCCCAAAGAAAAAAGGTTCCAGCTGCTGCTGATACTTCATATGGTGTTTACACAAATTGGTACCTCGACACGGGCGCCACAAATCACATCATTGGAGAGCTGGAAAAGGTGACAATGCATGAAAAGTACCATGGTCATGATCAAGTCTACACCGCATCCAATGGGACAGGTATGAAGATTAGTCATGTTGGTCAATCAATTATCAAAACCCCACATAAAGACCTTGTCATAAACGAAATCTTGCATGTTCCCAATGCTTCTAAAACACTTCTTTCCGTTCATCGCATTGCTCTTGATAACAATGTCTTTCTAGAGTTTCACCCCTATTTATTTTTGATCAAGGACTAGGTCACGAAGAGAGTTCTCCACAGGGGTACCTATGTGCAAGGGCTCTATTCATTGCTTCCTCAATACTGCAAATTCAATAAACAAGTGTATGGTGCCATCAAGCTTTTTGCTGAAAGGTGGCATAGTCGTTTAGGTCATCCCTTGTTTACTACTGTTCATCAAATTCTTAGTAAAAAATAAACTCCCAGTTGTTGGTGAGAGAGATACAGAAACTATTTGTGATTCATGTCAAAAAGCAAAAAGTCATCGATTACCTTATCCTATTTCTACCAGTGTGTGTACCAAGCCTTTGCAACTTATTTTTTCTAATGTTTGGGGTCCAGCACCCACTTCTATTGGTAGACACTCTTACTATGTAAGTTTTGTTGATGACTACAACAAATACACTTGGATCTATCTTCTTAAAAAACGTTCTGATGTGTTCCAAGTCTTTCACAACTTTCAAGCCCTTGTTGAACGCAAGTTTGATAGCAAAATCATTGCCATGCAATCAGACTGGGTGGTGAGTATGAAAAACTAAATTCGTTTTTTCAAAAAAAAAATGGCATATCTCATCATGTGTCTTGTCCCCATGCTCATCAACAAAACGGTTTCGCAGAACGTAAGCATAGACACATTGTTGAAGTAGGTCTAGCTCTTCTAGCTGCGGCTTCCATGCCCTTAAAATTTTGGGACGAAGCTTTTCTTACCGCTGTTCATTGATGTCTAGTACACAACCTTCTTCTTGTCCTCCAAGTGCAGAGGTTTGTAGGACAGTAGCAAATTTCCCTCAAGTGGATGACCTAAGGTTTATCAATCCGTAGGAGGTGTAGGATGAAGATGGTCTCTCTCAAGCAACCCTGCAACCAAATAACAAAGAGTCTCTTGTGTCCCAAACACACCCAATACAATGGTAGATTGTATAGGTGCACTAGTTCGGCGAAGAGATGGTGATACAAGTGGTATATGGATGGTAGATAAAGATATTTATAATCTGAAAATATAAAAACAGCAAAGTAACTAATGATAAAAGTGAGCGTAAACGGTATTGAAATGCGTTGAAACAAGGCCTAAGGTTCATACTTTCGCTAGTGCAAGTTCCCTCAACAATAATAACATAATTGGATCACATAACTATCCCTCAACATGCAACAAAGAGTCACTCCAAAGTCATTAATAACGGAGAACGAACGAAGAGATCTCTACTTCATCACATAAGGAAGGCAATCAATAAATAAATCATGCTCCTAGGGGGATAGATTGGTAGGAAAAGACCATCGCTCGTTCCTAACCGCCACTCATAAGGAAGGCAATCAATAAATAAATCATGCTCCGACTTCATCACATAACGGTTCACCATACGTGCATGTTACGGGAATCACAAACTTCAACACAAGTATTTCTCAAATTCACAACTACTCAACTAGCATGACTCTAATATTACCACCCTCATATCTCAAAACAACCATCAAGTATCAAATTTCTCTTAGTATTCAATGCACTTTATATGACTTGGATGTCCATCATATTAGGACTAAATTCATAACCAAAGCAAATTACCATGTTGTTCTAAAGACTCTTAAAATAATATAAGTGAAGCATGAGAGTTCATCTATTTTTATAAAATAAAACCACCATCGTGCTCTAAAAGGATATAAGTGAAGCACCAGAGCAAATGACAAACTACTTCGAAAGATATAAATGAAGATCAATGAGTAGTTGAATAATTATGCAACTATGTGAAGACTCACTAACATTTAAGAATTTCAGATCTTGGTATTTTATTCAAACCGCAAGCAAAACTAAATAAAATAAAATGACTCTCCAAGTAAAACACATATCATGTGGTAAATAAAAATATAGCTCCAAGTAAAGTTACCGATAAACGAAGACGAAAGAGGGGATGCCTTCCGGGGCATCCCCAGGCTTAGGCTTTTGGTTTTCCTTGAATATTACCTTGGGGTGCCTTGGGAATCCTCAAGCTTAGGCTCTTGCCACTCCTTATTCCATAGTTCAATCGAATCTTTACCCAAAACTTGAAAACTTCACAACAGAAAACTTAACAGAAAACTCGTAAGCTCCGTTAGTATAAGAAAATAAATCACCACTTCAAGGTACTATAATGAACTCATTCTTTATTTATATTAGTGTAATATCTACTGTATTCCAACTTCTCTATGGTCATACCCTCCGATACCACTCATAGATTCATCAAAATAAGCAAACAATACATATAAAACAGAATATGTCAAAAAGAGAACAACCTATAGTAATCTAGATCAAACGTATACTTCTGGAACCCCAAAAATTCTAAAATAAATTGTTGGACCTGAGGAATTTATCTATTAATCATCTGTAATTTTTTTTTAACTAAATAGCACTCTTCAATAAAAAATTACAGCAATTCTCGTGAGCGCTAAAGTTTTTGTTTTTTACAGCAAGATCAACAAGACTTTCTCCAAGTCTTCCCAACGGTTCTACTTGGAACAAACACTAACTAAAACATAAAAACACATCTAAACATAGGATAGATGAATTATTTATTACTAAACAGGAACAAAAAGCAAGGAACAAAAATAAAGTTGGGTTGCCTCCCAACAAGTGCTATCGTTTAACGCCCCTAGCTAGGCATGATGATTTCAATAATGCTCGTATAGAAGATAAGAATTGTAACATAAAGAGAGCATCATGAATAATATGACTAGCACATTTAAGTCTAATCCACTTCCTATGCATAGGGATTTTGTGAGCAAACAACTTATGAGAATAAGAATCAACTTGCATAGGAAGGTAAAACAAGCATAGCTTCAAAACTTTAAGCACATAGAGAGGAAACTTAATATTATTGCAATTCCTACAAACATATGTTCCTCCCTCATAATAATTTTCAGTAGCATCATGAATGAATTCAACAATATAACTAGCACCTAAAGCATTCTTTTCATGATCTACAAGCATAAAAATTTTATTACTCTCCACACAAGCAAAATTCTTCTCATGAATAATAGTGGGAGGAAACTCAACAAAATAATTATCATGTGAGGCATAATCCAATTGAAAACTAAAGTCATGATGGATATCATTATTCTTTATAACATACAAGTTATCACAATAATCATCATAGATAGCAACTTTGTTCTTATAATCAATTGGAACCTCTTCCGAAATAGTGGATTCATCACAAAATAAAGTCATGACCTCTCCAAATCCACTTTCATCAATACATCATAAATAGGAGGCATGCTTTCATCATAATAAATTTTCTCATTAAAACTTGGGGGACAAAAAATATCATCTTCATCAAACATAGATTCCCAAAGCTTGTAGCTTTGCATATCATTAGCATCATGAATATTCAAGAAATTCATACTAACAACATTGCAATCATGCTCATCATTCAAATATTTAGTGTCAAACATTTTAATGCATTCTTCTTCTAACACTTTGGCACAATTTTCTTTTTCATCATACTCACGAAAGATATTAAAAAGATAAAGCGTATGAGGCAAACTTAATTTTATTTTTTGTAATTTTCTTTTATAAATTAAACTAGTGATAAAACAAGAAACTAAAAGATTCGATTGCAAAATCTAAAGATATACCTTCAAGCGCTAACCTCTCCGACAACAGTGTCAGAAAAGAGCTTGATGTCTACTACACAATCTTCTTCTTGTAGACGTTGTTGGGCCTTCAAGTGCAGAGGTTTGTAGGACAGTAGCAAATTTCCCTCAAGTGGGTGACCTACAGTTTATCAATACGTAAGAGGCGTAGGATGAAGATGGTCTCTCTCAAGCAACCCTGCAACCAAATAACAAAGAGTCTCTTGTGTCCCCAACACATCCAATACAATGGTAGATTGTATAGATGCACTAGTTCGGCGAAGAAATGGTAATACAAGTGGTATATGGATGATAGATAAAGATATTTGTAATCTGAAAATATAAAAACAGCAAGGTAACTAATGATAAAAGTGAGCGTAAACGGTATTGCAATGCGTTGAAACAAGGCCTAGGGTTCATATTTTCGCTAGTGCAAGTTCCGTCAACAATAATAACATAATTGGATCACATAACTATCCCTCAACATGCAACAAAGAATCACTCCAAAGTCATTAATAACGGAAAACGAAGGAAGAGATCTCTACTTCTAATGAAACAGTTGGTAGTCTCCACCGATCAATTTTCGTCCCATCATTTTTCGTTCGTTTTTTTTCGTAGATTAACCCCACCAACACACGAAACCCGCTCCTCTCGATCCCGGTCTCTCTAGCCGTCGACCCTCGACCGTCTCCCTTCTCCTCTCTTTTGTCTATGGTTCCCCGCGGGGCGGCGGCCTTGAGCGCCTCCAGCGCCCCCCGTATCTCCACGATCCCCTTCCCGCAGTCCTAGCCGCCCCTCTCTATTTCCTAACGGATCGCCGCTTAGGGTTCCGGCATGCCACCACCGCCTCCCGTGCTCCCTGCCACCGCCCCTGCATCTCAACCGCCGTCCGCCGGCCCACCACTCCTCCGTCGACCTCCCTCAATCTTTTGTCTATGGTTCCCCGCCTCCGCCTCCGCCTCCGCCGCCGTCGCCGGCGCCATCGCAAAATCTCAGGGCAGGTCAGGACTACAGGCTGGTGGTGCTTGTGTGGAGTCGCCGCCGCGGATCCCTAGGGTCGCCGCCACCGCCGCTGATCCTCACGGACGAAGCAGACGCCGGCGAACAGGGTAGGGCGTGGCCAACGAGGAGCAGCAGCCGGATTTGTGCACAATTGGCGGCAGATTTGCTGTTGCTGGCCCCTTACGCGCTCCTCCCCAATTGCAGAGATGGGGAGATTTTTGTGTGTGACTGGGTGATGCCGTTGATGTGCTGCTTCTACCAATGGAGGGTGTCTAATGTTGCTGCTGCTAATGCCTACACACAGAGAGAGAGAGAGGTGTGATGCTAGCTTTGTGAGCGTGTGCCAACTCGTGCTACTGCTAATACTATTATTTTTAGATGTCCTACTATTGCTTCACATTTTGTACTTATGTGTATTATGCAGATTGTTGTGACGGAAAACATTGAGATCTAACAGAAGTACCCGCGCAGGCATTGCATTGGTTGAATGCAAAACATGAAAAAAAATATGAAAATTCTACTTCCAACTGAAAATGGTAACCGGCAAGCAGGTGGATCCACAACTTGGTGGATGGAATTTCAAGGCACACTGTTCAGGTATGGATACCATGATTTCTTCTGAAAATGCTCCTCGGTCAAGAAGATCGAGTTGTGTTCCATTTGTTAAAATTACTTAGAATCCACCTTGTTCGCGATGATCACTGAACTCATTACTTATGTGTGTATCCGTCAGGTTAACCCCAATGCATGGACTGCAATCTACATCATCCGCCAAATGACGTACATCCAGGCAAGCAGGTGGATCCACAACTTGGTGGATGGAATTTCAAGGCACACTGTTCAGGTATGGATACCATGATTTCTTCTGAAAATGCTCCTCGGTCAAGAAGATCGAGTTGTGCTCCATTTGTTAAAATTACTTAGAATCCACCTTGTTCGCGATGATCACTGAACTCATTACTTATGTGTGTTTCCGTCAGGTTAACCCCAATGCATGGACTGCAATCTACATCATCCGCCAAAGGACGTACATCCAGGCCCCTAAAGTGTCAATCTGTGATTACCTGTCTAAAAGGTGCTTGATTTCTTTCCCTTGACTAATGTGGGCTCTGATCTTTTTTCCTTCTGGATTTGCTGTAGGGCATGAACAAAGCTTGATTGCTTGAATGGGCTTTGACCAGATTATTGTTTTACTGGTCAGTTAGTTCATCGCAGACTCGAAGTACAGATGATCTGATGTCAGATTGTTCACACAACGATGTCCTTGCCACTTCTTTAGGTAAGATGCTATCAATCGTGGCTGATGTTCGATTGTTTAACACACAGTGTTTTTGCCTACCATGTTGTATGATAGTTTCAGTTATTATAGTTTCAGTTATTAATTGGAACAAATAACCAGGGGAGCTGTCTAGCTAATACCTGGTACTGAACTGTACTTACTATGCAATGATTTTATTTTTTCTAAAGAAAACTTGAATTTGATGCCAGGTTATTCCCAAAAGAACACAGAATGAATGGATGGCTGGACTCGTTTCCTCACGCATGAAATGTGCCTGGCATTAGCAAACATCACAAAAAACAAAACCAGCTCATTTTATGCTAGCACATAACCTTACGTACAGTTAAAGTATTGAAATGAAGACTACTGGACAATGCAGAGCAATTTATTTTCCTTTCCTTTGTTGCATACTTTGAATCAAGTTAAATTTCCCGTGTCTGCCTGAGAGAAAACCATGCTTGTGTTTTTAAGAAATCGAGCAAGACACCGTCCTTGTTAAAAAAAGATACATACCAATGATTGTTTTCTCATGTTATGTTGGCAATCTCGAGTCTCTGTGCTGCTTTGCAGCGAGATTTATATTTTATGAGATCTGCCTCTGTCTTTCTTGAAAATAATTAAGCTTTTGTTTTCCACAACAAAAACACACTAGGAAATGCATTTGTGAGTTGCCAACAACTTTTGTCAATGTAGCAGTATTTTTTTCAAGTCTGTCTGAAGAGGGCACAAGTATATTCACACAGATAAAATGATGGTGATTAACCGACCAAGCTGCCTCCATTGAGTCTACCTTTTAGAGCTTCACAGTTAAATGTAGCATTGTGGTTACAATTGTGGCTACTATTTTTAAGACTACAATTGTGGCTACTTGCAAAGATATTGTTTTGAGTTTCTACTTTTTGGTTCAGCTTGTTTGGTTTTCAGTAGCTGGTCACTTTATGTTATGACCGGCTTGGTCTATTCTAGGAAAATGCCCAACGGGCATTAGTATTAGGGGCTTGGCCCACAAGTTATCTTAGGCAAGTTATCTTAGGAAAGTTATCTTAGGCTAAAGTTATAAATACTCATGTAAGACATCGTTTTGAGGAAGCAATAAAGACTATTATTATCTTTTGTTGCCCGGCTCCTAGAGGAGCCGGAAACCCTAGCCGCTGCAGCCAAGCCGCCGCCGCCTTCAACCCAAGCCGCGACGGCGCCCTGCAGCCGGCGCGCCCGTTCCTCGCCGCGTCCACTCCCTCCTTGCCCCTACAACCTACGTAGTAGAGCCGGTAGGAACCCTAGTCCTACCAATTTGGTATCCAGAGACACCAGGCCGATCATGTCACAATCTCCATCACCGCCGTCGCTACCATCCACCTCCGTCCCACTCTCGCTGCCGCCGGCCACTTCCACCGCGATGGCGGAGATCGCATCTGGCACCACCGCCACCACACCGACAGCGCCCATCACCATCACGGCGGACCCGCCTCCGCTCCTCTCACCCGAGGAGGTGTCGGGCACCCTACGGGAGCTTGTCCAGGCGGTCAGGGGTATTACCCTCTACCTCGCCGGGAACCAGCCCCCGCCACCGAGCGCCGGCACCACCGCCTACGGGCCGCCGTCGCTACAGTGGCCCGCCTCGGCCTTCCAGGCGCCCTACGGAGGGGCGTCCCAGCCGCCGCTGCTGCTGCCGCACTACTCGGCTGCGGGACAGCCGTGGCCAGCATGGCCGGCCTCCACCGCGCCGCTGGGGGGCCCGACCCAGCAGCTTCTTCCGGCGCCACCGCCGGCCCCCATGCCGCAGGCGCCGGTGCAGCAACTCCACCAGGCGCCGCCGCCATCGACAGTACCACCACCCGCGCCTAGGGCTACGGGTCGGCCCCTGCACCAGGTGCAGTTTCCACCGTCACCATCGCCGATCCCGCTTGGGCGACCGGCTCGTCTCCGGGCCCGGTCTACTCAACGGCGCCAGAACACCCGACGCCCTCCCTGCGGTTTGATCAACCCTCCAGCTCGGCGACTGCGGCCGCCCCCGGGCACGGCGGGCCGACACCCCCTCGCTTCGCCAAACTGGACTTCGCCACCTACGAGGGCACGGATGACCCCCTCAACTGGCTCAACCAGTGCGAGCAGTTCTTTCGAGGGCAGCGGACACTCGCTTCGGATCGTACCTGGCTCGCGTCCTATCATCTCCGAGGCGCAGCGCAGACCTGGTACTACGCCCTCGAGCAGGACGAGGGCGGCATGCCACCTTGGGAGCGCTTCCGGGAGCTCTATCTCCTCCGTTTTGGGCCTCCTATCCGCGGGAGCCGACTGGCGGCCCTCGGTCGTTTACCGTTCACATCTACGGTGCAGGACTACGCCGACCGCTTCCAGGCCCTGGCGTGCCACGCGCCGGGCGTCTCCGCGACCCAGCGCGCCGAGCTCTTTGTGGGCGGTCTACCGGACCATATCCGCGTGGACGTCGAGCTCCAGGATCCCCCCGACCTCCAGACGGCCATGTACTACGCCCGGGCCTTCGAGCAACGGGCCCAGGCACTGCAGCAGCCACTCGGACGGAGTGGTCGCCAGCCTAGTCGGCCAGCGCCGACTTCCTCAACCTCGGGTCGGCCTCTTCCAGCCGCGACGGCCACACCCCCGGCCGCCACACGGCCCTTCCGTCGGCTGTCACCGGCCGAGCAGCAGGAGCGTCGTCGTCAGGGTCTCTGCTTCAACTGCGATGAGCCCTACACGCCGACCCATGTATGCCCCCGCCTCTTATTTAGAGACGGTCGACTACACCGAGGAGGACGACTCACCCGACCCTTTACATCCGCCTCGGCGACCGAGGACGCGGCCGCGGATTCCGCAGCGACGGCGTGCGTCGTCTCCCTTCACGCCCTGGCCGGCATCCGGGGCGAGCGGACCATGCTGCTGCCCGTGACGATCCATGGCAAGCGACTGGTGGCCCTGCTGGCGATACATCAAGATTGTATCACCTCAAGAACACGAGAGAGAGAGAGAGATCAAACACATAGCTACTGGGACATACCCTCAGCCCCGAGGGAGAACTACTCCCTCCTCGTCATGGAGAGCACCGGGATGATGAAGATGGCCACCGGAGAAGGATTGCCCCCTCTGGCAGGGTGCCGGAACGAGTCTAGATTGGCTTTCAGTGGCTACGGAGGCTTCTGGCGGCGGAACTCCTGATCTATTGTGCTCCCCGATCGTTTTAGGGTATATGGGTATATATAGGAGGAAGAGGTACGTCAGGGGAGTGGGCGCGCCCCCCTACCTTGTGGCTTCCTCGAAGCTCCCTTGACGTGGACTCCAAGTCTCCCGGGTTGCTTTCGTTTCAAAAATAAGTTCAATGAAGTTTCAGGTCAATTGGACTCCGTTTGATTTTCCTTTTCTGTGATACTCTAAAACATGGAAAAAACAGAAACTGGCACTAGGCTCTGGGTTAATAGGTTAGTCCCAAAAATCATATAAAATAGCATATAAATGCATATAAAACATCCAAGGTTGATAATATAATAGCATGGAACAATAAAAAATTATAGATACGTTGGAGACGTATCATTCATCTTATCAATATGTGGCCTAGTCGCACAATAGCTAATGAAACTCCCACAGAACGCCTTCTACATGTCACACCTGATTATTCTACTCTTCGTATTTTGGGTGTGCTTGTTGGCCGAATCTTCGTCCTTACAACACTCGCAAACTCATGTTTCGATCTCAACAATGTGTCTTCCTTGGCTATAGTGCTCAACACAAGGGTGTCAAGTGCCTTGATGTTTCTTCCGGTCGTGTGTATATCTCCCGTGATGTCGTGTTTGACGAAACACAGTTTCCCTTTGCCAAACTACACCCCAATGCCGGTGCTCTACTTCGAAAAGAGATTCTTCTCCTTCCTCCAAATTTATCCGGAGTTGCTTGTGTGGGCAATGATGATTGTAGTTATCCAATATTGACTAACTCTTCTAACCTTTTATCTGATACTATTGTTACATGAACAAACAATGCTGAAAACGCATGTCAAAACGATGCCACTTTTGAAGAAAATGGTGCACCTATGCGTTCTGTGGCTGCCACGGAAAATTTGGTGTGGTCTCCCTCGGGATCTGCGTCCCTGACTACGTCAGGGCCGACTGGATCGGCTTCGGGATCAACGCCTCGTCAGGCGGCGGCCAGCCCCACGTGCACGTCCGCTTCGCCCCCGTCTCGTGTCGCCACGCGGCGGTCTGCGGTTGTGTTGTCCCTTGTGGACGCGCCGCACCAATCAGCTCTGGGGGCCCAGCCGACAGCGCGGTTCGCGGCGGACCCCCACGTCTACATCAGGCGGGCGACTGCGCCTGGCTCCCGATCCGCGACGGATGCGCCGACTGCACCCGGATCTTCTGTGGCAGCTCCGTCGTCCCCGGCTGTTCGCTCGACCACAGAAGATCCATCGGGCGTGGATAGCCCAGCCGCCTCCTCGGGATTGGATGACTCGATCCAGGAGCCTGTCGGTGCATCTGCCGCTGGCTCTGCTGACTCTCCAGCACCTGGATCCTCTGTGCATACACAGGCTCCTACACCACCACTTACACGTCTTCGAGCAGGTGTTATTCAACCTACAAATTATAAGATTAAATTTGGCTTAGCCGCTTCCACAGGAGAACCACACACCTATCAAGAGGCTCTTGATGATCCAGACTGGAAGAAAGCTATGGATGTCGAGTTTCAGGCTCTTTAGAGAAATAACACATGGCATTTGGTTCCGTCACGTCCAGGTAAAAATGTGATTGACTGCAAGTGGGTGTTTAGGATAAAAAGAAAGTCTGATGGGACAATAGATCGATATAAAGCTAGGCTTGTTGCTAAAGGTTTCAAACAACGATATGGCATTGATTATGAGGATACTTTTAGTCCAGTTGTCAAGGCTGCCATTATCTGTCTTGTGTTGTCTATTGTTGTATCAAAAGGATGGAGTCTTAGACAACTAGATGTGCAGAATGAGTTTCTTCATGGTGTTCTGGAAGAGGAAGTATATATGAAGCAACCTCCTGGGTTTGAAGATAAAAGTAAACCATCTTATGTTTGCAGACTTGACAGGTCTCTCTATGGACTAAAACAGGCTCCTAGAGCGTGGTATTCTCGATTGAGTACAAAGTTGTATTAGCTTGGTTTTGTTCCCTCTAAGTCTGATACATCACTGTTTATTTACAATAAGTCAAATACTTCCATTTTTGTGCTGATCTATGTGGATGACATTATTGTTACAAGCTCGTCAGAAGAAGCAGTGAAATCTCTCTTGTCAGATTTAAACTCAGAATTTGCTCTCAAAGATCTAGGTGATTTGCACTATTTTTTGGGTGTTGAGGTCAAGAGAAATATGCAACTGATCTTTTGAGCAGAGTTGGATTGCAGGGTTGCAAACCTTCTCCAACACCATTGTCCAGTTCTGAGAAACTTTCTCTTGCTGAAGGAGAGCCTTTGAGTCAAGAGGATGGCTCCAAATATAGAAGCTTGGTTGGTGCGCTTCAATACTTGACTCTTACTAGGCCAGATATTTCTTTTGCAGTAAACAAGGTTTGTCAGTATCTTCATGCACCAACTACTGCACACTGGACTGCAGCGAAACGTATAATGAGATATGTGAGAAATACTTAGTGTTGGACTCACTTTCAGCAAGTCATCATCTACTCTTGTTAGTGCGTTTTCTGATTCTGATTGGGCATGTTGCTTAGATGATAGAAGATCAACTGGTGGTTTTGCAGTTTTCTTTGGTCCTAATTTGATCTCATGGTGTGCAAAGAAACAAGCTACTGTTTCCAGATCCAGCATTGAGGCAGAGTATAAAGCACTGGCCAATGCAACAGCAGAGATCATCTGGGTAAAGTCTATGCTTAAGGAACTTGGAATATTTCATACCCAAATTTCATGCCTTTGGTGTGATAATCTTGGTGCTACATACTTGTCTGTCAATCCTGTCTTTCATGCAAGAACCAAACATATTGAGATTGATTATCATTTTGTGAGGGAAAGAGTTGCTAATAAGGAGTTGGAAATTCGATTTGTTCACTCAAAAGACCAAGTTGCAGATGGGTTTACGAAGGCCTTGGCTACAAGATCATTTGAGGAGTTCAAGCGTGATCTAAACTTAAGAAGTTCAGATTAAGGGAGGATGTTAAACGATACATATTGCGTGCATCAACAGGTGACTTGCGTGGCACATATACATAGCTAGGGATAGTATTTTTCTTCTAGTTTAAACCTGTTGGACTCTATCTCGATCTCTCTCTCTCTGTAATCTCGATCTCCCTCTCTGTAATACTCCTATCCGGTTACATCTCTAACCGGATGTCTTGTATCTCACGCATACATCAATATATACACCTGCGGGCTCCTTGTTCGGGGGTTGAGACGCTTCCATCAATCTTTACATCGGGCGCTGCATTTATAAAGCGCGCCGGACGTGCGTGTCAAAACTAGCGCGCGCGGCCACTTTTTCACGCGTGTGATTTTTTTCTGCACGCCTGAGTTCCCCGCCATCGCTGGAGCTCGCAAAATTGCCCCGCGCACGCTAAGACCTTCTTTTACTGCACACGTGGGTTTTTTGCAGCCACTGTTGAAGTTGCTCTAAGACGAGTACAAACTCTAAAACACACGGCAAAGGAGGGGACATCGGCTTACAGCGCTGCACGGCGAAGCAGGGAACAGAAACTGTTGATCATACTTCTGAATCTCTCCCAGCCTGCTTCTTCGTCATGTCAATTTCTAACTGAGTTCAATACATTAGAAGCGGTTTCAGTAAACCTCACAGTCTCTTCCTATAACCTAATAATGTCTGGTAAATAATACTCCCTCCGTAAACTAATATAAAAACGTTTAGAATAATAAAATAGTAAACGTTAATAGCGGGAGTACTCCCTCCATAAAAAAATATAAGAGCGTTTAGATCACTTCAGGAGCATTCTTCCTTGTCAGTTGGTATATCTAGGCATTGTCCATACCTGAATATGTTGTTACTCTTGATTAATCCAAGTTACCGGAATACTCCCTCTGTAAAGAAATAAGTAGTAGCGCTGATATACGAACTGACAAGGAAGAATGCTCCTGAACAGTAACTGTATGTATGTGTCCCTATTTTAGCTAACCATGACTCGGTTAACAATAAAGCGACTCCGGAAATTCCATGCGATGATTAGCGATTAGCTGAACTGTCCATCAATCAGCAACTGAACTACCGAAATCGTAGCCAACCACTGAAGAGCCTTTCTTTTCTTTCCAACAGAGGCTGAAGAGCCTTTCTGAAGGTGCTGTAATATTTCAGGCTAAAACATGGCAGTTTGAAAAGCCAGCAGTTGCTGGATCTTTCAAACAAAAAAAAACACATGGCAGTTTGTCAAAATACACAACTTTGTTCTTTTTTCTGTTGGTCGGAAAAGGCTTGGGTTGTTAGAGCTGTCTGCACACTTGTCTGTCAACTCAAGCAACCTAACAGAAAGCATTTCCTGCAGATAACAAAGGTTTCTGCAAGAAGTAACCGTTTGATAAGGACTTCACCTGTAACATCACATGGTTGAAATTATTGCCAGAAGAGAATAAAAGTACTGTATGACCTTTTCTCACATGAAGGAAACTCAAGTTATAATGAATTTAGTTGTTCGCCTGTTCGAAGCCTGCCGTACTATAACTTTGAGACGATACTTCTCAAGTTATTTTCAGATAAAAGCAGCGAATGCAGACCGAAACACACGAATAAATTGTCCCGAAAAGTTCTGTAAAAGCATGAATAGATCGTAGAAGCTCCCAACCCTCAAGTTATCACCATCCTTTTCCTTAAACCCACCTGCTAATGTTGCATTTTGCCAAGCCGAGTGCTCTCAGCTCTGAGTTCTGTTTGATCAGAAGAGGTGCACTATTACTGGGTCAATGCAAATGTTAGAATAAATCACTATCTAGATGGCTGTAGAATCTTGTTCTCTCCGTCGTACCTTCCCTAGCTCGCCTTATATGCTCGGTCCGAGTGGTTGGCACGGCCGAATAGGAGATGGTCTTCCTTATCTTTCCCGGACCTGCGGAGTCCGGGTGCCGTATGTTGAACGACACATGTTGCACCGCACCGTTACCCATGTTCAGGTTGCATCGGTGGAGGAGTCCAAGCCAAGATAGACTAGGATCTCTAGTTAGTTATCATATGGTTGTAATCTCCTCTTATCTCTTTATCTCTTTCTCTCCAAGTCACAATGTAATCTGAACATCATTGTACGCTATGCCAGGAGTTGCGCCCTGGCCTATATTAACACGTAGCCGTCGCCCAGGATGGGTACGACGTTCCTCCACATGGTATACAGAGCCTGACTCTTCCCATCTAGCGTTCCTCCTCTCCACCGCAGCCTCCTGCCATGGCTTCATCCGCCGCCGCTTCCTCCCCTCTCTCCGGCCAGATCACCGAGCGCCTCACCCGCACCAACTACGTCTTATGGCGCACCCAGATCACGCCACAGCTGAGAGGGGCTGGAGTCTTCGGATACGTTGATGGAAGCACGGCGGAGCCGGCCAAGCTCGTCGTCAGCAAGGACAAGGATGGAAAGGAGGAAGCCATCCCCAATCCCCTCCATGCCGTCTGGTTCAGAGAGGACCAGCAGGTACTTGGGTATCTTCTCAATAATCTGTCAAAAGAAGTATTAGTGCAGGTGACTTCCATCGCGCATGCACGAGAGCTCTGGACAGCGTTGGCGAGCATGTTCTCGTCGACGTCCCTGTCCCGCGTCAACAACATCCGAGCTGCCCTCACAAATGCGCAAAAGGGGACGCAATCGGTGGCTACCTTCTTCGCGTACATGCGGGGACTCGCCGACGAGCTCGCCGCGGCTGGCAAGCCGTTGAAGGATGATGAACTCATCTCGTACATCCTCAACGCACTCGACATGGAGTATCAGCCGCTGGTTTCCGCCCTCGACGCCAGAACCACTCCGGTCACCCTCGACGAATTGTTCGGACAGATGAGCAATTTTGATCAGAGGGTGGCTCTTTTCCAAGGCGCGGGAGGTGGCTTCAAGTCATCTGCCAATGTTGCCACCCGCGGCCGTGGCGGGGGCTCTCGTTACCGCGGTCCACCGCGGAACGGAAAGGGCAGGAGCGCCCACAACAGCAACAGCAGCGGCGCTACCAACACGCGCGGCGGCCGGCCTCCCTCCTCCAACAACAAAGGCCGCCGCAACAGCAGCTCCAACAACAGATCACGCCCCGACATCAGGTGCCAAATCTGTGGCAAGCCGGGTCACTCGGCAAAGGACTGCTGGTATCGTTTTGAGGAGGATGAAGATGACTCATCTCAGGATGAGAAGGTGGCCGGAGCTGCTGATGGCTCTTACGGCGTCGACACAAATTGGTACGTCGACAGCGGCGCCACAAACCACATCACCGGTGAGCTGGAGAAGGTGACCATGCGTGAGAAGTACCGTGGCAAAGATCACATCCACACTGCAAGTGGAGAAGGTATGAAAATTAGTCATGTTGGTCACTCAATTGTTAAAACCCCTCATCGAAAAATTCACCTTAGAATTTTTTTGCATGTCCCTAGCGCCTCAAAGAGTCTTCTTTCAGTCCATCGTATTGCTATTGACAATCATGTCTTTCTTGAATTTCACCCTCATTTCTTTTTGATCAAGGATCAGGCAACGAAGAAGGTGCTTTATCGAGGTAGATGCGTTCGTGGGCTCTACCCTTTGATTTCGGAGATTAGAAGACTCAATAAACAAGTTTTTAGTGCCACCAAAGTGTCTTCAACACGATGGCACGATCGTTTAGGGCATGCATCTTTTTCTTTAGTTGAGCGTTTGCTTAGGAAAAATAAGCTCCCATATGTTGGAGAGCGGGATGTCGAAACAGTTTGTGATTCATGTCAAAAGGCTAAAAGCCATCAATTACCTTATCCAGTTTCTACCAGCATTTCTACAAAACCTTTGCAACTTGTCTTCTCCAATGTGTGGGGTCTTGCCCCCTCTTCTGTTGGTAGACACACGTATTATGTGAGTTTCATAGACGACTATAGCAAATTTTCCTGGATTTACCTTCTTAAGAAGCGATCCGATGTGTTTCAAGTCTTTCTGAACTTCCAAGCTCTTGTTGAGCGCCAATTTGATTGCAAAATTCTTGCTCTCCAATCCGACTGGGGTGGAGAATATGAAAAGTTAAATTCTTTCTTTCAGAAAATTGGCATATCTCATCATGTATCTTGCCCACATGCTCACCAACAAAACGGGTCTGCTGAACGCAAGCACAGACACATCGTTGAAGTTGGTCTAGCATTACTTGCTGGTGCCTCTATGCCCCTCAAGTTTTGGGATGAGGCTTTCCTTGCGGCTGTTCACATCATCAACATGCTACCTAGTCGTGTCATCAACTATGAAACTCCTAGAGCGTCTCCTTCATACCAAACCCGACTACACTACTCTTCGAGTGTTTGGTTGCGCCTGTTGGCCCAATCTTCGTCCCTACAACTCTCGCAAGCTCATGTTTCGCTCCAAACAGTGCGTCTTCCTAGGCTATAGTGCTCAACACAAAGGTGTAAAGTGCCTCGATGTTTCTACTGGTCGCATTTATATCTCTCGGGACGTTGTCTTTGACGAGACAAAGTTCCCTTTTTCCGACCTACACCCCAATGCCGGAGCCCTACTTCGCAAAGAAATTCTTCTCTTGCCTTCTAGTCTCATCGGCATCACCCAAGGGGAAAATAATTGCAGCGACTCAATGTTGACTAATGCTCATAACCACTTCCATGAGTTTTGTGATGATGCAGATGATGCAAACTCTGAAGAAAATGGTGCAGAAATCGACAAAAACAATGAAGAAAACGCTCCCAACATGCCACATTTTATGTGTCCAGGTTTGGGGAGCAGATCCTCCTCGGGATTGATTCCCCTGCAGGCTGGCAGCGGATCGCCCTCGGAATCTGGGCCGTCCCAGACTGACAGGGCGCGGGATCCCGCCTCGTCTGGCGAGCGACGCAGCCCCGCCTCCGCGCCTGCCACGTCGCGCCTCGCCACTGGCTCAGGGGCTCCCTCCGGCCCACACCACTCGGACGCCCCCGCGCGGCGCACCGAGAGTTGCTGGGCCCCCGCTGGGCCCCTTCACTACGAGCGCCGCCAGTCGATTGGCGCACAGCCTCGTCACCTGGCGCCAGACGCGGCCCCCGACGTTGATTCGGGCCGGTCTCCTGATGCGGCCCCAGACGCGCGATCCGACGCGGATTTGGCCGGGCCCGCCTCATCATTGCTGCATGATGGGCCTGAGCCGGACGTGCTGCTCCACCGTGGATCTTCTGCGCCACGAACCATTTCGCCCGTACCACCTCCCGCTCCCGATGCCGCAGACGATCCGTCTGCCCTGCGTGATGACGAGGTGGCCGGGGCAGGGGGCGCCATCGGGGGATCTACTGCGCCGGATATATATGTTGCGCCTCCTGTTGCTTCACGCACACGTCTCCAAAAAGGGGTAACTAAACCAGTTAATTACAAGCAAATAACAAAGTTTGGTCTTGCCTGCTCTACAGATGAACCACGCTCTGTTGGTGAGGCACTCAATGATACAAAGTGGAAGAAGGCCATGGAAGAAGAACACCTGGCTCTTCTGAAAAATCACACATGGCATCTGGTTCCTCCAAGGCAAGGTAAAAATTTGATTGATTATAAGTGGGTTTTCAGAGTTAAACGGAAATCTGATGGAACCATAGATCGCTACAAAGCCAGACTCGTTGCAAAAGGCTTTAAACAACGATATGGTATTGACTATGAGGACACTTTTAGTCCTGTTGTCAAAGCTGCAACTATTCGTCTTGTGCTCTCTATTGCTGTTTCCAGGGGATGGAGCCTTCGACAGCTAGATGTGCAGAATGTGTTTCTCCATGGCGTTCTGGAAGAGGAAGTATATATGAAACAACCTCCTGGGTTTGAGAACAAAAACAAATCGTTTCATGTTTGCAAACTTGATAAAGCTCTATATGGACTGAAGCAAGCTCCCAGGGCTGGTACTCTAGACTCAGTCAGAAATTACAAGCTCTTGGTTTTATTCCTTCTAAGTCTGACACGTCTCTGTTCATTTACAATAAAATGAAAACATCCATATTTGTTCTCATATATGTTGATGATATTATAGTCACAAGTTCATCTGATGAAGCAATATTCGGGCTGCTGAAGGATTTGAGTGCTGAATTTGCTCTCAAGGACTTGGGAGACTTGCATTTCTTCCTAGGGATTGAGGTAAAGAAACAAGGTGATAGCCTCCATCTCTCTCAAGAAAAGTATGCTTCTGACCTGGTGAGAAGAGTTGGGTTGCAAGGTTGCAAACCTTCACCAACTCCGTTATCTAGCACAGAAAAATTGTCACTTGCAGAAGGAGAACTTTTGAGTCCTGATGATAGCACCAGGTACAGAAGCTTGGTAGGAGCACTTCAGTACCTGACCTTGACACGACCTGATATTTCCTTTGCTGTGAACAAAGTCTGTCAGTTTCTTCATGCACCTACTAAAAATCATTGAACTGCTGCTAAACGTATTGTGAGATATGTGAAAAATACCATGAACCTTGGTCTTACTTTTACCAAGTCCTCATCCACACTGGTCAGTGCTTTCTCTGACTCTGACTGGGCAGGATGTGTAGATGACAGACGCTCCACTGGTGGGTTTGCAGTGTTCTTTGGTCCCAACTTAATATCATGGTGTGCAAAGAAACAAGCTACCGTGTCACGATCAAGCACAGAAGCTGAGTACAAGGCCCTAGCCAATGCCACAGTTGAGATCATTTGGGTTCAGTCCATGTTGAGAGAGCTTGGTGTGAGAAACACTCAAGCCCCATGCTTGTGGTGTGACAATCTTGGTGCTACTTATCTATCTGCTAATCCCGTTTTTCATGCAAGGACTAAACATATTGAAATTGATTTTCATTTTGTTAGAGAACGAGTTGCCAATAAGCAATTGGACATTCGTTTTGTACATTCTCGAGATCAGGTTGCAGATGGATTCACCAAAGCCTTCCACAAGAAACTTTGAAGAATTCAAGCGTAATCTCAACTTAACAAGGTTGTGATTAAGGGAGGGTGTTGAACGACACATGTTGCACCGCACCGTTACCCATGTTCAGGTTGCATCGGTGGAGGAGTCCAAGCCAAGATAGACTAGGATCTCTAGTTAGTTATCATATGGTTGTAATCTCCTCTTATCTCTTTATCTCTTTCTCTCCAAGTCACAATGTAATCTGAACATCATTGTACGCTATGCCAGGAGTTGCGCCCTGGCCTATATTAACACGTAGCCGTCGCCCAGGATGGGTACGACGTTCCTCCACACTGTATCCTCATCAACTGTGCACTACTCATCAACAAGATTTTGTTCGCTAATAAACCGCAATGTACTTAGTTGCAAATGGTTAATTGTGTGGACCGCTGCAATGAGTCAACGCAAATGCTTCCTACCTCATTGATGTTGAGGTTTTAGCAACAAAGCTCCAGTAAAGCACTATCTTCAAATGATGCCGTGTGGTCTAGCTTACTTAAAGGCATGATGGTACTGACAGCCATATGCAACTCCCTGAACCAATTCTAGCACTCCCAGGCAAGTTTGGTGGATCATTTAAGTTTGGTCCATCACAAAAGCAGTGATCATTGTATCAAGCTCTGCAACAAATATGACAATCTGTTAAACTTGATGGCGCCATTGCTTCGATTATTTCAATCAAGAAATTTAAGCTGCCTTTTAGTTTGGTCATTGATCAGTGGCTCTAGTGTTTAAAATCTAAAATCACTGGATGACTGATGTTTGCCATGTGGTCACCATCTGCTTGCTGGTTCCCAACACTACTGCATCATAATTTGCATTCAGCTATTTGAGCTCACCACCACACCAATTAAATCAATCATTTACACCACCTCACTCAATGTTGCTCGCCCAAGATCTTCCACACATGTTGAACCTCACAACTTTGTCGATTGTTCAGGATACAAAACATGCCCGATGATTACGGTACACTCAGTTACGATATAGATTTGCTAGCAGGTAGAAGTTGAAGAAAATGATTCTGGGGCATACAATACATGCACCAACATGTGAAACATCCTTTCAGTTCAAAGGACAAGAAGTGGGGTGCCAGGGAGTTGTTAAATGCCTCCAAATTATCATCATGCTACACCTAAGCATCACACTAGAATATTTGTGGATCTTTTCCACCAAGAAAATCACTTTTTAATGGAAATAGCATGTTCCTTCCATGTCAAGATTGATGCTTTTCTTGACATTTTGACTTTAAATTGCCTTGAATTGCAAGAAACCAGCTGAAGCAAAAGGGGGTTGGGTGTTTTCCTTTCCTACTGAAGCTATGAACAGTATTTTCACTTGCATTTGTGGTGGTTGGCACATGCCAGCCAATCGCAGCTCTTTGGAAGTGAATCATTTGATGTGCCAGGAATTTGTTTGCTGAAGGGGGCAACCTTTTGCGATTCTTCAACATTCTGAAACATAGATGATTTAGTTACCCAGTCAGAATTACTTTACTGATAAGTAATAATATTTAAGTATAATTCATCGAGCCGAATCCACAGTTCACGACGCGGAGCGTTTAGAACCCATCGATGCCCTTTGTCACTACTTACTATTTTCTGATGTGCATCACATCTACTATGTTCTTTGCTAAGTAGTACAAGCAACAGAGGAAGACCATCTAGATGTACTAGTACATTTCGCCTCACAAATGGCAATGGTCAAGTAACGAATTTGCAGTATCCAAAAATTTGCAGGCACAAACCGAACAACTCCTACCAAACAAAAGACCAATTAACCTAGCAGTAAACACCCACGGTTAACTAGTAAGTTAGTTAGTTAGTTAGCTAGTTATGCTAGAAAAGCATGGATGCAAAGAGAAAGATTCATATTAAATAGTCAAAAAGAAGGGAAAAAGTAAAGGTGTAGAACAGACAACCCTTTGTTGTCATGAGGGGCCTTGGATTCGGAAAGGTTTCTTGCTGGAACAGATTTCTGAATCAAGCCTGACATTGGCTGTAAACAACATGAAACGAAAGCTAAGGATCCTTTTAATCGTTGATTAGTCGCGACGTACTATGTGGGAGTGGGAGTGTGGGACTGGTGGCTCCACTGGGAATCAGCATAATTGGAAGGAAGCTCGGCACAATTTGAGACTGATTAATAATGCAGATGAAAGCAACCTCTAGCTCACAACCGCCTTTGTTTAATCCTACTACTACTTAGCAAAGCAGAGATCGTTATCACAGTCAATATGGCACTCATCGCTAGCTGATCTCGGAAGGGTAGGTCTTATGATGGAGTTGAGTAGGTCTCATCATCCTCTGGGAAAGGCTTAACTTGTGATGGAAGCATCATCACAGGCTTACTAAAGCTAACCGCGCCGACTTAACATTCCACCACATTGATCGGTAGGTAAGCCAAAAGAAAAGTTGGCAAACAAAAAAATTTACTCCTCAGAATCAACGCAGTCATTTGGATCAACCGGTTGTTTGCTTTCCAATTCCAACCAGAGAAACAAGTGGACTGCCTGCCTGCCTGCCAGTGCCCCTATATAAGGGGAGCTGGTCCCTTGCATGAATTGCATTGCACACAAATCAAGTGCTGGTCAGCAGGAGGGAGCAGAGCAGTGTTTGGTCAGGATGTCGAGCTCAGTCTGCTCCCTGTCGCTCCTTGGCCTTGCTGCCGCTCTTCTTCTCTGCTGCTCCCGGCCTGCGATCGCCAAGGAGCAGCGCCACGAGTTCGTGGTGAGTAATGCGCGCGCAGTCGATCTCTTCCCTTGTTGATGCAGATTCACTAATGTCTGGCGGCTCTGAGTTCTGATGGGTGGTGTTGGTGCATATGTGTGTGTATGCAGATCCAGGAGGCGGCGGTGACGAGGCTGTGCAACATGCGGAGCATCGTGACGGCGAACGGGCAGTTCCCGGGGCCGGCGGTGGAGGTGAACGAGGGCGACTCCCTCGTCGTCACCGTCGTCAACAACGCCACCTACAACGTCACCATCCACTGGTACGTACGTCTCATCATATGCTATATGAAAAAGCATGCATGATATTGCATGCTAATGGAGGCAATGGCGTGGTGTGCAGGCACGGCGTGAGGCAGATGCGGACGGGGTGGTCGGACGGGCCGGAGTTCGTGACGCAGTGCCCGATCCGGCCGGGGGGCAGCTACACGTACCGCTTCACGGTGGCCGGGCAGGAGGGCACGCTGTGGTGGCACGCGCACAGCTCCTGGCTCCGGGCCACCGTCTACGGCGCGCTCATCGTCCGCCCGCGCGACCCCGTCCCCTACCCCTTCGACTTCCACGGCGAGCTCGCCCCCATCATGCTCGGTACGTACGTACGCACGCACGCAGATTATTTTCCTCTCCATGTCCATTAATACGGTTTTTTTTTTGCGTTGTTGCACTTAACAAATTTTTGCACTATATATTGCAATTGCGTAATACTCCCTTCGTTCCATATGAAACGAAGGGAGTAGCTTTCATTTCACTAGCGCGCGTCGATCGAGTCCTCGGCACAATGATAGCATTGCCCTTTACACCGGGACCTAGTGCACAGCATAGCATGGCCGATGCTCGATTCTGCGTTTGACGCGGTGTCGTACAATTGGAGTGTGTCGTATTCCAGTTGACGAAGACTACTATATACTTCATTTCATTTCTTGGAAGGACCGGCTTAATGCGGACGTTTTTTATGGTAATTTCTTCATGCACACATGGCAAATTCTAGCAAACAAAGGAATTACTGCAAAAAGTTGTTGTGTTCACTTCAAGGAATTGGCATATTCCCGATGACATAAGTTGCCTTAAAAAAACGCATGTTTTATCATGCTCTTCCAGCTGACGTTTGCTGAATAGCATTATGCTTCTTGAAATAGGCAGTGATGCACGTACACAGAAACTAATCATACATAGTACTTGTATATGATTACAAGTAGTAGTAGTAGTGGAATCTTGAAATGACAGAAAGGAATTTAGATGGATCCCGTGCAGTGCATTGCTCCAAAGTAACGAAATTAGGAGGGGCTTTGCTTTTCCCGCGTGTTAACGGCCGTCATCATTCCCATGCATGCATGCTTTGGGTTGGTTGGTTGTTGGCGCCACCTGCTTACCCCAGAGTCAAACCTCCAGGATTGCATGTGCAATTTAGCACCGAAATTCAGTATTATCACGTCGGTCTAAGACGAACGAAAACCATGCATGCATGACCCATGACAAAGAAAAAAAAAGGATAGCTACTACCATGGAGCAAGATCATTGTGCATGTATGCATATATGTGAGATCCTTCTTTACTCATGACATGCACATGCTAGCTAGTAGGAAACATGTGCATATATATCTCACTCTTGGTCTTGGAACCAAATATACTTGCTTCAGCCTTAAGAAATTCAGATACTAGCACCTTTCTAGCTATCTTTCAAAAATATTCGGACAAATCGAAGGAGGATGCATGCATCATCATGAAAATGTTCCATGTCTAGTTGGCGGAGCCTCTTGTACATTATTTCCTCAAAAGGAATTCTAAAGAGAGAAAGCATGCATAAAGACCAGTTTCAACATGTTCTAATGTTCTCTCCAAACGGGTTTCAAAGAAGAAGAAAATCTTTGGAGAAGTACTTTCAATATCTTGTTGCCATGTCATTTATAGTCAACTTAATAGCCAACATGTGATTGCATTCAAAAAGAGCTCCCTGAAAGCGTGAGTCCGTAATTACATAGATTCGCAATAAACGGAGTCTCTAATTGCATAGATAATAATCAAAATGGCTGTCATTTATTTCATGGTTTGGCTGTTTATTTAGGTTGTTGCGTGTGTGGCCGACATGGAACAATAGGCCTAACATGTAGTACAGCATGCCTAAAAAAAACATGTGGTACAGCATGCTAGCTAATTAACTTTTCTTTTCCCTTTTAGCATTTTATGTGGAGTAGTACGCCTTCCTCCTATATGAATGAGAGAGATATTTTCTCTATTATTTCCCACTACTATTGTTTAAGAGGAAAAAAAGAAGAGCTAGATAGATACTACTCCCTCCGTTCCTAAATACTTGTCTTTCTAGGCATTTCAACAAGTGACTACATACGGAACAAAATGAGTGAATTTACATTCTAAAATATGTCTACATACATCCGTATCCGTATGTATGTAGTAGTTATTTAAAATGTAAGACAAATATTTAGGAACGGAGGGAGTAGTACGGTACCATTTTCTGTAACTAATAATCTGGTTGCATGTGCACAGGCGAGTGGTGGGACATGAACCCCATCGACGTCATCCGCACCGCCACGCGCACCGGTGCAGCTCCCAACGTCTCCGACGCCATCACCGTCAACGGCCAACCCGGCGACCTCTACAACTGCTCCTCCCAAGACACGGCCGTGTTCCCGGTCAAGTCCGGCGAGACCAACCTATTGCGCTTCATCAACGCGGCGCTCAACACCGAGCTCTTCGTCTCCCTCGCCGGCCACACCATGACCGTCGTGGGCGCCGACGCCTCCTACCTCAAGCCGTACAACGCCACTGTCATCGTGCTCGGGCCTGGCCAGACCACGGACGTCCTCGTCACTTTCGACCAGCCGCCGGGCCGGTACTACCTCGCCGCTCGCGCCTACGCCAGCGCGCAGGGCGTGCCCTTCGACAACACCACCACCACCGCCATCTTTGACTACGGCGCCGGTGGCACGGCGAGCCCGGCGATGCCGACCCTCCCGGCGTACAATGACACAGCCACGGTGACCACGTTCACGACGAGCCTGCGCAACCTCCACTCGGTGGGCCTCCCCTCGGCGGTCGACGAGGACCTTTTCTTCACCGTCGGCGTCGGCCTCTTCAACTGCTCCAGCGGACAGAACTGCGGCGGCCCCAACAACACGCGGTTCGCTGCGAGCATCAACAACGCCTCCTTTGTGCTCCCCTCCACCGTCTCCATCCTCCAGGCACACTACCAGGGCGATGCCGCCGCCACCGGCGTCTTCACCACCGACTTCCCCGCCAACCCGCCGGTGCAGTTCGACTACACGGCGCAGAATGTGAGCCGCGCGCTCTGGCAGCCCGTGCCAGGCACCAAGGTGTACAAGCTCAAGTACGGCTCCGTGGTGCAGATCGTGCTCCAGGGCACCAACATCTTCGCCGGGGAGAACCACCCTATCCACACCCATGGCTACGACTTCTTCATCCTCGCTGAGGGCTTCGGGAACTTCGATGCCGCTACCGACACCGCAAAGTTCAACCTCGACGACCCGCCAATGAGGAACACGGTGGGCGTCCCGGTGAATGGGTGGGCTGTCATCCGGTTCGTCGCCGATAACCCCGGGGTGTGGCTGATGCACTGCCATCTGGATGTGCACATCACCTGGGGCCTCGCCATGGCCTTCCTGGTCGAGGATGGGGTAGGAGAGCTGCAGTCCCTTGGGGCACCCCCACCAGACCTGCCAATTTGCTGAAGAAATCAAAGTTTTTTATTTTTGCTCAATTCTACTCATTATTTGGGGCAATGTACCATTCTCACATTTGTTGCTGCATTAGTTATTTACATTCGATTCATTAAGAAATACTTCAATGTAATTCAGATACTTTTCAGTCAGAAAAATGTTATTCAGATACTGTTGAACACTAGAGGAACACTTAGGGCCTGTTTGTTTCATAAGTTCTAGGACTTTTTTAAGTCCCAACTTATAAGTCATAAGTCTCTGCCTGTTTGTTTATACCGACTTATAAGTCCCGAGTCCCTGACTGTTTGTTTACAGGGACTTATAAGTTGATAAAACACTTGTTCACATAACCATTTTTCATACAAACGAATTATAGAATAGTGACAACCGAAATAACACTTGTTCATACAAACGATTAACACTTGTTGATAAGAACCATAATAAGAAAGTGTAGATAACAACCGAGATAAAATAAATTACATAAGCGAATAACACTTGTTCATAACACTTGTTCATACAAACGATTAACACTTGTTGATAAGAACCAAAATAAGAGAGTACATAACAACCGGGATAAAAGAAATTACATAAGCGAATAACACTTGTTCATATCATTGTTGTTTCAAGGACCACAACCCATCAGCAACCCAAGCTCTGAATTGATTCATAGCAGCACTGTCCGTCTCATTTGTTGAATCATTTGTTGTGGTCGTTGGCATAGACAATGGTACATAATTTTCATCTTCATCACACTTGTCGAATTCTATATCGGGCAGTTGACTTTGTCTAATAAAATTGTGCAGTGCAACGCAAGCCACAATGATTTTGCCTTCATTCTCATTAACATCTTCTGAAGATGCAGCAGTTGACGACACACGTTGCTTGCCCGCAGCTTTTCCTCTACTGCCGGCCGATGAGGACACGTGGGCTCCACGTACACCGCGTCCAGTGACCTGCGCCATGGCCCTCCCACACCCTATCACGCCTCCCTCAACGGCAGATGCGGCCGGGGCGACGAACGGACGCAGGTGAGAGCCAGCTCGGCCTCCGAAGTTGAGAGATCGTGCTCAGCCTCCTCCGCCGTGAGGCACGGGCCTCCCACGACCAGCTCCAGTAGGAGGAAGATCATGGCCGGCGGACTGGTTGAAGAGGAGTTGCTGGTACGAGCCCAACTCCGGGAACTCGTCGACGTTGTGGTTGAGATCCAAGAATCCCATTCCCCTCCCGAGATTTCCCCCGGCGGATGAGCCCTGCGATGCCTGATGAGTCGCGTGGAACTGAGACAAGAAAGGGTTCCCGTCCTCCTCACCGTCGGCCATGGCGGCGGCGGCGCTGGCTACGGGCGGCGGCGGCGCTGGCTACGGGCGGCGGCGGCGCTGGCTACTGGCGGCGCATCTTGCTGCGGGCGCAGAAGGGGAAGGAGCGGAGAAGGTGCGGGACAGGGGGAAGGAGATCGATGCGAGGCGGGAGGAGAGCGACGCGCGGGGGGAGGTGCGACGCGGGGCAGGTGCGATGCGGGGGGCCCAGGTGCGATCGATAAGTCCCAATAAGCTCCTCTGGGAGAGTCTTTTTCAATAAGTCCCAAATCACCACAATAAGTCCCCATAAGTCCCTTCCGTTTGGTTTAGGTGGGACTTATTGGGACTTATTTAAGTCCCTAGACCCATAAGTCCCTGGAAACAAACACCCTCTTACTTGCAGCTAGAATTTCCTGCATCATGAGACCCAGTCGTACACTGAAATCAATCTTAGTGCCAAATAAAGTACTACCTCCGTCCCGGTGTATAAGTCATTCGCGTAGTTCTAGGTCGATAATTTAACTATCTAAATATGTATTATATGTGACAAAAAATATATATTTACAAACTACATCCGTGTGGAAATCTAGTGGTATACTTTTCATGACATATAACACATATTTAATTCCTCAAATCGATGACCTAGAACTACGCGAATGACTTATACACCCGGACGGAGGGAGTACACAACTATCATTTACCACTGCACTGCATTGAAGTACACAACCAGCAGCCACACAACATTTCTAAAGGAGAAATGGTGTCGGTCTGCAAAAAGATCTACCTGGCTACTACTTGGCTAGCTGTACAATAAGCATTTCTTTCTGATAAAAGAACAGATCATTAGGTGCCACATGCCCACAGGGCACGACTGCATTGAACATAACTCCAGGCTCCACAGACTTGTAGATGGGTCAAGCCACAAATTTCAGGCAGCGAGTGTCATTGTGTATGACTTGGCAGCGGCAAGAACAGAACCGTGTTCCACACCTGGGGCATGTGTAATTTGAAGAATTCCCACAAACAGAGCAGTAATGGCGACGGGATGAAGTGCTCGGTGGACCCACAGCAGCCCTCAGATATGTTGGGACATGAGGTGGCAAGGCCTCCAGATTTGCCTGTAACAGTCCAGGGGTAAAAATCTTTTAAGTACCCTAGTTACCATCAAGAAAGATACTCCCTCCGTCCCATAATATAAGAGCGTTTTTTACACTAGTGTAGTGTCAAAAACGCTCTTATATTATTGGACGGAGGGTGTATATGTCAAGAAAGAAATTTGCATCACAATTTCCTAGTTCCCATCCAACCCTTCTATTCTACTCACCTCTTGTAAAACATCCATGAAAGATCTTACCGCCCTCTTCTCCAAAGCTTTTCCTTGCCTTGTCTTGCGTTTCATGTTCTTTGATTGCTTCTTTTGCATCAAAACTACACAAGGCCAAGTAAGAAACAAAATAAAATTAGCACTTACATCGTATAGTTTTGAAAAAAAATCTTTTCGCATGCACTGTCTCAAAAGCTAGCAGCATATACAACTTTTCAGTATGTTAAAAAATACTCCCTCAGTGTTAATAATACTCCCTCGGTTTCAAAATAAATGAAGTTCTAGGTTTATCCTAACTTCCTAAGTCAAACTCCATTAAGTTTGGGAGAGTCTATATACAACTATATCAACATCTTGAGTACCAAATTTGCTTCATTAGATTCATTGTGAAGTAATTTTCATATTATATATACTTGATATTGTAGATCTTTGCAATTTTTGTCATAGACATGGCCAGACTTAAAAAATAGTTCAATCCTAGAACTTCAATTATTTTAGAATGGAGGGAGTAATTCTACACCGAAATGCTAAATCAGCATGGTGATTGTAATGCTTTACATTCAAACCATGATCTTCAATAGTGAGGCAATCTAACATGGCATGACAGGGGTCAATAATTCAATCCCCATGCATAACTTAGGTTCTTGTTCATATCAAATGCATTAGAGGCACACGACTTCAATAAATAAATAAATAAATAGGAATGTTGTTACAAAGATGGATTTAATGATCTAGTTAATCATTTTCTTTGCGAGAAACAGAAACAGAATGTGTTTCCTCTTCTGTAAAATTTGTGTACGTGAATGTGTTATCTCTGATACTAGAAGCAATACCAATACCTGAGGCGCAGGCACAAAGCCATTTTGCTATTTACTAGGAGTAGATTGCAAAGTTTGTTTATGTACACACTGCATTGCAACTTCCTTGAAACTTCAGAAAACCACACAAGAGAATAATTCCCCTGAAAATAATAAAGAAAGGAACGGACCATGGTCCTCCTCATCCGTAGATCCATACTCATCATCATTGAGATCCACCACCTCAACCCCAGCATTATCACTCTCAAGCGCATCAAGACGAGCCAAAGCAGCCTACATGGCATTACAGATATGAAGACACATAATTTAGTGAAACTGACATAAGAGCAGCTAAACTGACAAGACGCACAGTAATTTGCAGGAACGAGTGATCTTAAGTCAACGACAGAACGCCCAAGAAACAAGAAATAGGCGAATCAACAAAGATTGTTTTCTTTAAGGCTTCTCCTAGGGTTGAAGCCGTTTGAAGTCGAAACCACCACATTGATCAGAAGCAGCGAGCTTCCCCTCGGTGGTAAGGCGAAGCCGAATTCAGTAGAGAAATGAATGAGCACCGCTTGCTGATATGGAGGTTCCACGGGTGGAAGTGGAATCCAAGGAGGTAGGAATTGTTACCTGCGCGCGGTTGTCGGAGCTGGAGAGGGCGGAGGCCATGCGCGAGGCCATCCGCCGCGTTCGCGAGCTCGTGCGGCGGAAGGGCCCCGGGTTCTCCTCCTCCCCGTCCATCTTGGGCACCCGGCGCACGGCGACGGCGGACGGCGGTCGGCGGCGGTGGCGCGGGGGAGGAGATGTGGGACTGGCTTGAGGGATCGATTTGGGCCCTGACGTTCCGAGGGAGTTCGTGATCCAGCCCTCCTCAGTCAGGCAGGCGATTCCCTATTTGCCGCTCATTGCAGCAAAATGCCGGCGCAACATGGGCCAGCCCATTTTGCTACAAAGGGTTTATATCGGTTTAGGGAATTTTCTAAAAAAAATCGCTTTAGGGAATGGGAACCTTGTTCCTGCCAGGTTTATGTCGCTTCCATTTTATTTATTTGATCTTACTTGTATTCATGTGTGATTTCAACAATTCTTTTAATTCCAAACCATGTTGTTATTTTTTTAATTATTTAGATTTAAACATAAGTTGCAATTAAGAGGATTATTGTATTGCATGATCTTAAAGCATTAATAAGTTTGATTTATATTGCTGTTTTATTTAAATTATAGTATTGTTCAAAAGCATGATTTTGCCTATCTAACTAAAACAGATTTGCGATATGCGGGACCAGGCGGAACATATGCCGTAAACCCGTACCGCAAAAATTTGCAGTACAGGTTTGCGGCATCAATTCTGTCTGAAGTCTCGTGATACCGCAAATCCGTTCTAGGAAGAGCCGCAAACTGGTTTTGCGGGACGGAAATATTCAACATCTGCTAGAGTTGCTCTAAGCAATAGCTGCTATCCTTTGTTCCAGAATATATTTAACATAACACTGTTAAGATCCATGGGATGAACTCCCCACTAGCTAGCAACAGCCTTGGTGGAAGGTAGAGAAAAACCACGAAGTGGATAGCCTTTCAGAATTGGCGACCAGGCCACCGTGACTCGCAGCTTACACGAGCCAACATCAAGCATGTCATGGCTTCTACCAGCCTCCAATGGTGCAAAGGACGTCTCAGCCTCCACCACCTTCTCGCCACCACGAGACAGCACAGCACAAACCACGAGCTGCCCAGACCTTTCAACAGAGACAACACGGCGCGAGAGTTCCATCTTGCCGCTTTCTCGCCTGAATCGAGCAGCATGACTTTCATGTGGGGAACACTGGCAGTACATGCAGTCAACTGGCCGTGGAACCCTTCTGGCCATGACCCCTCGACCACCTCGACTCCGATGGTGGCCTCGGCGCAAGCGACGATGATGCCATATGCCAGCTCCAGTGTGCTGAGCTTACTTGTGTAGCATCTGGTGCCCACAAGCGATTTGGATGGCGATTGATGGATATTGCAGCGGCTGATCAGGAGGCTTAGATCTCTGTCCTCTGAACAGGTAGCGCCCTTAACTTTTAGAATGGCCTCAAAGTACACAGACGGATGCCCCTCATGCACAACAGCACGAGCTGGACCTGTAAGAACCAAATGTTGACCCTGCATGCAATGCAACACCACAACACCATCAAATTAAGTAAATAACAATGCTCCTATGGAACACATCTATTGAAGTAATAAGCAATTAGCCATGGATTATTGATCCGTTCATCAAGTAGAACTTAACTACAATGAGTCGAACTGAAATGGGTGGAAGATGGCCAGAAGAAACTACAGGAAGACAATTTGAGAAGCGCAAATAAATTGTGTTGCGTCGACAAGAATATTTAAACTAGCCATTCAAACTAAAAGTAAACTGAAGCCGAAACTAGGTAAACAGTAAACAGCACAATATTCAAAACATCACAAAATGGCTTATCAATGTGAAGTGCATACCATGGATGATGTTAGGTGCTGGCAGAGAATAATAGCCTAGGGCTTTAGGGTACGTTTGGTTTACAACCAACGGTGACCCTACCAAAAAATGGGTTGGCCCATAAGATTTGGTCACTGCTTGGATCGGTGCCAAATATTTGGCGTGCCCAGCCAGCCCAGGTAGCTCCCATGTAAATTTTGCCAACTCGCAGGCACGCCAGGGGTGCAGAAAATGCTCACCAAAAAACTGGGAGTGTTGCCCTCGCATGCTTTTTCATTGTGTTCGGTGATTATCCAACACAATTAGTGTGGCAGGTTAAATGGCTGGGAAAATCACGCACGTACGTTGTACTACCAGACCTCTGGATCGATTAATCCAGTGTAGAGGCCGGTAACCAATCCTGCTTAACCGAATAACCCAAAGTACCAAACACTAGCTAGTATTCCCCAAGTTATCCCAGTTTCAACAAAGGACCGTGGATCAAAATACTATACTATGGCGACGACTTTGTCTTAGTTCAGTAAAGGATGTCAGAATTATTTCCACGAACATATGTGATGCGCAGTGTGTACTTTTACACGTCCGTTTTCACTTGGCACATTGTAGTTAATTAAGTGTGTTCTTAACAGGTGTCCCTTCTTTTTAATTAGAACTTAATTGCAATCACACTAAACACTGATCAATCCTAGTTACCAAAGTGTGCCAAGTTAGTTGGATGTAAACCAAATGGAAGCTTACTGATTTTGCCAAAAAAAATGTCAGTATAATGGATCTAAACCAAACAAGATCAACTTACCAAAAAATTGGTCATGCCCTAGCAATGGTCATGCAAAAAAATTGGTGCAGCTAATTTGGGCACAAATCAAACACACTCTTAGTAACACAGAAAAATGATAGTTGTTGTGGTTCAGATGTGCAAAACGCATATCTTATGTAGTTACTCAATGCAAACATTTGAGCTGGTTGTGATGGTGAGCCTGGTAATTGACCTCCCCACGATCGAACATATGTTTCTGGTTGGTGGTGCCATCTCCCCACGATTTTCATCATTTACTTAAGGTTTGCAAATTATGTCATATGATGAGTTTACTGTTTCCTATTTCCTATATGGCGCAAGATGCTTTGCCTTGTCTAACTAAAATATAGTATTCATGGCCATTAAATTTGTATAGAGACGTATGTGTGACATGATTAGGCATCTTTCTATATTCCCGTATAACGTGCAGGCATTCAGACATGAAAACACTACATGCAAGTCATACTTACAATTCATAATACACTGTCAAGGTAAATTGCCAAATTTCAGACAGTAACGCCAGAAACTATCAAACAGAAATGAGAACAACGTTAGTCTCAAACAGATTGAGGGACACAAATGTCTGCTAATGCACTGTGCTATGTAGAAGGCCTATGATTCTTAAGGTCAGGGTCAGGTAAAAAGTGCAAAGACTTTTCCATATGGCTCACTGGATCCCTCTATAACTGAACTACATGCATCTGTCCCCAAGTCTGGATGTGCTTACACTTGATCCACTTCCAGATGGGTCTCGCCAGCCTTAGAATGAGACCCAATCTCATAGATTTTTTACCAAGTTGGCATCCAAAGCATAAATTCAAACTCTTTCACCAACGAATGGAAGACGCAAATACAGTTCATGCAAGAACCAACTTAAGTCAACATACAAAAACAAGGTTGAATGTCATACATGCTTATATGTGATGTGAGTACATGAACATGCTGGTTGCCTGTATGTAGCCTCTTAGAATTTATACATTAGCAATGTTCAATGGATTTTCCTAAACCAAATATATGTGTGTTGTACTTTCCCGTATTCTTATTCACATGTTTATGTTCTTTGGCAAGCTTTTAGTCTGCTACAAGGTGGTTACTTATATGTGTTCTGTGGTCTGCATTGTGATATTATTAATACTCACTACGATATGTGTTCTGCGGTTAACTTTGTACTTAAGCAGCGACAAGCAAATAATAATATGGATCGGAGGGAGTAGCAAAGATTGCATTAGACATGACAGGAAGGACCAAATATATAACCTGTTGGGTGAGGGTTTGGCAGTTGTCCCTTGAGCGGTTAAAGATAATGTTGCGATTATGATCCAGGTCGTCGCGCATGGCGATCATGCCAAATACATCGAGGGGCCACTGTAAACTGCCAGTTATTTCCGTGACCTTGACTGAGAAGATCTGCATGGTGGTCTGGTGGACAGTGAAACGAGGCATAGGATTGTCCGTGAAACACATGGCGGGGATCGATGCTGCATGTACAGGAGATTCAGATTCAGTAAAAGAACACAATTGGCAGGAACAAATCAACATAATCCAATCTACAATTGTTGTCAGGTTCTAGTAATCCTACAATACAATTGTCAATTACATCTATATATCTACAGAATGTTGAATCTTGAAACCCAGCTTATGAACTTTGTAGGAACATCAATCGATCGATCAAAATAGATAAAACAAACAAGAAACGAAAGAGAAGTGCTCACTTGTGTGCTCGAAAGAGCCGTACTGTTTGGACCACTTCATGTCCCAGATCTGCCGGTACTTGTTGTAATCCTGTTCAGACTCGTCTTCTTGGTTCGGACCCGGCGGCGCCGGGGGCCTCTCTTCTTTTTCCCTTAGCCTCTCCGCGTGCATCTGCAGGGAGAGGTCGCGCGACAACATCTTCTCCCTCGCCATCTCTTCCTGCAAGAGCGCCGCCCGCTCCTGCTCCGTGAGCGCCTCCGGCACGATCGGCGCCACGCCGGGGTTCTCCTCGTTCCGCCTCGCCACAGCTCGCTTCAGCCTTCCCTCTTCGACCATCTTCGCTGAATCAATCGTCAATTGCATAAAAAACGACAACGCATTCGACGCCTTCTTTTTCCCCGCCCGCTTTCTCCCCGATTTCCCCGTCTCCATCAGACGTTCTCTCTTTCTTCCCGCCTCCATCGTCTCCATCTCCATCTCACCGGCTCTCGGTTAGTTCGATTGTTCCCGTCGCCCTAGCCGCTATGCAAACCCTACTATCCCGAAGGTGGGGAAGAGTAAAGAAAACCTAGAATCAGCCAGCGGGTTCCGTCCGGTAGTGTTTTTAAGAGCAACGTTGCACTTTTTTTTACCGCAAATAGACTTTATTTTCTCAAATAATAGCCATGTCATTTACAAGCAGATGAGAAATAAAATCAGGGATCTCATCATCTCAAAAACTAGAGGATCTCAAAAACTAGAAGATCTAGTAGTAAAAGAGTTCTTTGTTAATTCATCTGCCACCTGATTGACCTCTCTATAACAATGTTTAAAGGATATGGACGCAAAGTCCATTTGTTTACACTATGTATGATAGCTACCTCCGGGCCTAAATAATCATCAATTTAGTTCACTGAGTCCACCGCGAAGGAACATTCTAATTCAATTTTTATGTTGTTGCATCCAATGTGAGTTGCCAAATACAACCCGTTTCTGATGGCAGTTAGCTCAGCTTAGTCAACTCCACTGATGTTTGGAACACCCCAACTTGCTGCAGTAATAAAATCATCCCGGTCGTCTCGAGCCACGGCACCACAAGCACCTAAAAGTGTTTCATACTGAAAGGAAGCATCAACGTTTATCTTCAGGATCCCATGTCCTGGTTTCCTCCACATGTGGTCATTCTTCCTTATTGGACCTTTGGGTATAGTTGACCTGAGGTAATTTGTCGCCAAAACCTTGATGGCTAGTGCAGTTTTTTCCGGCCTTTGGACTTTTATATTACTCCCTTTACTATTTGTCGACGCTGCCACCATATATACCATGCTGCTACAACTGCAAGCTCCGCCGTTGGTACATCTGCATCATTACCCTGAAAGCTTTGATAAAATTTCCATCGTAATAGATCATGATTTGTCCTCGGCGACAACTTCCCCTATGATTTGTAGCAAGCCCAGCCGCTTCCAAACATCCGCCGCTCGTCGGCACTTAAATAAGCAGTGTTGAATGTCTTCCGCTCCGACTAAACAAATTGGACATTGAGCTGAGCATGGGATGTGTCGGTTTGCTAATACACCAAAGCATGGGAGGGCGCCATGCAAAATGTTTTATCTTCCATGGTATTTTCAGCTTTCACATATCCTTCCAAACTGAGTTATATTTTTTGTAGCTTGTCCATCAGCTCGCGCCCATTGTGCCCCATGTTGATGTTCAAACTCCTTATGATAAGCCGATCGCACGGAAAACGTGCCTGATTGTGTATAGTTCCAAGCCACAAAGTCTTCTCGCAAGTGATAATTCAACACTACTGCAGGATGCTGCTAACGCGACACTGCGATCAGAGACCCTTCGAGAAACTGTGTGCGATATCATAATCGCAAACGGTGTTGTATGAAAAACGTCAGAAATGTGTAAAACGTTTGTGATGACGGATGCATCAAACACAGTTCAGGTTTTAGTTGCGTGTGCGATGAAGGGCATACGGTTCAGTTTAATGAACTGTTTGCGATGAGGAGGAATAAAAGAAACGGGTAGCCAGATGGAGGCGTGTGCGATGCACAGCATACGGTTCACTCGGATGAACTGTTTATGATTAGGCAACACAAAAGAAACGATCAACCAGATCAAAGGTGTGTGCGATATACGGCATGCGGTCCACTCGGATGAACTATTTGCGTTGAGACGTGAGAACAAAAACGGTTCAACTTAACAAGATGTGTGTGATACGCGGCAAATAGGTCTGTAATCAGAAATGTGTGTGTAGACCGATAGGAACACAGACGGTTGCTGCTAATAAGACGTGTGTGTTGTGCGATGGGATTGCATACAGAACAACAACATATATATACACATACACACACACACACACTTATTAGGACATGCTTGCATAACCAAATTAAACATCCACTTACATAGGTGGCTACTACAACCATGGCATTTGCACACACTAAAGTAAACTATTACATGCATAATTACATAGGTGGCTACTACACACATGACATTTTCACACACCAATAAAGTAAATTATATATTACATGCATGATTAACTAGGACAAACGATCATCTGATCATCATCTACTTCTTGTGACGCTGCTTGCTCTGCTTGTGGCTCGATCCGGGCTCATCGATTTGGGTAACGAGGCACTTCCTCATGTCAACGATCCGCTTGTGCATCTCGTAGCATGTGTACATGCTCTTGGCCGCAAACCTGAGGTGTGGTTTATCCAGTTGCCGCATCCAGGCCCCGTGCCAGGATACGGAACTTGTTCTGTGGGCATCCTGCTTCATCTTTTCGTAGTAGGGGTCGATGATGGCCGAGGCGAGTTTGACCAGGGAGTCCTTCTTCGTGCTACCCCAGACCGTGTAGTGGTCATGGATTTCTACAAGGTTCTTGCAGACCAAGCCCGTAGCACCGAGCGCTTTTACATCGTTGGTGGTATCCATCGTGGCGAACTTGTAGTCAGTGCTGTTGACAAACCTGTTGAAACGGTTGCAAGGCTCTGTGGCCATGCAGTAATGGTAGATGAGGACATGATGGCGCATGCACAACTGGGCGACAACAACCTTCTGATCTATGCCGGGACGACCGTGGTGTGCTGGAGGTCGATGCCGACCACCTTGTACTTGTCTCCAGCAAGCAACTGCTCAACGCTGTTGATGTAGTCGTCCACCACGGCCGGGTCGATGTTGTACACCACCGAGAGATATGTCTCCCTCGCGTGGGTCTCCACTCTATGCTCGCCGAACTCCATTGGAGCGCCGCCGGACATCCCCTCTCTATGTGTCGTCGTGGGTGTGCTTGTTGTGTTGTGGGGCGCGATCGAAAGGTTGAAAAGACTAAGGTTATAATGGTCGGTGTACAATTCTGTCAGCAAGACCCTGTTACTATTGTTGGTGACATTCTGGTAACCACCGATGGACGAGAACTTTGCCTATTGGTCCGCCTCGCTCAACGAGCAGGAAAATGGTTCTCTTCGTCCCTTGCCCTTAGTATCAACGTTGTCGGCGACATAACTGACAACCTATTTTCTGGCACGCCTTGCTATCATGACCGTGTAAGATGCCATCACCCTTCCTACCTTTAACCCACATGGTGGGCCCATAACCCACAGTTCCACGGGATCGAAACCTGACTCTCTGGTACACCCCTGTTTTCAAAGTTATTCCTTAGGTGAGGCCTCGTATGCAATTCACGAGCCACCCTCCAAGAGATCTTCAATTCTGGTATCAAACACAATACTTATTCCCATTGCTCTGAACCACTTTCACACTCTGTTTCAGGAAACGAACGATTGCCTATCCGCTTGAAACTTCGTATTGCACTTTCTTACTTTGCTCTCGATGTTTTCTTAAGTTTCAAGTCGAGAGTTACTTTTCGCCACCTTCCCCGATGTTGTCTACCAGATAGTCAACCTTGTAGAGGTCCGTTCTTCCGGAATACCGCTCCTATTTTTTTAGTATGTACGGGGAAGATCTCAAAGAAAGGATGATGACTTCATCATGATGACCTGGAGCAGAGAAATAAAGACATCAATGAAAAGGATCAACTACTTCGGGAAGAGCAACCAAGACGAAGAAGATTCGTTAGAATTCCGTAACCGATTCTTTCCCCTTGACTCCACCACTAAAATCTCGGGACGAGATTTCTTGTAGTGGAGGAGATTTCTAACACCCGATAATCATGCTATAGTAATCTCCCCCTAATGGTGCCATGTCATCAAGCTTTACTAAGTCAAATTTTCACTTAATAAATTCAAAGTCAAATTCAAATTGAAATTGCAAGTCAAATAAATTATTTCTTTTGGTAGTAAAACTAAAATGTTCGTAATATTGCAAAAATTACCAAAGCTGTTATAAAAATAAAAACAAACACTTTCAAAACTCCAAAAATGCCCCTAGGAATTAAAACAGTGGACCAACAACACATTACTTGGCCTGTCCAATTTCTAAAAATATTTAATCCTTTTGAAAAGACCTTAAACTTTTTGTGGCGGTGCTATATAATGCAATGATGATTATGTGACAAGTTGCATAATTTACAAAAGTCATCTGGTGGTCAAGCTAAAATGAAAAATTGAAAACAAAAAGAAAGAAGAAAAACTAACATTGTTGCACTGGTCCCTAGTTGCCATAGTGCAGCCCAGCCCACCAGGCCACGGCCTTTCTTCCACCTCCCGCTACAGGAGGCAGAGGAGAGCCATGGCGCTCATCCGAGACCCCTCGTCGTGGATGGCCTCCACGTTGCCTCTCCAACACTATAAACATGTCCCCTGATAACCCTAGGTCCGCCTTGACCATATTCCCCCTCTTTTCCCCATTGCCCCCTCCCCGTCTGCTCGAAATCGAGCTCGATTGCTCGATGCGGTGAGTCGGTGACCGCACACGTCGTTCGACGCCGCGGTCCGCGACCACCCCAAGTCATGCGAAGACGTCAGTAGCTTCCCTGACACCGTTTCCTTCGACTATGTATCGGGATCGAGTGGAGCAACCACTGTACGCGGCACCATCGTCAGTCGCTGCCATCTCGCCATCGATTGCTACCACTCCGGTCCACCTCTGGCCTCCCCGACCTCACCGTCGCGCTCGTGGTGAGATTCTCTCCAGAACCCCCATCCCACCTATGTTGATTGGTCGCTGTAGCCGCCTCCACCCGCCAAGACCACCATGGCCGAAGCTCGTCGTGTGCCTGCCCACAACCGCACGCCATGGCTCCGTTCGGATCCCGTACTCGCTGCATCCGCCCGCGCCCGCGCGCACCAGCACCTGCCGGGCCGTGCCTTGCTCGCCCACTGCTATTGCTGCTCTCTCATGTGTTGTGTGCCACCACCGTTGCCCTATGTTGCTGCTGCTAGGCCCTGCCGCTACTGCTGATGTCGGCCACCTGCGCCGCTGGCCGTCGCCAGCTACCGCCACTACCCACGCCGCGCGCCATGGCCGCGCTGGTCACACCTACCGCGGCTCGCCCGCGACCACCTGCCGGCCCGTGCTCCGCCCCCCTGGCTGCGCGGTCGTCGCCGCTCTCCGCCCCCGCCGCTGGGCTCCCCTGCTCTTCTTGCTGCTGCTCTACATGCACTACGGGGCTACAGTAAACTGAAGGTTACTGTAGCGGTTGCTAGCTTCTGCCACTTCAACCTGACTAGCCCTCTGGACAGCCCTTGAACAGCCACTAAACGAAAGTTAAAATGAGTAAAAATTATATGGACATGCAGTACACTTGACAAACTTCAATTCTTCCCATTGGACAAATCCAAAAGTTACCCGGATTAATTCCTATGAAAATGACAAATATCTATGTTCTGTTAACCGGAAGAACTGAAAAACAGATTCTGGAATTGACATCCAATAGCACTTTTCAAACAAATATTTGAGTAAGGAAATGGACACTAATGTAGATGGACCTGAGACTGTCATATAGATCACAACAGAGTGCCCAGATTTGATATAAGGAACTAATTCAAAGGATGTACAGAATGCTAGCTATAGCCTCTGCAAAACAACTAAGTGATGTTTAAAACTGAGGACTTGGCCAATTTTCAGGTGAAAGATCGTGGATATCGCCTAGAGGGGGGGGGGTGAATAGGCGTTTTAAAATAATTACGGTTTAGGCTTGAACAAATGCAGAATAAACCTAGCGGTTAATTTGCCAAGCATAAAACCTAAAACAACTAGGCTCACCTATGTGCACCAACAACTAATGCTAAGCAAGATAAGCAACTATGAGATAGCAAGATATATGACAAAGAACAATATGGCTATCACAAAGTAAAGTGCATAAGTAAAGGGCTCGGGTAAGAGATAACCGAGGCACGCGGAGACGACGATGTATCCCGAAGTTCACACCCTTGTGGATGCTAATCTCCGTTTGGAGCGGTGTGGAGGCACAATGCTCCCCAAGAAGCCACTAGGGCCACCATAATCTCCTCACGCCCTCGCACAATACAAGATGACGTGATTCCACTAAGGGACCCTTGAGGGCGGTCACCGAACCCGTACAAATGGCAACCCTTGGGGGCGGTCACCGAACCCGTACACTTTGGCAACCCTTGGGGGCGGTCACCGGTACCCGTCAAATTGCTCGAGGCGATCTCCACAACCTAATTGGAGACCCCGATGCTTGCCCGAAGCTTTTCACCATAATGATTGAGCTCCGAACAACACCAACCGTCTAGGGCGCCAAGGCACCCAAGAGGAACAAGCCCTAGGGTGCCCAAACACCCAAGAGTAATAAGCTTCTCAACCTTCACTTCCACGTATCACCGTGGAGAACTCAAACTGATGCACCAAATGCAATGGCAAGGGCACACGGAGTGCCCAAGTCCTTCTCTCTCAAATCCCACCGAAGCAACTAATGCTAGGGAGGAAAATGAGAGGAAGAACAAGAAGGAGAACACCAAGAACTCCAAGATCTAGATCCAAGGGGTTCCCCTCACATAGAGGAGAAAGTGATTGGTGGAAATGTGGATCTAGATCTCCTCTCTCTTTTCCCTCAAAAACTAGCAAGAATCCATGGAGGGATTGAGAGTTATCAAGCTCGAAGAAGGTCAACAATGGGGGAAGAACACGAGCTCAAAGGATAAGGTTCAATGGGGAAGAAGACCCCCTTTTATAGGAGGGGGAAAATCCAACCGTTATGTGCTCAGCCCGCACACGAGCGGTACTACCGCTCCATGAGTGGTACTACCGCTCGGGTGGAAGAAACAGGGAAAAGGAGCAACAAAACATGAACCTTGGGGTGGTAGTACCGTAGGAGACAGCGGTACTACTGCTGGGTTAAGCGGTACTACTGCTGGGTTAAGCGGTACTACTGCTGGGTTAAGCGGTACTACCGCTCCCTTCGGCGGTGCTGTCACGCAGAACGAAGGGTAAAGGGAAAGAGGGAACCGGGCGGTACTACCGCTAAGGAGCGGTACTGCCGCAGCGAGGTACCGCACAATCCGACACAGAAAAAGACCTCTCGAAACGACGCGGTAGGGACCTGGTAAGCCAGCGGTAGTACTGCTGCGGAGTCACCGCCGGTACTACCGCTGTGGAGCGGTACTGCCGCTTGTGACCCCTCGGCGGTACTACCGCTGGGTACCATGGTACTACCGCTGGGACCCTGACAAAAACCACACTCAAGAAAACAAGAACTGCCATAACTTCTGCGTATGAGCTCCGAATTGAGCAAACTCAAGCTTGTTGGAAATAAGACGACGAGTAGCATCAAAACAACGACTGATTATAGTAAGAAGAGGCAGGGGAGGTATGCCTAACAAAAAGAGGAGTGAAACCTCCAACCGAGAAGAACCGGCAAAACCTCCAACATCGAAAACATCATAGAAGATGCAAACGAACTCCGTTTTCGATGAACTCCCTCAAGTTGGACCACCTTTCTTGATTGGGTTGACTCGATGAAGACTAGTTGATTGCTCCCCCATACTACACTATGGGTGAGCCACTCTTCCGCACATCTTCACAAGTCCATTGTCACCACAAAGGACGGCAAGCTTCAAGCATTTGATCTCTTCGTGATGCTCCACTTGAACTTGCACACTGCAACCTTTCTTGATTGTGTTGACTTGATGAAGACTAGTTGATTGCTCCCCCATACTCCACTATGGGTGAGCCACTCTTCCACACATCTTCACAAGTCCATTGTCACCACAAAGGACGACAAGCTTTAAGCATTTGATCTCTTCGTGATGCTCCACTTGAACTTGCACACCGCAACCTACCCCCACAAAGAACCCTCACGAAGACCATGGGTTAGTACACAAAGCGTAATTGACAATGCTTACCATACCATGGGATCACTTGATCCCTCTCGGTACGTCTTCTACGCTTTGTGGGTTGGTCAACTTGATTCACTCTTTGACTTAGTCTTGATCAACCTCTCACAAGACCACTCTTTAGGTAATTCCTTGAATAGCACCTTGGTCGACACAAACTCTCCTTGAAACCAACACATGTACTCCAAGAAAAGCATATGGACAAAAACCTTCAAATATAACTCAAGGCAACCATTAGTCCATAGAGATTGTCATCAATTACCAAAACCAAACATGGGGGTACCGCATGTTCTTTCATCAGGGATTCCGGAAAATGTTTAAAAACTTCGGAAAATTGTAGACATTCATCCGTAGCTCGGATCGAAATACTTTGTACATGAAAGTTGCTCAGAACGACGAGACGAATCCGAATACACAGTTCGTTTGTCTGCCACACGTCCCTAGCATAGAAAACATGCAACAATCCACCTCCGGTTCATCTGCCCGAAAACGTCAAACACCAAGAATACTTTCCCGGATGTTTCCCGCCTTCGCCGGTAGCACCTAGTACTGCGTTAGGTCACCCCTAGCACCGCGTATTGCCTTGTTATGTTTTGTGATGCTTTGATTGCTCTGTTATTTATTGTTTTCCCCCTCCGTTACTTCTTTCCGGTAGACCCCGAGACCGCGGTTGAACCAGTGATCGACCACTTCACCTTCGAGGGTCCGTTTCTGTGTGCAGAGGAACCAGGCAAGCCCCCCCTTGATCACCAGATATCGTCTATTCTTCTCTCTACTGCTTGCATTGGAGTAGTGTAGCATGTTACTGCTTTCCGTTAATCCTATCCTGATGCATAGTCTGTCTTTGCTACTACTGTTGTTACATTTACCTGCAATCCTAAATGCTTAGTATAGGATGCTAGTATTCCATCAGTGACCCTACATTCTTGTCCGCCTGCCATGCTATACTATCGGGCCATGATCACCCGGGTGGTGATCACGAGTATATACTCATATACATAATACATGACATATGTGGTGACTAAAGTCGGGTTGGCTCGTAGAGTACCCACGAGTGATTCACGAATTGGGACCGAAAGGACGTTTGTCCTGACGGCCCTCTGAGTGGACCTTTGTGGCGGAGTGATAGGGCAGGTTGAGACCACCTAGGAGAGAGGTGGGCCTGGCCCTGCTCGGCGTCCGCGGTTACTTCAATTAACACGCTTAACGAGATATTGGTATTTGATCTAAGTCTGGCCACTGTCCTATACGCACTAACCAATGCTACCTCTTGAGCACTTGCGTTGGTTTTCCCTTGAAGAGGAAAGGGTGGTGTAGCAAAGTAGCGTAAGTATTTCCCTCAGTTTTTGAGAACCAAGGTATCAATCCAGTAGGAGGCCACGCACGAGTCCCTCGTACCTACACAAACAAATAAATCCTCGCAACCAACGCGATAAGGGGTTGTCAATCCATACACGGTCACTTACGAGAGTGAGATCTGATAGATATGATAAGATAATATTTTTGGTATTTTTATGATAAAGATGCAAAGTAAAATAAAAGGCAATAAAAATAACTAAGTATTATGATGGAAGATAGACCCGGGGGACATAGGTTTCACTAGTGGCTTCTCTCGAGAGCATAAGTATTCACGACAGGTAAACAAATTACTGTTGAGAGATTGACAGAATTGAGCATAGTTATGAGAATATCTAAGTATGATCATGTATATAGGCATCACGTCCGAGACAAGTAGATCGACTCCTGCCTGCATCTACTACTATTACTCCACACATCGACCGCTATCCAGCATGCATATAGATTATTAAGTTCAAGAGAACAGAGTAACTCTTTAAGCAAGATGACATGATGTAGATGGATAAACTCAAGCAATATGAAATAAACCCCATCTTGTTATCCTCGATGGCAACAATACAATGCGTGCCTTGCAGCCCCTACTGTCACTAGGAAAGGACACCGCAAGATTGAACCCAAAGCTAAGCACTTCTCCCATTGCAAGAAAGATCAATCTAGTAGGCCAAACCAAACTGATAATTCGAAGAGACTTGCCAAGATAACCAATCATACATAAAAGAATTCAGAGAAGATTCAAATATTGTTCATAGATAGACTTGATCATAAACCCACAATTCATCAGTTTCAACAAACACACCGCAAAAGAAGATTACATCGAATAGATGTGACGCCCTCGATTCAATCATACACGCAAATGTGTACGATCAAGATCAAGGACTCACGGGAAGATATCACAACACAACTCTAGACACAAATGAAAATAATACAAGCTTTATATTACAAGCCAGGGGCCTCGAGGGCTCGAATACATAAGCTCGAATACACAAGAGTCAGCGGAAGCAACAATATCTGAGTACAGACATAAGTTAGACAAGATTGCCTTAAGAAGGCTAGCACAAAAGCAACAACGATCGAAAAGGCAAGGCCTCCTGCCTGGGAGCCTCCTAACTACTCCAAGTCGTCAGCGGTCTTCACGTAGTAGTAGGCATCCTCCGGGTAGTAGTTGTCATCAGTTGCGTCGTCTGGCTCCTGGGATCCGTCATCTGGTCGCAACAATCGGGTATGGGGGAAAAAGAAGTAGCAAAGCAACCGTGAGTACTCATCCAAAGTACTCGCAAGACTTACTTCAGATCTAAACTAAGTATGCATCTTATCAAACGAATGGGTTGTATCTGTGGACTAAACTGCAGAATGCTGGAATAGAGAGAAGGCCTAGTCCTATCGAAGACTAGCATCTTCTGGAAACCACCATCTTGCCGCAACAGGAGGGAGTAGAGTAGCATAAAGTAAAGTAGTAGAAGTGTTATCAACCTCGGCCAGAGATCCTTTCTCGACTCCCTGTGAGAAAGCAATTCCAGAGGCATACTATCCAGTTATCATCACAATCCAATTCTCATCACCATCCAGTTCTCATCACAAGTATTCAGCTCTAGTTGTATCGATCGGGATACAACTCCAAGTGTCCATTACCGTAGGACAGGCTATCGATAGATGTTTTCTTCCCTGCATGGGTGCACCAACTTACCCACCATGCTTGATTAACTCCGGCCGGACACACTTTCCTGGGTCATGCCAGGCCTCGGCCAAACAATACGCCGCAACCCGACCTAGGCTTAATAGAGAGGCCGGCACGCCGGACTAAACCTATGCCCCCAGGGGTCATGGGTCATCTCCCCGGGAACTCCTGCACGTTGCGTGGGCGGCCGGTGAGCAGACCTAGCTACCTCCTTCAACAAGGCAGGTGCTTACGCAGTCCAACCCGGCGCGCGCCGCTTAGTCGCTGACGTCTATTAAGCTTCGGCTGATGCATACGACACAAAACGCCCATACTATGCCCATGTGATGGTTAGTGCTATCAGGCTAGAGGCCCCTCAGATCAAATATCCAAATCGTAGTGGATTAGGAACGCGCGGTAACGAGCAGAGACTCGCGATCGATGTGACCCCGTCGCCCCGTCTCGAGTACTTGCGGCAAGGGCCAAGAATGCGCAGCCACGCCTCGTAAGTATCTCGCGGGCACCTTCCAGGTCAACCCGACTCCACATCACTCGCTATTAAGCTCGCACGGGTACCCCTCGGGGCCAACCCGTCTTTAGTAACATGGCTCAGTGTAAAGTCATAGTAACCATAGTAACTGTGTGTCTAACACCAAGGGGAAAACCCGATGAATCACACTCGGTGAATTCCACTCGATGTTATCATCAAGGTGAACATAAGAGGATCCACCCTCGAGGTTCACACTTGAGGGGTTGCATGACAGAGCCATAACGGAAGTGGTTAAGGAGGAAATCACCCTCGATGACCTCGACCGTATAGCTACACTACAGAGATCTCATCAGGAGTGATGTATGAGGTTCCACCCTCGGCACTCGATGGTAACTCTGCAGAGTGGAGCAACAAAAAAGGGGGAAAGTGATGTGCGGTGTCGGGGCCTGGACGTCGATCATGTTGATCGAGTCATCGAACATAAAGCGGGGCAACTGGGACAAGGTGGGGGTCACTGATGGATCAATAACCAACCTATACTAAGTAGTTTAGGATAAGCAGGTAAGGTATGAAAGCAGGTAACAAAAATAGGCTATGCATCAGAGTAGGATCATACAGAAAGCAGTAGCAGTTCTAATGCAAGCATGAGAGGGAAAGAAATGGGCGATATCGGAATGCTCAAGGAGGGTTTGCTTGCCTGGTTGCTCTGGCAAGGAGGGGTCGTCGTCGACGTAGTCGATCACAATGGCAACATCAGTCTCAGGGTCTACCGGAGAGAAGAGGGGGAAGAAATAGTAAATGCAGAGCAAACACAAGGCATAACATGACGATAGGCAGAGCTAGGGTTGCCCTAACGTAGTACTGCACGTTGCAGACGGAGGGGATAAACATCCGAGGATGAATTCCTGGCATTAGGCGGATTCTGGACAGATGAAAGAGAGGGGATGGTTCCATGTTCAGCATGCCAGGGGCATGTGACAGGTGAAAGGACCGCACATTTGGATTTGTTGGATTTTTCTGAGCAACTTTCATATAGAAAACATTTTCATCCGAGCTACGGTTTAATTACTATGAATTTCTAAAGTTTAAAGCCTTTTCTGGAATTATTCAAATTAACAGAAAAGGAAATATGACATCAGTATGACATAGGTGTGACATCAGCAGTCAACAGTCCGGTTGACTAGTCAAAGCTGACCAATGGGGCCACTGGGACCCACAAGTCAGCCTGTGCTGGCTTAACAGTGCATTAACTAAACTAACAGGGTCAATTAGGAGAGTGGGCCCTGGGCGTCAGTGAGTGTTTTAGGTTAACTAATCATTTTTATTTATAAAACGTTATTAGACTAATATAACAGAGGGGGGCCCACATGTCGGTGGCTGGGGTTGCCCAGTCAGCACATTGACTGCGTCAACCCAGTCAACACGGACCCCAGGGCCCACTAGTCAGCGACCCAGGGGCGGGGCCCAGGTGCGCCATGTCGGCGGCGTCGGGGTTTCGCCGCCGGTGACCAAAACAGCGGCGGGGCTCGCCGGACTTCGCCGGAATCGCGCCACAGGGGGTCATTAGGCACGGGACTTGGCACGTTCGGACGAGGAGAGCTCGCCGCATCGCGCGGTGAGGTCGGCTGGGCTCGCGGCTGGCCGGAACTGCGCCAGCGACGAGTGGAGGCGGCAGTGGGGTTCGGGCGCAGATGGGGATCGCGCTACGGGGCACGGGGAGAGGTGCAGCTAGGCTCGTTCGGCTGCGGTCGACCTCGCGCATCCAACGGCGGTGGTCGCGGGGCTAGGGTTGACCGGAGCAGGGCGCAGCGTCGACGACAGCGGCGGCCGGAACTCGGCATCGACGGGAAAGACGCATGGGGGCACGAGGAGAAGAGCTGGTGGGTGCTACGGCCTCCTACGAAGACGTTGAGCACGGTGATGTGCTCAGACGCCAGCGGCGTGAGCTGTGGCCGCGACGGCGAGGTGAGCGGCGAAGCAAGTTTTCGGCCGACAGCGAATCGATTGCTAGAGCTCAAAATCGAGCGCGTGGAGTGAGGGGAAGGAGAGAGATGCTCATAGGGGGGCTGTGGATGCGCTAAGCGGGCGCGGGGAAGGCTCGATGACGACAAACGACAGCGGCGATCCGAGGTGGCCGAGGGGGAAGATGAAGTCGCCGCCGTCACTGCAGGGGCTCCGAGCTCCAACTTGATGTGGCAGGCGGCGTAGGGGACAGCGGTGGAGCGAACAGGTATGTTGAACGGGCGTGTGGAGGACGGTGGCCGCGACGGCGACGACGAGCGGCTACGCTCGCGTTCGGTGGTGGAGGAGAACGAGCGGGAGAGCACGAGGGAGAGGAGGGGGAAGTGGGTGAGGCGGGGAAAGATCTTGGCAGAAGCTAGGGCATCGATGCTGGCGTCCTTATCTTCCCCGCGGCGTCTGTAGCGGCGTGGTCGGCGAGGTGGGTTCGGCGGCGACCGTGGGCACGGTCGCACGCACAGTGGGGAGGGGGAAGATGACAGGGGGGAGTGGGCCGGCTCGGGTGGGGTAGGTGGGCCGGCCCAGGTGGGTTCAGTCCAGGGAGGGGGTGGTTGCTCTCTCTCTCCCTGACTTTTCCCTTTTCCTTTTCTTTTGTTTTCTTTTATTTGCTCTGTTTTGCATTTTCTTTTAGTACCAAATGAGTTTTGTTTTGAACAAAACTTGGCACATAAAACTAACATAATACCTTGAGATGGAACAAAAAGTTTGGGGTCAAAAGGAGTTGCCTAATTAATTTTTAAAAATTGAAAAGGCCAATTTAAATGCTCCTAGAGCACTGAATTAATTGCCATGGGCATTTTGGGAATTTAGAAGAGGTTTGTTCCAACATGACAATTACTCATTGATTATTTGCCACACTTTGAACATTTTAGGTTTCATGTTTGGCAAATTGAATTTTTGACTTTGAATTTGAGTTTGAACATGAACAGTGATTTGGATCAAGTGAGTATTAGCAACAGTAGTGTGATGACATGGCACCATCAATAGGGGATTACTGTAGAATGACACTGGGGGTGTTACAAATCTCCTCCACTACAAGAAATCCGTCCCGAGATTTAAGTGGGGAATTAAAGAGTAACTTTGGGAGAACTGACTCTTATGGGGTTAATTATCTGATGAACAATTAAGGGAATGAAGCAGAAGTAGCTCTCGAGTTGAAACTTGATAATACATCGAGAGCAAAGTAAGAAGGTACAATAGGAAGTTTCAAGCGGATGGACAAATGATTGATACCTCAACCGAGTGTGAGAAAGGGGTTCAGAGCATCAGGAATAGATCATCTCTCGGAAGGTGGCTCGTGACATGATATGAAACCAAGCGGGAGGAATAACCTTAGAAACAAGGGGCACATGAGAGTCAGGTTTCGATCCTGGGACCTGTGGGTTATGGGCCCACCATGTGGGTTAAAAGTAGGAAGGGTGCTGGCATCTTGCACGGTTATAATAGCAAGGCATGTCAGAGGGTAGCCTGTCAGTTATGTCGGCAACAACGTTGATACCAAGGGCGAGGGACGAAGAGAACCATTATCCTGCTCGTTGAACGAGGCGGGCCATTAGGCAAAGTTGTCGTCCATCGGTGGCTACCGGAATGTCATCAACAATAGTACAGGGTCTTACTGACAGAGTGATACAACGAGGTGTTTACATAAGCAGGGAAATATTACTCCTTATATAATATAGATCATAATAAAGTTCAATCAAACCAATGGAAAGGAAAATGTAATTGTCAGATTAAACAGAACAATGGAAAGGAAAATGTGTTTAAACACATACTTCAGGGGTATATCCTTCCCAAGGACAAGCAGAGCATGGTATCCATGACAGGATAGAAGTTTAAACCCATTTAGGTAAGGGGAAAGAAATTTCATGACATTAACCATACAACGGTGTTTGGATAATTGATAATGAAGATTTAGTATCGTGCTTCAAATGTTCTTATTGAAGACCGGATTACCACAGAAAGGCTTCGAGATAGCATTGACATGGTTTTCAAGCAAAGGTTAGACTTTGGATACACAAAGGATCCATCGGAAACAACTTAGAAAATAAGTCATACAATTTCGGCAAGGAAAATATGAGGGTGTGGCCGACGGGATCAGCCACAATCCGTCGACATGTCAAGAAGGATGTATTTCCGAAATTATATGAACAAGTTGGTGTTGGGGAAGGCAAGAATGTTGTGATGATAACAAAAATCATCGAGGGGGAGGATTGTATTTCTCACCATGAATTCGATTGATATCCTAGAAAAGCTCAGAATGTTGATGATGATCACGACACATTTGTCGAGAGATTTCATGAAGATGTCACCGAGCAGAAAAGGAAGGAAGAAGTGAAAGGCTATGTGGAAGTGCGTTATATCGACTAGAGGGGGGGTGAATAGGCGATTTTTATGAAAGTCTTCAAAACGTGAAAGTTTCGAAGACAAATGATAGAAATAAACCTATTACCATGCAGCGGAAGGTAGACTACACTAGGCAAACCATAGTCAAGTATTCAATGAAGTGAAAGCACAATGACTAATAGCAGCTATGTAGTGAGGATCAGGTAGGAAGATATTATGAAGCCAAACAGAACACACAGTCACTCAGTGAAGACAAAAGATAGTGCAATCATACAATGACTTCACAAGGACCAATAGTAAGTAAAGAGAAGGGAAGGATGAAACCAGTGACTCGTTGAAGACAATGATTTGTTGGACCAGTTCCAGTTGCTGTGACAACTGTACGTCTGGTTAGGGCGGCTAGGTATTTAAACCTGAGGACACACAGTCCCGGACACCCAGTCCTGAACACGTAGCTCAGGACACCCAGTCCTCACCGTATTCCCCTTGAGCTAAGGTCACACAGACCTCGCCCAATCACTCTGGTAAGTCTTCAAGGTAGACTCCCAAACCTTCACAGACTTCGTTCACCGGCGATCCACAATGTCTCTTGGATGCTCAGAACGCGACGCCTAACCGGCTGGAGGATTCACAGTCCTCAAGTGTAATAAGTCTTCAGATCACACAGACAAGAAGACTTAAGTGATGCCTAACACTCTTAGGCTCTGGGTGGTTAGGGCTTTATCCTCGCAAGGAATTCTCTCTCAAAGGCTTCGAGGTGGGTTGCTCTCAAACGACAAAAGCCGTACTCTAACTCTGAGCAGCCAACCGTTTATGGTTGTAGGGGGTGGGCTATTTATAGCCACTAGGCAACCCGGCCTGATTTGTCCGAAATGACCCTGGGTCACTAAGGAACTGACACGTGTTCCAACGGTCAGATTTCAAACTCACGCGGCAGCTTTACTTGGGCTACAAGCAAAGCTGACTTGTCCGACTCTGGACAAGTTTCGCTCTCATAGTCTTCACTCGAAGACATAGGTTTTGGTTAAGCATCACTTCAGTCATTCTGACTGGTTCACTTGGACCCCACTTAACAGTACGGTGGTTCCTATGACTCAACAAAGAAGAAACAGAACTACGAAAGATCTAAGTCTTCGAGCTCCATAGGCTTCATGCGATGTCTTCTCTTGTCATAGTCTTCAATGTGAATATCTTCATATACCACCTTTGACATCAATGTCTTCATACATTTTTAGGGGTCATCTCTGGTAGGAAAACCGAATCAATGAGGGACTTCTACCTGTGTTATCCTGCAATTCTCACAAACACATTAGTCCCTCAACTAGGTTTGTCGTCAATACTCCAAAACCAACTAGGGGTGGCACTAGATGCACTTACAATCTCCCCCTTTTTGGTGATTGATGACAAACTAGTTGAAGTTTTCAACGGGGAATATAATATGTGAAATTGTAAAGGATAAGGAATTGTCTTCATAAGTTGCAAGGGCTCCCCCTGAAGATGTGCATATAAGTAATTTGCTTTTGGAATGCAAATGCACATGGCAGGTTGTGCTTGTGGAGATCCTCTTCAACTTATGATGACAATCCACTATGCATGTGAAGGTATGTGAAGATAATGACATGCATAATGGAAAATGGACGTCTGCAAAATGATCTAAGTGCGGAATTTATCGTCGCACATGCGGAATTTATCATCGCATCACAAAGTGGCAAATAAGTAGCAGACGACCATCGAGTTTAAGTGTTACAACTCAAAGAACCAAATGTATCAAAACGAGAGTTGTAAACACGAAGCAAAATATAAAGCACCCGCCCATATGGACCCGCTTGAAGACTATCAAACTCATATGCTTCTCCCCCTTTTGTCAGTAAGGACCAAAAAGGTTTGAAGACATAGAGCATCTACTCGTTCCCATGAAGAGTAGGTGAAGCAGCAGGGTCGTCGGTGGTGTTCGGCGGTGCAGAAGAACTTGGAGCAGTGTCGAAGCGTGCTGAAGGAGGTGGCGGTGAAGTGGCATCGTCTTCATCCTCGATCACTCTGGCATTCACAGTTGCAGCAGAGGAAGAGAACTCAGAGTCTTCAAGAGATGGAGTTCGTCGCAGCACTGCCCTTCGAGGAGGTGTGGAGTCAAACTTGAAGCGTTCAGAGAAGCCATCCTCTTGAAGATCATCTTCAGAGCACATCAGCGTCAGCCCTTTCCATGTGCGTCGAGAGGTTTCATGGGCAACAAAAGCATTCTTGGTGGCAAGATTGCGAATGCGGTTGACATCCACCAAGAGGCTTTGCATTTGGCGCTTCAGCCAGTCATGATGCCTATCCTGTTTCTGATGAAGAGCCACCAGAAGCTCTCGGTCATTAAGAACACGAGTGCGCTTCTTGGGTCGTTGGGCAGTTGTGCTGTCGGTGGCTTCAGTAAGGGCAGGATGTGGTGCACGTGTAGTTCCAGCCAAAGGATACACACGAGTGACTGCTTCAACTCCTTCAATGTTCTGAGAAAAACTTTGATGCTCCGCATTCTGAAGACTTAGAGGTTCCTTGGCAGGCTCAGGATAAATGGCTTCAATAGACATATCCACATCAGGCAGAAAGATCCGATGATTGCGAGCAGATGGCTGATATGAGATAGCGGAGTGGAGTTTGATCAGCCGCATTATCCATGGAGCGTAGAACTTCAAGCCAAAAAGATCAGAGCCTGATGCAGCAAGTTGGCGGATGAAGAAGTCCTGTGCATTGAAGCATTTGCCATGAAGAATATAGAAGACCAAAGTCTTCATTGCACCTTCCAGCTTGGCATGTGGAGAGTGTCATTTGATGGGCCAGAGAGTTCGCCTTATGATACGATAAATAGTCCTGGGCAGATACTCAAGGTCTTCAACAAAGAACTCTTTGGGATATGCAGCATCTTGGGGCAATGGCTTCATCATACTGAGCATCTGACTCATGTTAGGTTCAGGCTTCTGAAAGATGCTCTCCACAGCTTCACTGTGAAGTTGACAGCCAGATTCATAGAGATCGCCAGGAGTGGGTAGACCAGTGAGCTCAATGATGTCAAAGGCTTTGGCTTCATGATGAACGTTTCCTATCATCCACTCCAGGACCCAAGTCTTCGGATCTCTGTTGTACCCGCGGATATGAAGTGTGGCATAGAATTGGAGCAGCAACTCTTCATTCCAATGCTCTTGGTCAGTGACGAACAGCAGCAATCCAACCTCTTTGAAGCAATCCAGAGCTTCTTCCAGACAGGGCAGACCAGCTATTGCTTCAATGTCAAGATGCTTGTGTGGGAAGATGCGACCTTGATTGTATAGAATGCAGGAGTAATAGCTTCGCTGCGGATAGCTCCAGAACTGATCAGATGATATTCTTTCCCTTGAGTAGGGGTTCCTGGAGCTATTGAAGAAAGTGTTGTCTGCTCTGAAGCCATTGACATTGAAGGATCCAGGTGCTGATGCAGGACCTGGAAACCTGGGCAATCTTGGGATTGGCTTTTGTACCTGAGGCCTGTGCTCAACATGATAGTCGAACTGAGGACCAGCAGCAGGCGCAGGAACAGAAGCAGTGGGATCAGTGGCTTCGCTGACTTCTGGTGCTTGGGTTGGTGAAGGCTCCACATTAGCTTCAGCCATGACAGCGTCAGTGGCTTCATTGGTGTTGGTGGTGGCAGCCTCAAGATTCTCAACCTCCACTTGACGAGCTGGAGGGTCGGTCACAGTCACGTTCTCCTCGAGAACAACTTCTTGGTGGGACGGGGGAGTAGCAGCTTTTGGGGTTCTTCTTCATCGGCTGATGCAGCCGGAATGTCTTCAGCAGCTTTAGCTTCAGACTCAGAGACTGGAGGCCTTGGTCCTTTGCGAAGCCTGCGTAACGCTGGCGACGCCTGTGGAGTTGGAGTTGGCTGGGCCTCAAAGTCTTCTTCCTCTTGTGCTTGTGGGCGATCAGCCCATGATGCATCCTGAGCAATTGGCGTCAGAGGACGACCAATGCTGATGAGTTCGCTGTGCGTTAGCACAGGCGATGATACCTGTTGGTGCTCGAGCTGAGGAAGAACTGCATCATCTTCAACATGGTCATGGTGACCAATGTCTTCAGCAGCGATGGGATCAGCTGCTGGAAAGTCTTCAGCTTCATGAGCCTCTGTGAAAGCAGGCTCATGGACAGTCAGTTGACGTTCTTGAGGTTCAGCGTCAGGGCGAACCATGGAGATGGGTTCAACAATCAAGGGCTCTGTGGGAGCAGCCCGTTCCTTCTTGGTCTTCCGCTTCTTCTTGGAGGGAGCAGTAGCAGAGGCTTCAGGATGTTTCCTCTTCCTGGCTTCAGCCTCAGCAGTCCTCGTCTTCTTCAGCTCTGAAGCGGTTGACCGGGCCTTTGGCTTCGAGCCAGTCATGCTAGTTGGGAAGACAATGGGATCTGCTTCCTGCCTTGGTGCGTTGGGTTCGGCCACAGTGGGCTTCTTCTTCTGCTTAGCAGCCATCCTGGGATCAATGCCCGGACGCCCAAGGGCCTTGCGCTTCTCAGCCTCGTTGTAGCCTTGCACACACTTGTCAGCCAGGCTCTTCATGCGCTCCCGAGAACCCTGAGCTTCTGCGCGTTTCTTGAGAAAGGCTTCTTTGAGCTCGTGCAGCATAATCTTGAAGTTTTTCACCTCTTGTACACTGAGCTTGGCCATATGCTTCTTGAACTGAGCCTTTTCATAGTCAATCTTTTGCTTCAGTTCGACGATGCGCTGAGCGAGAGCTAGCTCTGAAGCAATGGCGCCATGGAAGGCAACACTGAGGCCAATGGGTAGTTGCAGATCTTCGAAGCTGATGTTGGGCGTGTCAAACCACTCACCAATGAAGTTGTGGATGATTGTCACGTCAAAGAGAGGCAGATCATTGAAGATTTCTGCTTCTTCTTTGCTCTTGATGAGTTGCTCAAGAGCGTCATCTGCAAGATCTTCATCACTGGACAGATCGATGGCATCGTTTCGCAGAATGGCAGCAGCTGTCAGTTCTTGGCCGGTGTGTGGCAGAGGCATCTTGACCTTCTGGGGCTTGGAGATGCGTGACAAATCTTCAGACTGCACACTATCTTCAGGAGGTGCAGTGGCCAGTGGCTTCGCCCATGAGATTTTTGGTGCAGAGGCAGGCTTTGAAGCTTTTGGCTGCTTCAGCTTCTTTGGCTTCGGCGCTGTAGGCGCTTCATCTGATTCAGCATCATCTGCAGGCTCATTCACGGCAGTCCCTTGAACCACGATATGGGTTCAATAAGATTGGGTTCAGCTTCGCGAGTTCCATCGGCACGGGGAGCAGAGGGACCGGGGTTGAAGTCTAAACCCAAAGACTTCTTGTTCTGCTTCGCCGAGTTCTTGGCAAACTGGAAGTTGCGCTTGAACAGATTGTCGTCACGGCACCATAGTAGTGACGATGGGTGTGCATCTGCAGGCTGTGGCCCACGGACCATGCAGGGATAGATGCCTTGTTCAATGGCTTCTTCTCTGGACCTGGGTTGAAGATTCTTGTATAGGATGTCTCCCCACGGTCGCTTGATGGCATTTTTCTCAGCATATTCTTGGGTCACAAACCGGTATTTGAACCATTGTTCTGCCCAATATCTTCGAATCCACTGGATTCGTGTCTTGCGCTGATTATAATCCTCTTTAGGATCTGTCTTGTAAAGTTCTAAGAGGTCATCAGACAGATCTCTTGATGTTCCTCCACGATGCTGTCTGCCTCCCTTCCTTGCAGATTTCTCTGAAGCCATGAATTTTAAACTGAAAGGCTTCAATACGTTCAAAGGCTTCAAAGGTTTTCGCTTGCTGGACAAACAGGAACTGGCTTCGGGAGAATTTATATGATGCTGTAAGTATTCTGCAAATGAATGCAGACTATGAGAACCAAGGGATTCTCCCACGGACATGTACCTGTGACAGCATTAAGGTGCGAGGGAAGGGTAAGAGGTCATATGCATTCTTAGAAGATTTTGAAGATAAATCAGTTTAGAAGACATTGACCTCATCGTGCAAAGACATTCACTCATAGATAAGGAGTTGGTTCCAGATTTGTACGAATCCAGAGATCAGTACAGGTGAGGAATCTAACTACTTTGTGAAGCATAAGTGAATATACTAGGCATGTTATGAGATGCAGTATGAAAGAGATCCAACTTGTGTGAATAGAAACTGCTTGTGGTAGAAAGTGACGAAGCTATAGGATCAAAGGGGCTGTAAAAAGGAAGTTTTATTTACCACACGAAGAACTGCTAGACGGAGTGGAAGAGGAGGCCAAGCAGTTCGATCGTCCGTGCCCTAACTTGGCGACGGAGGACACCTACGGCGATGGCGGAGAAGACGATGTCCGCGGTCGGCGTGAAGACGGCGTCGGAGAGGTTGCGGCAGCGAAGCGCTTCGTCGCCGGCGTCGTAGAGGGCTAGCGGTGGCGCTAGGGTTCGTGCGACAGTGGAAGAAGAGATAATGACTGCGGTGAGGCGTGTATTTATAGGGACAGGGGCGGCTCAGTGTTATTACACAGGTGCCCCTGGCGATTCACATCTGAGGAACACGTGGCCTTCATGCAGCATGTCGGAGGTTGTTCCACGTCCCACGCACGCCTGGATTGTCGGGTGGTCGTTCCCACTTCTCCGGGTTTCAGGTGAAGGAATGAGCATTGAAAACGGACTTAATGTTTGTCTCTGTATCTTCTGCTGACAAGGACGCAGAGAAGACATTCGACAGTTTCAATAGAATGCATATGACTTGGAGAGATAGAGTTTGAGATAGAAAGCATAGAGAGGTTAGGGTCCGATCACATTCACTTAGTTCAAAAGACTCAACATGAAGACATAGCTATAAGTGAATGCTGTAGAGGAAAGAACACTAGTATATATATATTCAACATAGTGAAGATAATCATGAAGACATGTTGAAATTGAAGCCAAACCAAATGTGAGGACATAGCAAATGTAACGCCACGAGTGAAACACTTCAAACAGAACCTTTGGTGGTGGCATTACCCACCGTATAGGAAGTATTAGACCCAGACACGACGCACAATTATCGTGGCGCTCTGAAGTCAAATTCCACATTAATGTATTCACACTTAGAATGTATGTCTTCATTGATTGAAGATATACTTTACTTCGTGTGTTGCACATCTAAGTCATCAATATGCATAAGTGTTAGGATGTGTGCCTGATCACAGGACATTTGAGGATTCCAAGATATTTAGCTCACACCGTAACTTGCAAAATCTCTTCTCATCCAAGGGCTTGGTGAAGATATCTGCCAATTGTTCTTCAGTATTGACGTGTATGATATCAATGTCTTCCTTCACAACATGATCTCTGAGAAAGTGATGACGAATTTCAATGTGCTTTGTCTTCGAGTGCTGAACTGGGTTGTTGGCAATCTTGATGGCGCTTTCGTTGTCGCAGTAGAGTGGCACTTGCTTCAGATGAATGCCATAGTACTTGAGTGTTTGCTTCATCCACAGAAGCTGAGCACAGCAAGATCCAGCAGCAATGTATTCAGATTCAGCAGTGGAGAGAGATACACAGTTCTGCTTCTTTGAAGACCAACATACAAGTAATCGTCCCAGAAAATAACATGTGCCTGATGTAGACTTGCAATCCACCTTGTCACCAGCATAATCAGCATCCGAGAATCCAACCAGATCAAACTCTGAGCCCTTTGGATACCATAATCCTAGAGTTGGGGTGTGAGCCGAATATCGAAGAATTCGCTTCACAGCTAAGTGATGCGACTCCTTTGGTGCCGCTTGGAATCGAGCACACATGCAAACACTAAGCATAATATCTGGCCTAGATGCACATAGATAAAGTAAAGAACCAATCATGGAGCGGTATACCTTTTGATCGAACTCTTTACCATTGTCGTCGGGACCCAGATGATATTTGGCTGGCATTGGCGTCGTGAAGCCTTTGCAGTCTTGCATACCGAACTTCTTCAGGCAATCTTTGAGATACTTCTCTTGAGATATGAAGATGCCGTTGCATTGCTGTCGTATTTGAAGACCGAGGAAGAACTTCAGCTCTCCCATCATGGACATCTGATATTGTTCTTGCATCATATATCCAAACTCTTCACTGTACTTCTGATTGGTGCAGCCGAAGATAATGTCATCCACATATATTTGGCACACAAACAGTTCACCATCATATGTCTTCGTGAAGAGAGTAGGGTCGAGGGAACCAGGTATGAAGCCTTTGCTCTTGAGGAAGTATTTGAGTGTGTCATACCAAGACCGAGGGGCTTGTTTGAGGCCATACAGTGCCTTGTTGAGCTTGTATACCATGTCAGGATGTTTTGGATCTTCAAAGCCAGGCGGTTGTGCAACATACACTTCTTCTTCAATCTTGCCATTGAGAAAGGCGCTCTTCACATCCATTTGATATAGAAGTATGTTATGATGATTTGCATAGGCCAGCAGTATGCGTATGGCTTCAAGTCGAGCCACGGGAGCAAATGTTTCATCGAAGTCAATGCCTTCCACTTGAGTATATCCTTGAGCAACGAGACGAGCTTTGTTTCTGACAACTTGACCATGCTCATCTTGCTTGTTGCGGTATATCCATTTGGTGCCTATTATATTGTGCTTCCGAGGATCAGGACGCTTAACCAGTTCCCATACATTATTCAGCTCAAACTGTTGAAGCTCTTCTTGCATAGCTTGAATCCATTCAGGTTCCATGAAGGCTTCTTCAACTTTCTTGGGTTCTGTTATTGAGACGAATGCGAAGTGCCCACAGAAATTTGCTAGCTGAGTTGCCCTTGAACGAGTGAGCGGACCAGGTATGATTTCTCCAGTTCCTCTTCAGGTTGAGCTTCAGAGGGTATGATTTCTCCAGTTCCTCTTCAGGTTGAGCTTCAGAGGGTATGATTTCTCCAGTTCCCATTATCTTGATTGATTCGCTGGATGGAACTTCATCTAGCACATTTGGAAGGTGCTCTCTTTCTGAACCATTAGTCTCATCAAACCGCACATCCACTATTTCAACCACTTTATAATGAAAGAGATTGAAGACTCTGTAGGAGTGCGAATCCTTTCCATATCCAAGCATAAAACCCTCATGTGTTTTTGGTGCAAATTTTGAAGTGTGATGTGGATCCTTGATCCAGCACCTGGCGCCAAATACTCTGAAGTAACTGACATTTGGCTTCTTGCCAGTAAGGAGCTCATAAGATGTCTTGTTTAGAAGCTTGTGAAGATAAACACGATTGATTGTATGGCATGCAGTAGCAATGGCTTCAGGCCAGAATTTTCTTGAAGTCTTGTATTCATCTAGCATCGTTCGGGCCATCTCAATGAGTGTTCTGTTCTTGCGTTCGACGATGCCATTCTGCTGTGGCGTGTACGGAGCTGAGAATTCATGTGTGATGCCCAAAGTATCAAGATATGTATCAAGGCCAGTGTTCTTGAATTCAGTGCCATTGTCACTTCTGATGTGCTTTATCTTGGCGCCATAGTTGTTCATTGCTCGATTGGCGAAGCGTCTGAAGACATCCTGCACTTCAGTCTTGTAGAGGATTATGTGCACCCAAGTATATCTAGAATAATCATCAACAATGACAAAGCCATAGAGACAAGCAGTAGTAGTAAGAGTTGAGTAATGAGTAGGACCGAAAAGATCCATGTGGAGCAGTTCGAAGGGTCGAGTAGTTGTCATGATTGTCTTCGAGGGATGTTTGGCCCTCGTCATCTTTCCTGCTTCCCAGGCACCGCATAAGTGATCTTTCTTGAACTTGACGCCCTCGATGCCTATGACATGCTTCTTCTTTGCAAGGGTGTGGAGGTTCCTCATGCCAGCATGCCCTAGCCTCTGATGCCAGAGCCAGCATTCTGAAGCTTTTGCTAGAAGACATACGGCAAGATGTGGTCCTGCTGAGAAGTCTACCACATACAAATCATCTTTCCGATACCCTTCAAACACTAGAGACTTGTCAGATTCCATTAGAACAAGGCAGCGATATTTTCCAAACATTACGATCATGTTCAAATCGCAAAGCATTGAGACAGACATTAAGTTGAAGCCAAGGGATTCAACAAGCATGACTTTATCCATGTGTTGATCCTTTGAGATTGCAACTCTACCTAAACCCAATACCTTACTTTTACCAGTGTCAGCAAATGTGATGTGACTCTTGTCGGATGAACGTAAGGTTGAGTCCATAAGAAGGCTTCTTTTGCCAGTCATGTGATTGGTACACCCACTATCAATAATCCATTCTGAAGACGCTGGTGTCGTACCCTACAGTGCAGTTAGGGGGATAGGCTTCACGAAGAGAGTTGTGAAGCAAAAACATTTGACGAACCAGTGGGTTATGAAAGCTTAGATCCAGATTAGGACTAATAGGGAGAGTAGCAAGCGATTCAGGAACGAAGTACATAGTAAGACCATTCGGGCATTTGACCTTGCGCCCTACAAGATGTTTAAGGTCCCCAATAATAGCGTCAGATGATTTTGGTTTTCTGCTGGAGACCTTTCCCTACAAAAGAGAGTTAAGCTTTCTTAGCCACCCACATCTTCAAGGGTGGCTTAGAAGCAATAAGTCTAAGTGCAGATCTGAGAACTTTGGCTTTGGAGCCCTAGCAAACAGTCTTGCAGGTGGACAATAGTACTCATAAGAATAAGCAGAATAGTTCTTGGTCTTATGAACATGGCGGTTCGATGAACCGCGCTCATATTCATAGGCCTCAGTATGGTTTCCCTGTAAAACATTTGCGTTAGTGCGACTCGGGTGAGTCCTCTGTCTGTATGAAGCCTTTGGGCCGTATGAAGCCTGTGGTCTGGGGTTTGTCTTCTTCACCTGTGGTGTCATGATGACATTCACAGGAAGATTTTCCAAACACCTTTTCGGCACCCATATCTTCTTCATAGGCGGTCCATTCCTGTAGTTAGTACCAATGTACCTGGCAAACACTTCACCAGTCTGATTCTTAAACAGTTTATAGTTTGCATCAAAGGATTCATCAATGACAATGGGGTTAGCACAAGTGAAGCCAGATAGATTGGATGGATCTGCTGAAGGTTCGTTTGCAGAAACCCATGTGGTTTTGGGGTACTACTCAGGTTTCCAGTAAGAGCCATCAACATTCATTTTCCTTACGAACCCAACACCCTCTTTCCTAGGGTTTCGGTTCAGGATCTGCCTTTTGAGGACATCACATAGTGTCTGATGCCCTTTGAGACTTTTGTACATCCCTATTTCAAGCAATGTCTTCAATCTAGCATTCTCATCAGCAATAGCAGTGGTATCCTCAGCAGAGGGGTTAGTTACCAAATCAACAGTTGAAGATATTCCAATAGTAGCAGCAGTAGATCACTCAGCAATAGAAGTAGCATTGTCACGCTCACTGCATTTAAGACATGGTAGTTCAAATCCTTCCTGAGCGGAACTGATCTATTTGGCGCGAAGTGACTCGTTTTCCTTTTGAAGATCTTCATGAGCCGCTCTCAATTTCTCAAGATCTTGCTTCCTTTGAAGATAATCATAGGAAAGCTTTTCATGAGTTGTTGAGAGCGTTTCATGATGACTTTCAAGTTCGTCATACTTAACATGAAGATTTTTTATGTCTTCAATTAAGGACTCAGATCGAGTCATTTCAGCGCCTAACAGATCATCGCTTTTGTCTAACAGTTTTTGAATATGTTCCATGGCTTTTTGTTGTTCAGTTGCAATTTTAGCAAGTGTTTTGTAGCTGGGTCTTGAACCACAATCAGAGTCATCGTCACTAGATGTTTGATAGTGAGTAGTGCGTGTGTTTACCTTGGCACCGCGTGCCATGAAGCAGTAGGTAGGAGCGGAGTAGTCCTTGTCATTTGCATCAGTGTCGGTGATGAAGTCATTGTCTTCAGTGTTGAAGATGGACTTGACAACGTATGCTGTAGCCAGACTTGCAACGCCAGAATCAGACTCCTCCTCAGACTCCACCTCCGCCTCCTCAGAAGCGGACTCCTCTTCTGAATCCATTTCCTTGCCAACAAACGCACGTGCCTTGCCAGATGAGCTCTTCTTCTGTGATGAAGACTTTGAGGAAGACTTGGAAGAAGACTTTGAGTATTTCTTCTTCTTGTTGTCGTCAGAGTCATATTCCTTGCTCTTCTTCTTCTTTTTGTTCTCATTGTCCCACTGCGGACACTCAGAGATGAAGTGGCCAGGTTTCTTGCACTTGTGACATGTTTTCTTCTTGTAGTCATGAGCAGAAGCTTCATCATTTCTTGAGCTTGACCGTGAAGACTTTTTGAAACCTTTCTTCTTGGTGAATTTTTGGAACTTCTTCACAAGCATAGCAAGTTCCCTTCCAATGTCTTCAGGATCATCAGAACAGCTGTCAGATTCTTCTTCAGATGAGGAGACAGCTTTTGCCTTCAAGGCACGAGTTCGCCCATAGTTTGGACCGTAGATATCTCTTTTCTCAGAAAGCTGAAACTCATGTGTGTTGAGCCTCTCAAGTATGTCAGACGGATCGAGTGTCTTGAAATCAGGACGTTCTTGAATCATCAGGGCTAGGGTGTCAAACGAACTGTCAAGTGATCTTAGTAGTGTCTTGACGACTTCATGCTTGGTAATCTCAGTAGCGCCGAGGGCTTGAAGCTCATTTGTGATGTCAGTGAGTCGATCAAACGTGAGCTGGACATTCTCATTGTCATTTCGCTTGAAGCGGTTGAAGAGGTTGCGAAGAACACTGGTTCTCTGATCTCTCTGGGTTGAGACGCCTTCGTTGACCTTGGAGAGCCAGTCCCAGACTAGCTTAGATGTTTCCAGAGCACTCACACGGCCATACTGTCCTTTGGTCAGATGACCACAGATGATATTCTTGGCAATAGAGTCCAGTTGAACGAACTTCTTGACATCAGCAGCAGTGACACCTTCTCCAGCCTTAGGAACGTCGTTCTTGACGACATACCATAGGTCAACGTCAATAGCTTCAAGATGCATGCGCATCTTATACTTCTAGTAGGGATATTCAGTTCCATCGAAGATGGGGTACGCAGCGGAGACTTTAATTATCCCTGCAGTCGACATAGCTAAAACTCCAGGTGGTTAAACCGAATCACACAGAACAAGGGAGTACCTTGCTCTGATACCAATTGAAAGTGCGTTATATCGACTAGAGGGGGGGGGGTGAATAGGCGATTTTTATGAAAGTCTTCAAAACATGAAAGTTTCGAAGACAAACGATAGAAATAAACCTATTACCATGCAGCGGAAGGTAGACTATACTAGGCAAACCATAGTCAAGTATTCAATGAAGTGAAAGCACAATGACTAATAGTAGCTATGTAGTGAGGATCAGGTAGGAAGATATTATGAAGCCAAACAGAACACGCAGTCACTCAGTGAAGACAAAAGATAGTGCAATCATACAATGACTTCACAAGGACCAACAATAAGTAAAGGGAAGGGAAGGATGAAACCAGTGACTCGTTGAAGACAATGATTTGTTGGACCAGTTCCAGTTGCTGTGACAACTGTACGTCTGATTAGGGCGGCTAGGTATTTAAACCTGAGGACACACAGTCCCGGACACCCAGTCCTGAACACGCAGCTCAGGACACCCAGTCCTCACCGTATTCCCCTTGAGCTAAGGTCACACAGACCTCGCCCAATCACTCTGGTAAGTCTTCAAGGTAGACTCCCAAACCTTCACAAACTTCGTTCACCGGCGATCCACAATGTCTCTTGGATGCTCAGAACGCGACGCCTAACCGGCTGGAGGATTCACAGTCCTCAAGTGTAATAAGTCTTCAGATCACACAGACAAGAAGACTTAAGTGATTCCTAACACTCTTAGGCTCTGGGTGGTTAGGGCTTTATCCTCGCAAGGAATTCTCTCTCAAAGGCTTCGAGGTGAGTTGCTCTCAAACGACAAAAGCCGTACTCTAACTCTGAGCAGCCAACTGTTTATGGTTGTAGGGGGTGGGCTATTTATAGCCACTAGGCAACCCGACCTGATTTGTCCGAAATGACCCTGGGTCACTAAGGAACTGACATGTGTTCCAACGGTCAGATTTCAAACTCACGCGGCAGCTTTACTTGGGCTACAAGCAAAGCTTACTTGTCCGACTCTGGACAAGTTTCGCTCTCATAGTCTTCACTCGAATACATAGGTTTTGGTTAAGCATCACTTCAGTCATTCTGACTAGTTCACTTGGACCCCACTTAACAGTACGGTGCTTCCTATGACCCAAAAAAGAAGAAACAGAACTACAAAAGATCTAAGTCTTCGAGCTCCATAGGCTTCATGCGATGTCTTCTCTTGTCATAGTCTTCAATGAGAATATCTTCATATACCACCTTTGACATCAATGTCTTCATACATTTTTAGGGGTCATCTCTGGTAGGAAAACCGAATCAATGAGGGACTTCTACCTGTGTTATCCTGCAATTCTCACAAACACATCAGTCCCTCAACTAGGTTTGTCATCAATACTCCAAAACCAACTAGGTGTGGCACTAGATGCACTTACACTATGAGAACCACAGATTTGACACAAGCTCAAAGTCAAGCTTGTTGTTCGAGGTGAAATGATAAGATGAGGAAGATCGACGTAAGCTTAGCTCATCGTCGGAAGTTGCTCCGGGCATAAGGACCAGGTAGCACAGTTAAAAAGTTGTCATGATAAAATATAGCCGATCAGGCTAGGAATGATGTGATGGGGTATAAAGCTTCCCAGTATCAAGTACTAGGTGTAATGCCAAGAGGTAAACCGGAGTAGAGGTTGGACGGGGGAAATGATTTGCAGAGGATAAGTAATTTTAACTTACCCAGTGAATGAGATCAAGGAGGAAATATGGTGGAGACCATAACTGCAAGGGATCCAATTTACGATACTGGAAGAATTATTCAAATGATAAATATCCTTGCAAGAAGCTTTCATGATAAGTTCCACACCGTGTCCATGGGCATGAACACAAAGGTTTAGGGTCGACTCCCACTTCTACAATGCATAACTTTCATTTTACTTCTCGCTCTTGATGAAGCTTTAGTATTGAAATTTTATCAGATGAAAAGCCACTAGAGTATAACCCGCATAACTTTCGAGTTCACACAGATTAGGGAAGGCATAGGTTCAACCCATCGGGGCATCTTAGGAACATATATCATAAATTTCAAGAATAAATAACACAAGCTCGGTAGTAGAGCATGCTTGAGAAAGCAGATGATACTATTTACCAAAAGCATTATGTATCCGAGGAATGGCTCACAAGCTTATTGAATATGAAGGACGTTGTCGGATAAAATCCGAAAAAGGGGGGTCTGGTGGTCCACAAGGGATTTGATGTGAGCATCAGTATTCAACCAGAGGAAGAAAGAATGCAAGGAGATCAGATTATAGAAACAACTGACTAACTCAAAGCTCAATTGCAAAGGAATTATGAATTCCAAGACAAGGGATCAGAATCAATGCTCTGATTAGGGATGGATATGTAGAATAGCCATAGGGGTACAATCGATGGCGATTAGATTGGTCGAGATCCAGCACATGTTAAAATGACGTCTGTGCCGGAAGGATGAATCCTAGGATCTGATTGAGGATTGCGAGCATTCGCAACATATTGTATCAATGGACTCAAAATGATAATGACAAAGGATGACAATAAGATTACTAGACTCATGGTATTAACCATAATGCAAGCAAGCAAGAAATTCAAGAACAATAGGCTGTTTAGGATTTTCACAAGAACGAATGGTATTACGAAGACTTTTGTGAAGTACAAGAATCAACTAAGCATGAGCGAATACTCGATAGATGCACAAAGTTATCTGTAGGGGTATTCAGTTGACAAGGAACTGCAAGGCAGTAAGCTCAAAGGATTCTCAGAACAAAGGAGAGCAGTTCAAGGCATCTTGTAACAACAGGAACAACTGGGGAAGAATGTACAAGCGGCAAGGATGTTATTCACGGGGATTATCGGTGGTCAGGAATTGCAAAGCAGTGGGCACAGGGGCTCGGGAAACAACGAGGAGTATCTGCAGAATCTTCTGGCGAAGCAAGCGATCATTTGTAGTGAAGGGGCTCTCCGGGAGGAAGTAGTTATGAGATCCTAACGTTAGGGTTAGCAAAATCGTTTAACCCGAAAGGAAGAGAGATCAGAGTCCCAGAGTATAGACGAGGAATAAAAGATCCTAATACCACCCAATGGCGACGTGGGACCGTAAGCCACACAGCCATGTTAGTAAAAGTTTTTGTAGTGACTAGACTCGACTTCGGCCAAGGAGTTGGAAAGGGGGGATCCTACAGGCAGTTGACTCTGATACCAACTTGTGACGCCCTCCATTCAATCATACACTAATCATACACGCAAATGTGTACGATCAAGATCAAGGACTCACGGGAAGATATCACAACACAACTCTATACACAAATGAAAATAATACAAGCTTTATATTACAAGCCAGGGGCCTCGAGGGCTCGAATACATAAGCTTGAATACACAAGAGTCAGCGGAAGCAACAATATCTGAGTACAGACATAAGTTAGACAAGATTGCCTTAAGAGGGCTAGCACAAAAGCAACAACGATCGAAAAGGCAAGGCCTCCTGCCTGGGAGCCTCCTAACTACTCCAAGTCGTCAGCGGTCTTCACGTAGTAGTAGGCATCCTCCGGGTAGTAGTTGTCATCAGTTGCGTCGTCTGGCTCCTGGGATCCGTCATCTGGTCGCAACAATCGGGTATGGGGGAAAAAGAAGTAGCAAAGCAACCGTGAGTACTCATCCAAAGTACTCGCAAGACTTACTTCAGATCTAAACTAAGTATGCATCTTATCAAACGAATGGGTTGTATCTGTGGACTAAACTGCAGAATGCTGGAATAGAGAGAAGGCCTAGTCCTATCGAAGACTAGCATCTTCTGGAAACCACCATCTTGCCGCAACAGGAGGGAGTAGAGTAGCATAAAGTAAAGTAGTAGAAGTGTTATCAACCTCGGCCAGAGATCCTTTCTCGACTCCCTGTGAGAAAGCAATTCCAGAGGCATACTATCCAGTTATCATCACAATCCAATTCTCATCACCATCCAGTTCTCATCACAAGTATTCAGCTCTAGTTGTATCGATCGGGATACAACTCCAAGTGTCCATTACCGTAGGACAGGCTATCGATAGATGTTTTCTTCCCTGCATGGGTGCACCAACTTACCCACCATGCTTGATTAACTCCGGCCGGACACACTTTCCTGGGTCATGCCAGGCCTCGGCCAAACAATACGCCGCAACCCGACCTAGGCTTAATAGAGAGGCCGGCACGCCGGACTAAACCTATGCCCCCAGGGGTCATGGGTCATCTCCCCGGGAACTCCTGCACGTTGCGTGGGCGGCCGGTGAGCAGACCTAGCTACCTCCTTCAACAAGGCAGGTGCTTACGCAGTCCAACCCGGCGCGCGCCGCTTAGTCGCTGACGTCTATTAAGCTTCGGCTGATGCATACGACACAAAACGCCCATACTATGCCCATGTGATGGTTAGTGCTATCAGGCTAGAGGCCCCTCAGATCAAATATCCAAATCGTAGTGGATTAGGAACGCGCGGTAACGAGCAGAGACTCGCGATCGATGTGACCCCGTCGCCCCGTCTCGAGTACTTGCGGCAAGGGCCAAGAATGCGCGGCCATGCCTCGTAAGTATCTCGCGGGCACCTTCCAGGTCGACCCGACTCCACATCACTCGCTATTAAGCTCGCGCGTGTACCCCTCGGGGACGACCCGTCTTTAGTAACATGGCTCAGTGTAAAGTCATAGTAAGCATAGTAACTGTGTGTCTAACACCAAGGGGAAAACCCGAGGAATCACCCCCGGTGAATTCCACTCGATGTTATCATCAAGGTGAACGTAAGAGGATCCACCCTCGAGGTTCACACTTGAGGGGTTGCACGATAGAGCCGTAACGGAAGTGGTTAAGGAGGAAATCACCCTCGATGACCTCAACCGTATAGCTACACTATAGAGATCTCATCAGGGGTGATGTATGACGTTCCACCCTCGACACTCGATGGTAACTCTGCAGAGTCGAGCAACAAAAAAGGGGGAAAGTGATGTGCGGTGTCGGGGCCTGGACGTCGATCACGTTGATCGAGTCATCGAACATAAAGCGGGGAAACTAGGACAAGGTGGGGGTCACTGATGGATCAATAACCAACCTATACTAAGCAGTTTAGGATAAGCAGGTAAGGTATGAAAGCAGGTAACAAAAACAGGCTATGCATCAGAGTAGGATCATACAGAAAGCAGTAGCAGTTCTAATGCAAGCATGAGAGGGAAAGAAATGGGCAATATCGGAATGCTCAAGGAGGGTTTGCTTGCCTAGTTGCTCTGGCAAGGAGTGGTCGTCGTCGACGTAGTCGATCACAATGGCAACATCAGTCTTGGGGTCTACCGGAGAGAAGAGGGGGAAGAAACAGTAAATACAGAGCAAACACAAGGCATAACATGACGATAGGCAGAGCTAGGGTTGCCCTAACGTAGTACTACACGTTGCAGACAGAGGGGATAAACATCCGAGGATGAATTCCCGGTGTTAGGTAGATTCCGGACAGATGAAAGAGAGGGGACGGTTCCATGTTCAGCATGCCAGGGGCATGTGACAGGTGAAAGGACCCCGCATTTGGATTCGTTGGATTTTTCTGAGCAACTTTCATATAGAAAACATTTTCATCCGAGCTACGATTTGATCACTATGAATTTCTAAAGTTTAAAGCCTTTTCTGGAATTGTTCAAATTAACAGAAAAGGAAATATGACATCAGTATGACATAGGTGTGACATAAGCAGTCAACAGTCCGGTTGACTAGTCAAAGCTGACCAATGGGGCCACTGGGACCCACAAGTCAGCCCGTGCTGGCTTAACAGTGCATTAACTAAACTAACAGGGTCAATTAGGAGAGTGGGCCCCGGGCGTCAGTTAGTGTTTTAGGTTAACTAATCATTTTTATTTATAAAACGTTATTAGACTAATATAACAGAGGGGGGCCCACATGTCAGTGGCTGGGGTTGCCCAATCAGCATGTTGACTGGGTCAACCCAGTCAACGGGGACCCCAGGGCCCACTAGTCAGCGACCCAGGGGCGGGGCCCACGTGCGCCACGTCGGCGGCGTCGGGGTTTCACCGCCGGCGACCAAAACAGCGGCGGCGCTCGCCGGACTTCACCGGAATCGCACCACAGGGGGTCATTAGGCGCGGGACTTGGCGCGTTCGGACGAGGAGAGCTCGCCGCGTCGCGCGGTGAGGTCGGCTGGGCTCGCGGCTGGCCGGAACTGCGCCAGCGACGAGTGGGTGCGGCGGTGGGGTTCGGGCGCAGATGGGGATCACGCTACGGGGCATGGGGAGAGGTGCGGCTAGGCTCGTTCGGCTGCGGTCGACCTCGCGCATCCAACAGTGGTGGTCGCAGGGCTAGGGTTGACCGGAGCAGGGCACAGCGTCGACGACAGCGGCGGCCGGAACTCGACATCGACGGGAAAGACGCAGGGGGGCACGAGGGGAAGAGCTGGTGGGTGCTACGGCCTCCTACGAAGACGTTGAGCATGGTGATGTGTTCAGACGCCAGCGGCGTGAGCTGTGGCCGCGACGGCGAGGTGAGCGGCGGATCAAGTTTTCGGCCGACAGCGAATCGATTGCTAGAGCTCAAAATCGAGCGCGTGGAGTGAGGGGAAGGAGAGAGATGCTCACAGGGGGCTGCAGATGCGCTAAGCGGGCGCGGGGAAGGCTCGATGACGACAAACGGCGGCGGCGATCCGAGGTGGCCGAGGGGGAACATGAAGTCGCCGCCGTCACTGCAGGGGCTCTGAGCTCCAACTTGATGTGGCAGGCGGCGTAGGGGACGGCGGCGGAGCGAACAGGCATGTTGAACGGGCGCGTGGAGGACGATGGCCACGACGGCGACGACGAGCAGCGACGCTCGCGTTTGGTGGTGGAGGAGAACGAGCGAGAGAGAGCGAGGGAGAGGAGGGGGAAGCGGGTGAGGCGGGGAAAGATCTTGGCAGAAGCCAGGGCGCCGATGCTGGCGTCCTTATCTTCCCTGCGGCGCCTGTAGCGGCGCGGTCGGCGAGGTGGGTTCGGCGGCGACCGTGGGCACGGTCGCACGCATAGTGGGGAGGGGGGGAGACGACAGGGGGGGTGGGGGTGGGCCGGCTCGGGTGGGGTAGGTGGGCCGGCCCAGGTGGGTTCGGTCTAGGGAGGGGGTGGTTGCTCTCTCTCTCCCTGACTTTTCCCTTTTCCGTTTCTTTTGTTTTCTTTTATTTGCTCTGTTTTGCATTTTCTTTTAGTACCAAATGAGTTTTGTTTTGAACAAAACTTGGCACATAAAACTAACATAATACCTTGAGATGGAACAAAAATTTTGGGGTAAAAAGGAGTTGCCTAATTAATTTTTAAAAATTGAAAAGGCCAATTTAAATGCTGCTGGAGCACTGAATTAATTGCCATGGGCATTTTGGGAATTTAAAAGAGGTTGGTTCCAACATGACAATTACTCATTGATTATTTTCCACACTTTGAACATTTTAGTTTTCCTGTTTGGCAAATTGAAATTTTAACTTTGAATTTGAGTTTGAACATGAACAGTGATTTGGATCAAGTGAGTATTAGCAACAGTAGTGTGATGACATGGCACCATCAATAGGGGATTGCTGTAGAATGACACTGGGGGTGTTACAAATCTCCACAAGAGAGGGAGAGAGCTTTGTATTGAGACCCAAAAAGAGAGAAGAAGCCATCTAGCTAATAACTATGGACCCGAAGGTCTGGCGTAAACTACTCACACTTCATTGGAGAGGCTATGGTGTTGATGTAGAAGCCCTCCGTGATCGATGCCCCCTCCGGCAGAGCTCCAGAACAGGCCCCAAGATGGGATCTCGTGGATACAGAAAGTTACGGCGGTGGAATTAGGGTTTTGGCTCCGTATCTGATAGTTTGGGGGTACGTAGGTATATATAGGAGGAAGGAGTACATCGGCGGAGCAACAGGGGGCCCACGAGGGTGGAGGGCGCGCCCAGGGGGTAGGCGTGCCCCCTACCTCATGGGCTCCTAGTTTACGTCTTGACGTAGGGTCCAAGTCCTCTGGATCATGTTCGTTCCGAAAATCACGTTCCCGAAGGTTTCATTCCGTTTGGACTCCGTTTGATATGCTTTTTCTGCGAAACCCTAAAATAGGAAAAAACCAACAATTCTGGGCTGGGCCTCCGGTTAATAGGTTAGTCCCAAAAAATAATATAAAAGTGTATAATAAAGCCCAATAATGTCCAAAACAGAATATAATATAGCATGGAACAATCAAAAATTATAGATACGTTGGAGACGTATCAAGCATCCCCAAGCTTAATTCCTGCTCGTCCTCGAGTAGATAAATGATAAAAACAGAATTTTTGATGTGGAATGCTACTTGGCATAATTTCAATGTAATTCTCTCAATTGTGGTATGAATATTCAGATCTGAAAGATTCAAGACAAAAGTTTAATATTGACATAGAAATAATAATACTTCAAGCATACTAACTAAGCAATTATGTCTCTTCAAAATAACATGGCCAAAGAAAGTTATCCCTACAAAATCATATAGTCTGGCTATGCTCCATCTTCACCACACAAAGTATTCAAATCATGCAAAACCCCGATGACAAGCCAAGCAATTGTTTCATACTTTTAATGTTCTCAAACTTTTTCAATCTTCACGCAATACATGAGTGTGAGCCATGGACATAGCACTATAGGTGGAATAGAATGGTGGTTGTGGAGAAGACAAAAAGGTCGAAGATAGTCTCACATCAACTATGCGTATCAACGGGCTATGGAGATGCCCATCAACAGATATCAATGTGAGTGAGTAGGGATTGCCATGCAACGAATGCAATAGAGCTATAAATATATGAAAGCTCAACAAAAAGAAACTAAGTGGGTGTGCATCCAACTTGCTTGCTCACGAAGATCTATGGCATTTTGAGGAAGCCCATCATTGGAATATACAAGCCAAGTTCTATAATGAAAAATTCCCACTAGTATATGAAAGTGAAAACATAGGAGACTCTCTATTATAAAGATCATGGTGCTACTTTGAAGCACAAGTGTGGAAAAAAGGATAGTAGTATTGCCCCTTTTTTTCTTTTTTTTGGGTCCTTTTTTGGCCTTTCTCTTTTTTTGGGACAATACTCTATGAATGATGATCATCACACTTCTATTTATTTACAACTCAATGATTACAACTCGATACTAGAACAAAGTATGACTCTATATGAATGCTTCTGGCCGTGTACCGGGATAGCAATGATGCATGAGTGACTTATATGAAAGAATTATGAACGGTGGCTTTGCCACAACTAAAATGTCAACTACATGATCATGCAAAGCAATATGCCAATGATGGAGTGTGTCATGATAAACGGAATGGTGGAAAGTTGCATGGCAATATATCTCGGAATTGCTATGGAAATGCCATGATAGGTAGGTATGGTGGCTGTTTGAGGAAGGTATATGGTGGGTGTATGATACCGACGAAAAGTGCGCGGTATTAGAGAGGCTAGCAATGGTGGAAGGGTGAGAGTGCGTATAATCCATGGACTCAACATTAGTCATAAAGAACTCACATACTTATTGCAAAAATATATTAGTTATCGAAGCAAAGTACTACCCGCATGCTCCTAGGGGATAGATTGGTAGGAAAAGACCATCGCTCGTCCCCGACCGCCACTCATAAGGAGGACAATCAATAAATACATAATGCTCCGACTTCTTAACATAACGGTTCACCACACGTGCATGCTACGGGAATCACAAACTTCAACACAAGCATTTCTCAAATTCACAACTACTCAACTAGCACGACTCTAATATCACCATCTCCATATCTCAAAACAATTATCAAGTTTCAAACTTCTCATAGTATTCAACACACTCATAAGAAAATTTTATTTATTTAATCTTGAATGCCTCAAACAATTAAACAAATTACCATGTTGTTTTGTAGGACTTTCAAAATAATCTAAGTGAAGCATGAGAGAACAATGGTTTCTATAAAACAAATCCACCGACGTGCTCTAAAAGATATAAGTGAAGCACTAGAGCAAAAACTATATAACTCAAAAGATATAAGTGAAGCACTTAGAGTATTCTAATAATTTCCGAATCATGTGTGTGTCTCTCAAAAAGGTATGTGCAGCAAGGATGATTGTGGAAAACTAACAAATAAAGACTCAAATAATACAAGACACTCCAAGCAAAACACATATCATGTGGCAAATAAAAATATAGCTCCAAGTAAAATTACTGATATAAGTAGACGAAAGAGGGGATGCCTTCCGGGGCATAGCCAAGCTTTGGCTTTTAGGTGTCCTTAGATTATCTTGGGGCTGCCATGGGCATCCCCAAGCTTACGCTCTTGCCACTCCTTGTTCCATAATCCATCAAATCTTTACCCAAAACTTGAAAACTTCACAACACAAAACTTAAAGTAGAAAATCTCGTGAGCTCCGTTAGCGAAAGAAAACAAAACACCACTTCAAGGTACTGTAATGAACTCATTCTTTATTTATATTGGTGTTAAAACTACTGTATTCTAACTTCTCTATGGTTTATAAACTATTTTACTAGCCATAGATTCATCAAAATAAGCAAACAACACATGAAAAACAGAATCTGTCAAAAACAGAACAGACTATGTAATCTGTAGCTAAGGCAAAATCTGGAAACCTAAAAATTCTAAAATAAATTTCTGGGCGTGAGGAATTTAACTATTAATCATCTTCAAAAAGAATTAACTAAATAGAACTTTCCAAATAAAAATGGCAGCAGTTCTCGTGAGCGCTAAAGTTTCTGTTTTTTACAGCAAGATTAACAAGACTTTCCCCAAGTCTTCCCAACGGTTCTACTTGGCACAAACACTAATTAAACACAAAAAACACAACCGAAACAGAGGCTAGATATATTATTTATTACTAAACAGGAGCAAAAAGCAAGGAATAAAAATAAAATTGGGTTGCCTCCCAACAAGCGCTATCGTTTAACGCCCCTAGCTAGGCATAAAAGCGAGGATAGATCTAAGTAATATCATCTTGGGTCTTTATTTTTTTGGGAGTTATGCTCGAATCCGGGAGGTTCCTTACGTTTACCCTCATATTCGGAAATTTTGAGATCTAAAGAATCCAAACGCTTATTGCAAAGGGTAATCAACATATTCATGCGGTGGAGATTCCCGCTAACACTCTTAAGAGGTTCAAGGGATTTTTGTAAGATCTTGGTTACTTCGCAAATTTTCTCGAAAACTTGCGTTTCTTATTGGGTATGATGATGCCCCTTTTGTTGGGGTAGTGTTCCCACTATACTCTCTATAATTTCATGTGCAATACTGGGATCAATTTCAATAAAATTGGCTTTGGCAACGCAATCCAAGAGTTGTCTATGAGATAAATTCAATCCAACATAAAAGTTGCGAAGCAGAATTCTAAAATTCACCTCTAGGGTGCAATTACGATAAAACCCCATCATTCTAAACCAAGCATCTTTTAAGTTTTCTCCTTGTCTTTGTTTGAAGTGAAGAACCTCAAACTCACGAGACAAAGGGGAAGATAGGGGACTAGCCATAATGACAAGCAAGCAATCCGACACACGAGCAGACAAGAAACGGGCAAAAAGAAGCAAATAGAGAAAGAGAGGGAGAATAGAGAGAGAGAGAGGGCGAATAAAACGGCAAGGGTGAAGTGGGGGAGAGGAAAACAAGAGGCAAATGACAAATAATGTAATGCGGGAGATAAGGGTTGTGATGGGTACTTGGTATGTTGACTTTTGCGCAGACCTCCCCGGCAACAGCGCCAGAAATCCTTCTTGCTACCTCTTGAGCACTTGTGTTGGTTTTCCCTTGAAGAGGAAAGGGTGGTGCAGCAAAGTAGCGTAAGTATTTCCCTCAGTTTTTGAGAACCAAGGTATCAATTCAGTAGGAGGCCACGCACGAGTCCCTCGTACCTACACAAACAAATAAATCATCGCAACCAACGTGATAAGGGGTTGTCAATCCCTACACGGTCACTTACGAGAGTGAGATCTGATTGATATATGATAAGATAATATTTTTGGTATTTTTATGATAAAGATGCAAAGTAAAATAAAAGGCAATAAAAATAACTAAGTATTATGATGGAAGATAGGCCTGGGGGCCATAGGTTTCACTAGTGGCTTCTCTCGAGAGCATAAGTATTCACGGCGGGTAAACAAATTACTATTGAGCAATTGACAGAATTGAGCATAGTTATGAGAATATCTAGGTATGATCATGTATATAGGCATCACGTCCGAGACAAGTAGACCGACTCCTGCCTGCATCTACTACTATTACTCCACACATCGACCGCTATCCAGCATGCATATAGAGTATTAAGTTCAAGAGAACAGAGTAACACTTTAAGCAAGATGACATGATGTAGAGGGATAAACTCAAGCAATATGAAATAAACCCCATCTTGTTATCCTCGATGGCAACAATACAATACGTGCCTTGCTGCCCCTACTGTCACTGGGAAAGGACACCGCAAGATTGAACCCAAAGCTAAGCACTTCTCCCATTGCAAGAAAGATCAATCTAGTAGGCCAAACCAAAATGATAATTCGAAGAGACTTGCAAAGATAACCAATTATACATAAAAGAATTCAGAGAAGATTCAAATATTGTTCATAGATAGACTTGATCATAAACCCACAATTCATCGGTCTCAACAAACACACCGCAAAAGAAGATTACATCGAATAGATCTCCACAAGAGAGGGGGAGAACTTTGTATTGAGATCCAAAAAGAGAGAAGAAGCCATCTAGCTAATAACTATGGACCCGAATGTCTGGCGTAAACTACTCACACTTCATCGGAGAGGCTATGGTGTTGATGCAGAAGCCCTCCGTGATCGATGCCCCCTCCGGCAGAGCTCCGGAACTGGCCCCAAGATGGGATCTCGTGGATATAGAAAGTTACGGCAGTGGAATTAGGGTTCTGCCTCCGTATCTGGTAGTTTCGGGGTACGTAGGTATATATAGGAGGAAGGAGTACGTCGGTGGAGCAACAGGGGGCCCACAAGGGTGGAGGGCGCGCCCAGGTGTTGGAAATATGCCCTAGAGGCAATAATAAAATGGTTATTATTATATTTCTTTGTTCATGATAATTGTCTATTGTTCATGCTATAATTGTGTTATCCGAAAATCGTAATACATGTGTGAATACATAGACCACAACATGTCCCTAGTGAGCCTCTAGTTGACTAGCTCGTTGATCAAAGGATAGTCATGGTTTCCTGACTATGGACATTAGATGTCATTGATAACAGGATCACATCATTAGGAGAATGATGTGATGGACAAGACCCAATCCTAAGCTTGGCTCAAAGATCATGTAGTTCGTTTGCTGTAGCTTTTCTGAATGTCAAGTATCATTTCCTTAGACCATGAGATTGTGCAACTCCCGGATACCGTAGGAGTGCCTTGGGTGTGCCAAACGTCACAACGTAACTGGGTGACTATAAAGGTACATTACAGGTATCTTCGAAAATGTCTGTTGGGTTGGCACGAATCGAGACTGGGATTTGTCACTCCGTATGACGGAGAGTTATCTCTGGGCCCACTCGGTAATGCGTCATCATAATGAGCTCAATGTGATCAAGTGGTTTATCACAGGATCATGCATTACGGTACGAGTAAAGTGACTTGCCGGTAACGAGACTGAACAAGGTATTGGGATACCGACGATCGAGTCTCGGACAAGTAACGTACCGATTGACAAAGGGAATTGTATACGGATTGATTGAATCCTCGACATCGTGGTTCATTCGAGGAGATCATCGTGGAGCATGTGGGAGCCAACATGGGTATCCAGATCCCGCTATTGGTTATTGACCGGAGAGTCGTCTCGGTCATGTCTCCCGAACCCGTAGGCTCTACACACTTAAGGTTCGGTGACGCTAGGGTTGTTAGGAAGACTTGTATGTGATTACCAAATGTTGTTCGGAGTCCCGGATGAGATCCCGGACGTCACGAGGAGTTCCGGAATGGTCCGGAGGTAAATATTTATATATGGGAAGTTGTCATATGGTCGCCGGAAAGTTTCGGGGGCATATCGGTATTGTACCAGGGCCACCGGAGGGGTTCCGGGGGTCCACCGGGAGGGTCCACCTCTTCCGGAGGGCCTTATGGGCTGTATGAAGAAGGGAACCAGCCCAAGTGAGCTGGGGCGCCACACCCCCCTAGGGCCCATGCGCCTAGGGTTGGGGGAAACCCTAAGGGGGGGCGCCCCCTTGCTTGGGGGGCAAGCCCCCCTCCCCTTGGCCGCCGCCCCCCCTCTAGATCTCATCTAGAGGGGGCCGGCCCCCTTCCCCTTTCCCCTGTAAATAGAGGGGTGAGGGGAGGGCTGCACACAACATCCAAGGCACAGCCCCTCCCCTCCCCAACACCTCTCCTCCTCCATAAGAGCTTGGCGAAGCCCTGCCGGAGTATTGCAGCTTCACCACCACCACGCCATCGTGCTGCTGTTGGAGCCCTCTTCCTCAACCTCTCCCTCCTCCTTGCTGGATCAAGGCGCGGGAGACGTCCTCGCTCCGTACATGTGTTGAACACGGAGGTGTCGTCCGTTCGGCGCTAGGATCTTCGGTGATTCGGATCACGTCGAGTACGACTCCATCAACCCCGTTCTCTTGAACGCTTCCGCTCGTGATCTACAAGGGTATGTAGATGCACTCCTCTCTCCCTCGTTGCTAGATGACTCCATAGATTGATCTTGGTGATGCGTAGAAAATTTTAAAATTCTGCTACGTTCCCCAACACCAGGGGGTAGGCGCGCCCCCTACCTCGTGGCCTCCTGGTTGATGTCTTGACGTAGGGTCCAAGTCCTCTGGATCATGTTCGTTCCGAAAATCACGTTCCCGAAGGTTTCATTCCGTTTGGACTCTGTTTGATATTCTTTTTCTGCAAAACTCTAAAATAGGCAAAAAAGCAATTCTGGACTGGGCCTTCGGTTAATAGGTTAGTCCCAAAAAATAATATAAAAGTGTATAATAAAGCTCAATAATGTCCAAAACAGAATATAATATAGCATGGAACAATCAAAAATTATAGATACGTTGGAGACGTATCAACCAAGTACGTGGGAACAGTTATGGGCACTCGACGTCGTGGTATCAACCGAAGCCTTCTTGACATCAGCGACTGAGCGGCGCGCGCCGGATTGGACTGGAACACCTGCTCTTGTATTAGGGAGGCTAGGTCTGCTTCCGGCCGCCCACACAACGTGCAGGTGTGCAATGGGCGATGGGCCCAGACCCCTGCTCCATAGGATTTAGACCGGCATGCTGACCTCTCTGGTGTGCCTAGGTGGGGCTGCAACGTGTTGATCTTCCGAGGCCAGGCATGACCCAAGAAAGTGTGTCCAGCCAAAGGGATCGAGCATGTTGGGAAATGTGGTGCACCCCTGCAGGGAAGTTTATCTATTCGAATAGTCGTGTCCCTCGGTAAAAGGACGACCCGGAGTTGTACCTTGACCTTATGACAACTAGAACCGGATACTTAATAAAACACACCCTTTCAAGTGCCAGATACAACCCGGTGATCGCTCTCTCACAGGGCGACGAGGGGAGGATCGCCGGGTAGGATTATGCTATGCGGTGATACTTGGTTAACTTACCATCTACTCTCTTCTTCTGCTTCAAGATGGAGGCTGCCATAAGTGTAGTCTTCAATAGGACTAGCTACCCCCCTCTTATTCCGGCATTCTGTAGTTTAGTCCACATATACTACCCTTTTCATTGATACCAATGCATATGTAGTGTAGCTCCTTGCTTGCGAGTACTTTGGATGAGTACTCACGGTTGCTTTGCTCCCCCTTTTCCCCTTTCTATACCCGGTTGTTGCGACCAGACGTTGGAGTCCATGAGCCAGACGCCATCGTCGACGATGACTCCTACTACACTGGAGGTGCCTACTACTACGTGCAGGCCGCTGACGATGAATAGGAGTAGTTTAGGAGGATCCCAGGCAGGAGGCCCGCGCCTCTTTCGATATGTATCCCAGTTTGTGCTAGCCATCTTATGGCAACTTGCTTAACTTATGTCTATACTCAGATATTGTTGCTTCTGCTGACTCTTGTGTATTCGAGCTATGTATTCGAGCCTTCGAGGCCCCTGGCTTGTAATATAAAGCTTCTTTTATTTTAATTTGTGTCTAGAGTTGTGTTGTGATATCTTCCATGAGTCCTTGATCTTGATTGTACACATTTGCGTGTATGATTAGTGTATGGTCAAATCAGGGCCGTCACACTGCTTGATTGATTTTGATGAATATTAGTATTACAAGAGTTGATCTACCACGAGATCGTAATGGCTAAACCCTAAAAGCCTAGCCTGTCTGACTATGATAATGAGGATCTCTGTCTACGGACCTAACCATCCGGTTCATATTCGGACGCCAAGCTTGCCTTCCACGTCAAGGAGAGTCCCATCCGGACACGGGTAGAGTCTTCGGTCTTTGTATCTTCACAGCCCATCAGTCCAGCCCATGTCTAATAAGTCGGACGCCTGAGAACCCCTTAGTCCAGGACTCCCTCAAACACCCTCCCGGGAGGTGGGTAGGGCGCGCCCCCTACCTTTTTGTCGCCTCGGGACTCTTATGGTCCAACTCTTATGCTTCGATTTTCTCTTTTGGTCCATAAAAATCACCGTAATTTTTAGCCCATTCCGAGAACATTTATTTCTGCACAAAAAACGACACCACGGTAGTGTAACACCCCAGATGTAACTTCCCTTATATGTATTCCAACTTTTGCCGTTTCCGGCACTAAGTTATTTTATTTCATCGTTGTCGGGTTTTTGCCTTCGTTGTGCTTTTGTCTTTGTCATGCATCTCATATCATGTCATCATGTGCATTGCATTTGCATACGTGTTCGTCTCATGCATCCGAGCATTTTCCCCGTTGTCCGTTTTGCATTCCGGCGCTCCTATGTCCTCCGGTGTCCCTTTCTACCTCTTTTCGTGTGCGGGTGCTAAACATTTTCGGATTGGACCGAGACTTTTCATGTGGCCTTGGTTTACTACCGGTAGACCGCCTGTCAAGTTTCGTGCCATTTGGACTTCGTTTGATACTCCAACGGTTAACCGAGGGACCGAAAAGGCCTTGTGTGTGTTGCAGCCCAACACCCCTCCCAATTGGCCCAAAACCCACCAAAACCTCCTCCATCATCTAGAGCGTTCGATCACAATCGCGTGGCCGCAAACAACACCTCATTTGGAGCTTCCTAGCTCCTCCTACCTCTATAAATAGATCCCTCCACAAAAATCCCGGGCCTCCTCTCCCCCCTAACCCTAGAAAATCCCTCTCCGCCGCTGAACAATGTCCGTTCTAAGCCGGACACCTCGCGCCGCCGCCGCCGTCCAATAGGATGCCGCCACGTGGCACCCGGAGCCCCACATCGCCGCCTCATCCCCGCGGCCCGCCGGAGCCCACGCGGGGCCCTCCCCGGCCCGAAGCGGAGCACCGCCCGCGCCCGCGTGTTCTCTCTGTCCAGCGCTGCTCCCTTCGCCGCGGCGCCGCACGCCATCACCGCCGGCGCGCTTCGCCGCCCCGACGCCCTCCAGTGCTCTGGCCACCGCTTCCTCGATCCGCCCGCGCCGGAGAAGCTCGCGGCGGCTCGCCCTCCGCCGTCTGGCCCTCTACGCCGACCTCCTCGCCTCCCCGCAGCACGCTCCGGCCACCTCGACCTCGGACTCTGGCGACTTCAACCCCGGTGAACCTCGGGCCGCGTGCAGCTGTAGTACTGGATCCAGATCTGGGATTGGATCGGTTGATCTTTTCTCCGTGAAACCCTAACTTTTTGCATACTTTGACATGCCATAACTCTGCAACCGTTGCTCCGATCCGTGCGTGTAGCATATCAAAATGTTCTTCTCAACGAGTACATCATTTCATCTCATTGCATCATTTTCATTTGAGCTCATGTTGATGCCCGAAATGCTGTTGGAAGAGGGCTATGTGATGATAGTTTCAGATCTGTTTCAACAAATGCACTTTTGTCATTTTTGCCATGATTAATGTGTGCATGCTATGATCCTGAGCTCTACATGTGTTTTGAAGAATGCCATGCCATCTTTACAGGGGTGTATGCCATGTATTTTTGTGATCTTTGTGGTGACTAGCACAAGCATGCAAAGTAGCTTACTCAATGATGCTGATTTCAGGGACTTAGAATTTCACTAAGTCCTTGCCCTATCATTATTTTTATGCCATATGTTCATGTTGTTTCCTAGTGATCCGTGCCTCTTTTGAGCATGATCAGTAAGCATGATCAGTAAGCATGATCCATGTCTCTGTTTGCAATTATGGAGCACCCTAGCTTGAGTCAATCGAGCTCTACTGTTGCTATAAAATGTTCCTGGTAGATTGTTAACATGTTTAGCACTTTTGCTGAGCTTGTTGTTGTTGATCCGTGCATGCTATGATGTTGTTCTTGCCATGTCTAGCTTTTATGTCATGTCTATTTACTGGGTGTATGCTTAGTTTGTCATGCAATGCCTCGTAGTGAGTGCATCGAGCTCGTAAACATGCCTACTCGTTATCTGTTTTGCATGCTCCGGTTTTTCACTAAGTCTGAATCTGTTTATGTTTTTGCTATGTTCACATGCTTGCAATTGTATTTTCTGATCCCTTTTGGCCCATGGTCACTAATGGACTTTTGTTATATGCTTTGAGTAGCTTCATACCATGTCTTGCTTTGCCATGATATGTTTCTGTAGCATGTAGTTATCGTGCTCTAAACATTGCTTCCTGATGATAAATTCCTGACATGCTGTTAATTTCACTAAGTCTGAAACCTGTTATCTTTTGCATTTTTGCCATGCTTGTTTGAGCTTGCTATTGAGTGAATTAGCCGTAGCTTATTGTTCATCTTTTGTCAAGCATCATGAGTGGATCCCTGCCATGTATTTTGTTGCCATGTTTGAGTGCAGTAGCTTATTTATCTTGATGCATTTAGGTGGTCTCGTGCTGATTATCGTAGACCGGTGCCATATTTGTTTTGCTTGTCATTTCCAAACCGTGCATCCGATTCTGTTGATCTTTGTATCGATTTCGACCAAAATCAACTCACTTTTCCAGTGGCACTCTTTGTTTTCCAAGTTGAGGCCAGGTCCAATCATCCCGTTGCAAATCATGCATATGCATCACATATCGCATCCTGCATATCATACCATGTTTGCATCATGTTGCTTGAGCATTGCACGTGGTTGATTGTGTTCCTTTTGCTTGTTGTCTTGCTTTGGGTAGAGCCGGGAGACGAGTACGTGATCGAGGAGCCCGTTGAGTACGCTTACTAGGATCAAGGCAACTCCGAGAACTTTGCAGGCAAGATGACCATACTCTCAAAATCACTTCTATCTTTGCTTGCTAGATGCTCGCTCTTTTGCTATGCCTATGCTACGATGCCTACCACTTGCTTATCATGCCTCCCAAATTGCCATGTCAAACCTCTACCCACCTTGTCCTAGCAAATCGTTGTTTGGCTATATTACCGTTTTGCTCAGCCCCTCTTATAGTGTTGCTAGTTGCAGGTGAAGATTGGAGATCGTTCCTTGTTGGAACTTGTTTATTGTTGGGATATCACCATATTATCTTGTTTATCTTAATGCACCTATATACTTGGTAAAGGGTGGAAGACTCGGCCTTTTGTCTGGTGTTTTGTTCCACTCTTGCCGCCCTAGTTTCCGTCATATCGGTGTTATGTTCCCGGATTTCGCGTTCCTTACACGGTTGGGTTATAATGGGAACCCCTTGACAGTTCGCCTTGAATAAAACTCCTCCAGCAATGCCCAACCTTGGTTTTACCACAGTTGCAAGTCCACCCTTGACTCGCAACTGGGCCTAACGTTTTTAACCCAATTGCAAGTCCACCATCTACTTGCATGTCGCTAATAAAACAACAAGGACATTTGTGGGGTGGGGGTGGGGGGCTTATAGCAATTGCTAAGTGTAGTGATCGCTCATTATTTGGTCGTAGTCGGCTGACCCATTTACATTGTTATCGAGTGGTCTTTTGGGAAGCAATCAGGGATTGCTGGGAGCAATATGGGTTCCGAGATCCGGTTTAAGGAACCTTTCTGACGGTTTGGGATGGTTGCAACTCATTTTTTGTTCTCTTCTTATTTATCTATTTCTACTTGTATTCTCTTTTTTGGTTTTTTCCTGTTCGCTTTTCATTATTTTTTATCATGTTCCTTTTTCTTTTTTAAAATTCCTAAATCTTTTTCAAAATATTTTTTATTCTATTCCTTTACCTTTCCTTTTGTTTTCCGGTCAGACGATGATGAATGCCGTCACATTGAGGGGGCCCTAAGAATATCTCTTCATCGTCGGAGGAGCAAGTTCCACTCTCGAGCTATCTAGTCCCTTGTCAAACCTTTCGATGAACCTGTAAGTTATCGTTATGATCACCGTGTTACAGATGACGTTCGAGCAACCCAAAATTCCACCGTACGGAAGAAGTGACTACGATACTCTCATAGTCTAAGGAACAAAATCACACGTTAACACTCCATGTTATAACAATTGACTATTGCTGATTGTACAAACAAGTTTGGGTCGATCCAATATGATTGTTTTCCAACGTCATATTCTCAATGTTGTTTTAGGACTACCCTTACACTTAACGATATCCTAAGATCTGGAAAATATGATCATCAACAACACTTGAGCTGGTTTTAGAGGCGAGACTAGGAATCTTATGTTACTGTTTATCATTGCACACATGCATATGAGTTTTTCATTGGATCACACATTCCAGGATCATAGCAGTTATACTATAGAATATAAACTCTTAATTATGAACATGGACATATAATAATTCAATATTATTGCCTCTAGGGTATATTTCCAACAGACATATGAGGCTTCAGCCCATAGACGATCTCACGAACGCCCCCTTGGAAAAACAAACCGTAGTTCTCAAACGAGGCTAGATCATCTACAAGACAATCATGATGTAGGGTATTACCTCGATCCGCCAGCCAAAACCTGAGCATATATCTCCTTCTGTGCATCATTCAGATCTCCAACATGTTCGCTATCCTCATATGGGTAGTGTCGGGAAATTACGACGACACTGGGCACACCAGGTATGGGCTACGTGTGTCGGAAGCATGATGCCTTTCGATCTGCGCAACTGAGTCTACTTAAGTATGCACACGAGCATAAGAGTTTAGCATAACTCGGCTCCTCTCAACCCTGTGTCCGAAGCCCATGTTCTAGCGACTAAACCCCCAAAATTTACCACAATGATTTTTTTTCACAATAACTGAGTCAGCAACCAAGCTTCACCCTAAGCAAAGCCTACCGTTGCCAAGTTGCCACTGATGAGACCATGCCCCCGACACGCCGCGAGATCCGAGAGGCTCTGTTACCAATCAATAGGCCCAACTAAACTTCAGACTATAATTTTAGTACAATTCAGAGCAAGTAACTCAAATATGCTGAAGGTTGTGCGATTGGTCTCTACTCGAGACTAAGGGCGTGTTTGGTTGAAATCCACACCGTTGCAAGCCCGGCCTGGCATGTGCCTGGTTCCTGCCTGGCCTTTGTTTGGTTAGTGGCTTGGCGCAAAAATTGATTGCCTGGCATGGACGTCCCTAGCAGTTTGGTTAGCCTGGCTGGATTAAAAAATCGAATAAAATAATATATCCATCCCAGGCAGTGTCATCAGCCTGGTCCAGGCATTCGATTTTTCACGCCTGGCTGGGTGCCTGGCACTAAGAAAGGGACGGCAACAACATTAGAAATATTTTAAGACTAGCCACAGTAGGAGTAACTTCAGCAGTAACATCGGGTTCAACTCAGCAAATTTGCTTATGAGGAGAGAGCTAATTGTAGTAACTTAGCTAGTTACTGTAACATCACATGTCCCAATGCAATATGAGTTTATAACATAATAAATTAATCTTTGCATGTTACCACACTTAAGTTATTACCCACTATGAAGGTAGTAACATAGTCTAGGGAAATGTATGTGTTACTAATGTATATTACTCTCCATTGTGGCTAGTCTAAGCATAAAAGGACAAACTAGCATGCAAGGAAGCGAACCAAACACGCATGTACCAAGCTAGCCTGGCCAGGCAAAAACATGCATCATCTCAGGCTTCATCCAGACACTATTTTTTTCCAGACACATTGTCCAGGCCTTCAACCAAACAGGCCCTAACACTTAAAACATGACCGTGCTAATGTCGGCTAGGGCTTAACTCAATCACATCAATAATGTCCATAATGAAGTGAAAGGGTGACTCTAAGCCAATAGCCACTACATACAAAAATATAAATCAAGAAATAATACTAGGTTACACGTCGTTGTGAGGCGAGCAACAAGGTGTTACGGCAACCGTGGTCCGTTCAATTTTCAATCAATTGCCTCGAGCTTAAAAGCATCTCCAGCCATGCCCCCAGACCATTTTTTCGACACCGGCGTCGAAAAAATGGCCCAGTTCAGGGTGTGCAAAACCGAACCGAAAACCAATAACCAAACCGAAAAAAACAAAACCGAACCGAATTTCGGTTTTTTCAGTTTTTGGTTTCAGTTTCAGTTTTTGATTTTCAAAACCATATACCCTTCGGTTTTTTCGGTTAGAAACCGGCGGTTTTCAGTTAAACCGAATTAAACCGAAAGTACCCCAACTGTATGAAGGGATTTAAGTGAAACTACAGCCACTCCTCTATTTATAGCCTTCTGCCCACCACGATGTTGCTCCATACGCGAGGTGGGACTAAAGCGCTGCAGTTCGAACGAACGACCTGGGCACCCAGCGTACGTTGTTCTTGCTTGGGCCTCAAATTATCCAGCCCATATGACCACTCTGGTCGCTTGCCTGAGAAAAAGGCCAGCCCGCCGCTTTTGTCATGATTAGGATTCGCTCTTTCCTTTTTTTGCTTGCTCCGTCTTGTAATAAAATGAATATAATTGACTCTTTCCTTTAGCTTGCTCCCTCACGTAATAAAAAACCTTCCTAATCTCAGATTTGCTGCCATTTAATACCTAGGACCAGTCCATGTGTGCCATCTAATAATGATCTAATCTACGTAGGCACTTCTCACAAGAAAAATCTTACCTACATACACAGACCGAATCATGTGACTAAAATATATTTGTTGTTCATTCAAAAATTCGCGTCAACTTTGGTTATTTTGGTTATTACCGAAACCAAACCGAATTTAAATGGTTATTACCGAAACCGAACCGTATCTATGTATAAAATCGTATAAACCGAAGTATAAAAACCGTATAAACCAAAAACCGTATAAACCGAACCGAATCAAACCGAAAAAACCGATTGCACACCCTGTCGCGACTCCAGGAGCCCGCTTTCTGCCGGATTGAACCGAAATTGACGCCGGCATACCCAATTCGAACCCGGCACGCTGGGGTCGCCTGGGGGCGACAGACGGGCCGTTTTTTGGCGCGAACTGTGATGGGCCCGCCCTGTCAGCGACACGCCGCTTCTCGTCCACATCGCCTCGTTTCCCGCAAGAATCAATGTCAACTGACGCGCTGCCGTGCCGTCGCCTCCATTGATGTTGCGTCTGGCGCGATGCAGCATGCCGGTCAGCATGCCCATTGATGTCGCACAGTGAAGCGTCGCGTCGCCCAGCGCCACGGCCGCCCGCCACGCGTCGCCTGGCATGCGCCTCCGCCACCCTTGCTCCGGCTATAAAAGCCGGACTCCTCGTCAGTGAACGCCGCACCACAGCAAAAATTTGCCCCCTCCCCTGCTCGCACACTCCACACGCCCGCCGACGAGCAATGACAGCGCGGTACCCAGGCGACTCCGCGGCGAAAAACGACTTCGGCCGCCGCCACCTCCACGAGTGGGAGGCGCGCCTCCTTTTTGAGGCCGACTACACGGCTCCCCCGGACATGAGGGTGCCGGGCGCATGGCGCTTGAGCGCCGGCGGCGTGCCGGTGCCACCCACTCCTACCGGGGCGGACAGGCGGGCAGAGATCGCCCGCGTTAGGTCGTCGCTGACGGAGGAGCAGCCACGAATGCCGGCGTACTCCCCCAACAACAACGCGTTCTGGACGATCTACTTCGACCGCCGCCGTGACGGCTTGATCACCTCCACCAACGGCGTCGTACCTCGCGGCCGCCACAACGCCGGAGGGCGGTGCGAGTGGTGGGGGGTGCCCGGCCGCACCCTTGAGAACGTCCTCGACTACATCGAGGCCGGCAACACGCTGCGCCTCGAGTACCCCGCCCCCGCTCCCCCGTCCTTCTCTCGCCGCCGTGGCAGCTCGTGGATGCCGCGGCGGTTGTCGGACGCGACAACCTCCTCCTCCTCGGGCGGCATGCCGGCGGCCTTCGCCGTCAAGCCGGAGCCGCAGGACACGGCGCGGGAGTCCCCGCTAGGGCGCCGCACCCGCAGCGGCGCCCTGACCATCCCCGAGGAAGGCCGCGGCGGTCGCCTACGCCCCGTCCGGCCGAAAACCGAGCTAGAGCCTCCCCTGCTCCCGGTGAAGCCGGAGCACCTCACGATGGCCGCCGCTGACGAGACGACCATGAAGTGGGCGAGGGAGGACTACGTCCGCGAGCAGGTGGCTCGCCAGCGCCGCGCCATCGAGGAACTCAAGGCGCGCCACCACCGCCCCGTCAGCGAGGTGGACGGCGTCGTCTACGTTGACAGCGACGAGGAGGAGGCCGGGCCATCCCGCGTCGGCGGCCATGGACGGGGCTGCAGCAGGGACGACGGCGGGTGGCAGGGCGAGGACGACGAGGAAGACGACGACGACGGAGACTACACCGACTTCTACAAGCGCCTAGGCATGTAGAAGCCGGACGGCGGCGAGGCGCGGCGAGGACGGCGTAGCTAGGCCGTGTTTGTTTTTTCTACAAATTTGAATGAATGTCCCGAGTTTGGATGAATTTTGACGAGTTTATGCCAAAAAACGCCGAATAGATTTAGCCCTGGAGTCGACCTGGGGCGACGACTAGGAACGCAGTCGCCCCTACACCAAAAATCTCGCCGACTCGCCCCCAGGACGCGTTTTTTCAGCGTCCTGAGGGCCGAATGGCTGGAGATGCTCTAAGTTTCCAACTCAATCGGTATCTTGGATCTCTAGCTGTTCGATCGTAGTTGGAGGTCAACACGGTCAACATTAAAAAATTGTCTTATTACTTGGGTAAAAATCAGAGCTTAGGTTTTAGCTAATGCATGACATCCAGCTCATTAACAATTCAACCATTCTTTTTGAAAAGGAGGATATACCCCCGACCTCTGCATCTGGGTGATGCATGCAGCCATTTTATTAATTATTCACAAATCTTTTATAAGGTAATACATCAGTAAGCTTGAAGCCACCATCTTGGCAACACCTGTCGCTACTCCTATCCCCGTGATGAAGGGGTGCTGAATGTTCGAGCGTAATACCAAACAGACATCGCACCAACACCTAACATCTAATATCGGATGCCCCATCCAAGCCACAATACCTGGACTGGGTTACACACTGATCCAGTGCACTTTTAGTGGGCACCACATGTGCACGCTGCAAGGGCCGTCACCCCCTTCATCCATCAATCCATTCTCAGATTAGATACTGACGCAATTGACCTTGTCAGGCCTCTCTGCCATTGACGCCACCATGATGCCAGACAGCGTCGTCCTCCTGCACGAGTCCATCGCACCCATCGGACGCCGAGTCTCCATTGTGCCATGCGGCCGAGATCCGCCGTCATCGATGTGTAGGACGAAGTGCCGCTCCACCACCTACCGACGCCCCGACCATCAACCCATCCACATGTCCATTCAGCCGATGAATGTCTTCAAAGATGATGCCCCCACGAGGGTGATGTAACACCCCGGATGTAACTTTCCCTATTTGTACTCCAACTCTTGCCGTTTCCGGCGTTAAGTTATATTTCTTTCTCGGGTTCGGGTCTTTGTCTCCGTGTGTTGTTTTCGTTTTCATGCATCTCATATCACGTCATCATGTGCATTGCATTTGCATACGTGTTCATCTCATGCATTCGAGCATTTTCCCCGTTGTCCGTTTTGCATTCCGGCGCTTCGTTCTCCTCCGGTGGTCATTTCTAGCTTTCTTTCGTGTGTGGGGATTAAACATTTCCGGATTGGACCGAGACTTGTCATGTGGCCTTGGTTTACTACTGGTAGACCGCCTGTCAAGTTTCGTATCAATTGGACTTCGTTTGATACTTCAACGGTTAACCGAGGGACCGAAAAGGCCTCGTGTGTGTTGCAGCCCAACACCCCTCCAATTTGGCCCAAAACCCACCAAACTCTGCTCCATCACCTAGAGCGTTCGATCACGATCGCGTGGCCGAAAACCGCACCTCATTTGGACTCTCCTAGCTCCCCCTATGCCTATATATACACCCCCCCTCCAAAAATTCGCGGTGCAATCCACCCCTAACCCTAGTCTCTCCTACCTCCGCGCGCCGCCGGACAAAGCGCCCACCGACGGACATGTTCGGACGCCTCTCACCGCTGCCACGTGGCGCAGCCTGAGAGGCCGCGCCTTCCACCGCCGCCGGGAGCCCGCTCGGGCCCATAGCCGGCCCTCCCCGGCCCGTGGAATCGCGCCGCCGCCCGGGGCCTTCATCCCCATCGCCGCCTGCCTCCAGCCGCCGCCCGCCCGGAGCTCCATCGCCGGTAGCCGCCGCGTCGCCAGGCGACCTCGTCGCCGGCCGCCGCCCGAGCCGGCCCCGCTCTCCCCGCCGCCTCGTCGACCGTGCCATCGCCGGCGGAGCCGGGCTCCACCCCAGCCACCTCGCCTCCTTCCCAAGCTCCGGCCGTTTTCTTCCTCTCCGGCGAAACTCCGGCAGTGAACAGTAGATCCGGCCATCTCCGAAATCCGTGCAGATCTCAGATCTGAAAAACCCTAAGCTCGGGTTGACTTTCCCCTCTCATCTCAATATTTTTATGCCTACTTTGACCTACCGTAACTTTGCATCCGTAGCTCCGATTTGGGCATATAGCCTATCAAAATGTTCATCTCGACGAGTACATCATTTCATTCCATTGCATAATTTTCATTTGAGTTCATCTTGATGCCCGAAGTGCTGCTAGAAGGAGGCTTCGTGAGTTAATTGTTAGATCTGCTAGTTCATCTTAGACTTTTGTCATTTTTGCCATGATTATTCTGTGCATGATATGCCTGTGAGTCCTTCATACGTTTTGTTAAGAATTTTGTTATCTTTCCAGAGGTGCAACCATGCATTTTTAGGATGTGTGTGGTGACTTGTGCAAGCTTGCAAACTGAGGCACCCGCTAAATCTGTTTTCTGGGACTTAGTAGTTTTCACTAAGTCTGGGATTATTTAGTTCATGATGCCATATGTTCAGCTTGTTTCCTAGTGATCCGTGCCTCTTTTGAGGATGATCAGTAAAGGAGTTTTGTTAATCATGCTATGCTCTATCCATCCATGTCTTTACTTGCAATTATGGAGCAACCTAGCTTGAGTCAATTGAGCTCTACTTTTGCTTCGTGGTGAATCTGGACAGATCGTCAACTCGTTTGCGATTTTGCCGATGCTATTGTAGCTGATCCGTGCATGCTATGCCATTGTTCTTGCGATGTCTAGCTTGTATTTTGTGCCTTCTTTATGGATGTATGCTTGCCTTGCAATGACTTGCACCGTAGTGAGTGCATCTAGCTCGTTTACATGCCTTCGTGAGTTATATTTCAGCATGTCTCAGTTTCCACTAAGTCTGAAAACTGTTTGTGTTTTAGCTATATTCGTGTGCCCGTTAGTATTTTTTGTGAACCCTTTTGGCCCCAGGTCACTTTGGGTCTTTTGTTAAGCTTGTCCAGTAGCTCCATGCCATGTTCTTACTTGTCTTAATCAGGTCATGTATCATATTGTTTTGCTGCTCCGAAGAGGGCTTCGTGATCTGAAATTTCAGACAAGTGTTAATCTCACTAAGTCTGAAATCTGTTTGGCATTTGCGTTTTTGCCATGCTTGTTTGAACCTCATAATGGATGAATTGGCCATGGCTCAGTGCTAGTCTTTTGTTAAGCATCTTGTGTGCATCCCTGCCATGCATTTTGTTGTCATGTTTGGGTGCTGTAGCATGGTCATTTCATTGCATTTAGATGCCTACTTGCTGTAAATCGCAGACCGGTGTCATTTTTGAATCGCTTGCCATTTCCAAACCGTAACTCCGATTCCGGCGTTCTTTATATCGTTTTCAAGCATTTTCATCTCATCTTTCCAGTGGAACCCTTGGAATTCCAAGTTGAGGCCAGGTTCATGCATTTCCTATCATATCTTGCATTTTGCATCCCGCATCGCATCCCGCATAGCATCCCATCATTGCATTTTATTGTTTGAGTTTGCACGTGGTTGATTGTATCCTTGTTGCTTGTTTGTCTTGTTTGGGTAGAGCCAGGAGACGAGTTTGCTAACGAGGAGCCTGTTGAGTTTGCTTTTGAGGATCCAGTCAACTCTGACAACTGTGCAGGCAAGATGATCATACCCTCGAAATCACTACTATCTTTGATATGCTAGTTTGCTCGCTCTTTGCTATGCCAATGCTACGATGCCTACCTTTTGCTTGTCAGCCTCCCAAATTGCCATGTCAAACCTCTAACCCATCATTGTCCTAGCAAACCATTGATTGGCTATGTTACCGCTTGCTCAGCCCCTCTTATAGCGTTGCTAGTTGCAGGTGAAGATTGGAGTCGTTCCTTGTTGGGATATTTATTTACTTGTTGGGATATCATTATGTTGCTATGTTATCTTAATGCATCTATTTACTTGGTAAAGGGTGGAAGGCTCGGCCTCTCGCCTAGTGTTTTGTTCCACTCTTGCCGCCCTAGTTTCCGTCATATCGGTGTTATGTTCCCGGATTTTTGCGTTCCTTATGCGGTTGGGTTATAATGGGAACCCCTTGATATTTCACCTTGATTAAAGCTTTTCCAGCAATGCCCAACATTGGTTTTACCATTTGCCACCTAGCCCTTTTCTTTCCCTTGGGTTCTGCAGACTCAAGGGTCATCTTATTTTAACCCCCCCCCCGGGCCAGTGCTCCTCTGAGTGTTGGTCCACCTGTCAGCTGCCGGTGGCCACCAGGGGCAACTCTGGGCTGGCCTACCCGTACCTAAGACAATCTGAGTGTGCCCTAAGAAAGAGATATGTGCAGCTCCTATCAGGATTTGTCGGCACATTCGGGCGGTGTTGCTGGTCTTGTTTTAACCTGTCGAAGTGTCTTGAGTTACCGAGATACCGAGTCTGATCGGAACGTCTTGGGAGGAGGTCTATTCCTTCGTTGACCGTGAGAGCTTGTCATGGACTAAGTTGGGAGTCCCCTGCAGGGATTGAACTTTCGAAAGCCGTGCCCGCGGTTATGGGCAGATGGGAATTTGTTAATGTCCGGTTGTAGATAACTTGAACTAAACTTAATTAAAATGAATCAACTGAGTGTGTTACCGTGATGGCCTCTTCTCGGCGGAGTCCGGGAAGTGGACACGGTGTTGGAGTTATGCTTTCGCAGGTTGTTCGTCTAGATTCTCGCTCGCGCTTTGCCTCCTCTTCTCGCTCTATTTTGCGAATAAGATAGCCACCATATATGCTAGTCGCTTGCTGCAGCTCCACATATATTTTGCCTTACCCTTCCTATAAGCTTAAATAGTCTTGATCGCGAGGGTGCGAGATTGTTGAGTCCCTGTGGCTCACAGATACTATAACTCCAGATGCAGGTCCTGGTGATTCCGCTCCAGGTGACGAGTACGAGCTCAAGTGGGAGTTCGACGAAGACTCTTAGCGATATTATGTTTCCTTTCCCGATGATCAGTAGTGGTGCCCAGTTGGGGGTGATTGGGACCGTGTCGCATGTTGGGTTCTCTTTATTTTGGCGCCGTAGTCGGGCCATGAGTGTGTTGGATGATGTAATGTTATTTATGTTCTTGATTGACGTGGCGAGTGTAAGCCAACTATGTTATCTCCCCTTTATTATTCATATTACATGGGATGTTGTGAAGATTGCCTAACTTGCGACATATGCCTTCAATGCGATTATGTCTCTAAGTCATGCCTCGACATGTGGGAGCCATAGTCGCATCGAGGGTGTTACAAGTTGGTAATCAGAGCCTTCCCCGACCTTAGGAGCCCCATTGTTTGATCGTTTTTAGCAGCCGAGTTGTGTCTAGAAAAATGTTTTGAGTCTTTAGGAATTATATATCGGAGAGTTTAGGAATTCTTTTTACTTCCTAGTCTCCTCATCGCTCTGGTAAGGCATCCTGACGTAGAGTTTTGACTCTTCTCTTCTCAAATTTCACTAAATTTTTTTTTAAGATCACGCGAGTATCTTGGAATCGTTCCGATGGCTTATGATGAGAATACTGTCTTGGTGCCTCCTGTCAGGGGTTTAGTGGAAGTGTCCCGGGGAGTTGAGCTCTGAGGTGTTGTCATCATAATTTTATCGTTGCAATTCTGAAATACTTGAGATATTTTCGCCGACATTGAAAATCTCTTTTATGCAGTTCGTTGGTGAGATAACCTCGACGCCACCCTATACTGGGGCGGGAGTTCGGGAGTATCACCATAACTTGTATAATGGATGCTTTTCGAAGGTTGAGATAGATGGTTTCTGAAGGTTTCTTGGTTATGTGTTGAAGGATGGATACAGCTGGATGTAGGATTTGCTAGTTTGGGTGAGATATTATGCTTCCCCTGTATCCCCAACACCTGATTGCATAACCGGAAAGGTTCGGGGGTTTCATAGGTGGGAATTCTAGTAGCTCTAGTTTTTCTTCCACGAATATTGGTTTGAGATTGGGATTTTTTACCGATTATTCGTTCTTGATCTGTACCTTGTTGGTTTATTTCTCTACCTTAATTCTACGTGGCTTCTCAATTTATGGATATGTGGCCATTTCAAAAGGAATGCATTCGTTCATTTTGTTCGGATGTGAAGACTATATGTTGCAATTTTCATTCCGTTGGATTCAGCTTCAATCTGTCAATGTGCTAATGGTGGTCACCCTCTTCAGGATGGCTCCTCCAACGCGCACGACTCCGAATCCTGATCCGCCACCACCTCCACCTCCTCCAGAGGCATGGCAAGCTGTGATGGCCGCAACCAATGCAAACACACAGCTGATCATGCAAATTCTTCAAGAGCGCAATCAAGGCAGTCAAGGGAATCAAGGCAGCAATCAGAGTCACTTTGCTACACTCAACCAGTTCCTTGCTAACGGGCCAAAGACTTTCAGCAATTGTGTTGAGGCAACCGATGCTAACGATTGGCTTGTGGATCTGTGTAAGCATTTCGAGTGCAGTAACGTCAGGCCTGAGGACTTTGTGAAGTTCGCTTCCTTCCAACTCAAAGATCAAGTTGCAGAATGGTTCCAGCAGTACAAGGATTCCAGAGGTGGACGTGTTATCACTTGGGATGATTTCCGTCGAGATTTCCGAGCTCATCATATTCCGTAGAGCGTGGTTGAAAGCAAGCGTGAGGAATTCCGCAATCTGAAGCAAGGCTCTTTGTCTGTCTATGACTACAACAAGTTGTTCCAGAAGCTTGCCCGCTTTGCCAAGCAGGACGTGCCTGATGAGAAGAGCATGATATACCAGTTTAGGGGTGGTCTCAGAGAAGATATTCAGCTCGCTCTTGTTCTCTTTGAGCCCTTGAGATATGATGAGTTCTATAACATGGCACTGAAGCAAGAGGCTGCTCAATTGAGGTGTGATGCTTCCAGGAAGCGAGTCAGAGATGTTACTCCTTCTTCCTCTACTCAAGTGGCCAAGCAGCAGAAGTTTTGGCTTCCTCCTCCTCCGTTCCGTCAGCCGTATCAGCAGAAGAGCAAAGGTGGCAGTGGTTCTTCCCACCCACCCAACCCTAGCTTTCAGAACAAGGCTTCGTCTCAAGCTCCAAGATCGAGTGCTCCGTATCACCGTCCGCTTTCAGAGGTCACGTGCAACAAGTGCCAACAAAAGGGTCACTATGCCAACAAGTGTCTCAACCAGAGGCGTCTTCCTCCTCCTCCTCCTCCTGTCAGATCGGCAAGTACAGCTGTGGTCAAGCATAACCCCAAGCATGCCAAGGTCAATTTGATGAATGCAGCTCAGGCAGAGGACTCGTCAGATGTGATCATGGGTAACCTTCCTGTTAATGATATTCCTGCAAAAGTTCTTTTTGACACGGGTGCATCGCATTATTTCATCTCGAGACCGTTTTCATCTAAGCATGGTTTGCCTTTGCAAATTTTGCCTAGTCCTTTAGCAGTTGTCTCTCCCGGTAAGCGCATGCAGGCTAACTCCATAGTTCCGGATGTTTCTATCACTTTGGGTGACTACAAGTTTCTATCTTCTCCAACGGTTCTCGATGACTCGGATATTGATCTTATTCTCGGGATGGATTGGCTTTCTAAGCACAAGGCTCAGCTTGATTGTGCAGCCAGGCAGATAATTGACTCATTCGTCTGAGGATGTAATTGTCTTTGCCGCTCGGGATAATACCATCCGTCTGTTTTCTCTCAATGAGAAGGGTGAACTGGATGCCATCTCTCAAATTCCAGTCGTTTGCGAATATCAAGACGTCTTTCCAGAAGAGCTCCCAGGAATGCCTCCGCACCGGCCAGTTGAATTCGTTATTGATCTTGAGCCTGGCACGGAACCTGTGTGCAAACGTCCTTACAAGCTCGGACCTGAAGAGTTGAAGGAGCTGAAGAAGCAACTCGATGAGCAAGAAAGAATGGGTCTCATCCGGCCTGGTTCTTCTCCGTGGGGTTGTGGTGTTCTTTTTGTGAAGAAGAAAGATGGAACGGACCGACTTTGTGTTGATTACCGTCCAATGAACAAGAAGACCATCAAGAACAAATACCCACTTCCCAACATCAATGAGCTGTTCGAACAACTCAAAGGTGCCCAAGTTTTCTCCAAACTTGATCTCCGTATGGGTTATCACCATATTCGCATTCGTGAAGAAGATATTCCCAAGACAGCATTCAGAACAAGCTTTGGTTCATGTGAATACACTGTCATATCTTTTGGCCTCGCCAACGCTCCTCTGACATTCTCTCGCATGATGAATTTCATCTTCAACGCCTACACCAATGACTTCGCTTTGGTCTATCTCGACGACATTCTGGTTTTCTCGAAGAACAAGGAAGATCATGCCAAGCACTTGCGTTTGGTTCTTGATAAGCTCAGAGAACATCAGTTCTACGCTAAGTTCTCCAAGTGTGAATTTTGGCTCGATGAGGTTCTTTATCTTGGTCATATCATCTCTGCCAAGGGCATTTCCATGAATCCTGAGAAGGTGTCTGCAATTGTGAATTGGGAACCTCCTCAGAACGTGAAGCAACTCCGCAGTTTTCTCGGTCTCGCAAGCTATTGCCGAAGATTTGTTGAAAACTTTTCTAAGATCGCGAAGCCTCTCTCTAATCTTCTTCAAAAGCACGTCAAGTACGTTTGGTCTCCGGAGTGTGATATTGCTTTCAACACTTTGAAAGAGAAGTTGATCACTGCTCCAGTACTGACTCCGCCTGATGAATCCAAGCCGTACGAGGTCTTTTGTGATGCCTCTCTCCAAGGTCTTGGCGCAGTTTTGATGCAAGAGAAGAAAGTGGTTGCTTATACATCTCGCCAGTTGAAGCCTAATGAGAAGAACTACCCCACTCATGATCTCGAGTTGGCGGCAGTTGTGCATGCTCTGTTGACTTGGAGACATCTTCTATTGGGAAGAAAAGTGTACATTTTCACTGATCACAAGAGTCTCAAGTACATCTTCACTCAGCCTAATCTCAACCTCAGGCAAACTCGATGGGTCGAAATGATTCAAGAGTATAATCTGAGTATCGAGTATACTCCAGGCAAGGCCAATGTGATTGCTGATGCTTTGAGCAGAAAGGCTTACTGCAACAGTCTGATTCTTAAGCCTTATCAACCCGAGCTTTGTGATGCTTTCCGCAAACTTAATCTGCAAGTTGTTCCTCAAGGTTTTCTCGCCAACCTTCAAGTCTCTCCTACCTTAGAAGACCAGATTCGCCAAGCCCAGCTTCTTGATGCTATGGTGAAAAAGATTAAGATTGGGATTGCCAAGAGTCAGTCCAAGTACAAGTGCTACCGCCTTGATGACAAGGACACTCTTTTCTTTGAGGATCGTATTGTTGTGCCCAAAGGTGAACTTCGTAAGGTGATCATGAACGAGGCTCACAATTCTCTCCTCTCCATCCACCCTGGGAGCACGAAGATGTATCAGGACCTTAAGCAAGCTTATTGGTGGACTCGAATGAAGCGCGAGATCGCTCAATTCGTGAATGAATGTGATGTCTGCAGAAGAGTGAAGGCAGAACACCAAAGGCCAGCTGGTCTCCTCCAACCTCTTGCCATTCCAGAATGGAAGTTTGACCACATTGAGATGGACTTCGTGACTGGGTTTCCAAAGTCCAAGCATGGCAATGATGCTATATTTGTTGTCATCGAAAAGCTCACCAAAGTGGCTCACTTTCTGCCTATCAAAGAGTCGATCACTGCAGCTCAATTGGCGGAACTCTATACCTCTCGTATTGTCTCTCTGCACGGTATTCCTCAAGTGATATCTTCAGACCGTGGCAGCATCTTTACCTCCAAGTTTTGGGAATCTTTTCAGAAGGCCATGGGCACCAACATCCGCTTCAGCACAGCTTTCCATCCTCAAACAAGCAGTCAAGTCGAGTGTGTCAACCAGATTCTTGAAGATATGCTCAGGGCTTGTGTGATCTCCTTCGGCATGAAGTGGGAGGATTGTCTTCCTTATGCTAAATTCTCCTACAACAATAGTTTTCAAGCAAGTTCGGGCAAGGCCCCATTTGAAATTATGTATGGCAGGAAGTGCCGTACCCCTCTCAACTGGTCTGAAACCGGTGAACGTCAGCTGTTGGGTAATGACTTAATCACAGAAGCAGAAGAAATGTGCAAAGTCATTCGTGATAACCTCAAAGCAGCCCAATCCCGCCAGAAGAGCTACTATGATAGTAAGCACCGTGATTTGGCTTTCGAGATCGGAGATCATGTTTACCTCCGTGTCTCTCCTATGAAAGGTATTCGTCGCTTCGGTATCAAAGGGAAGCTTGCCCCTAGATACGTGGGACCTTTCAAGATTGTCAGCAAGAGAGGCGACCTCGCCTATCAACTCGAGCTTCCTTCAAACTTTGCAAATGTTCATGACGTGTTCCATGTCTCTCAGCTTCGAAAGTGCTTCAAGACTCCTAACCGCACCGTCAACTTCGAGGACATTGAACTCCAAGAAGATCTCTCTTATCGTGAGCACCCAGTTCCTATTCTTGAAGAGACTGAACGCAAGACTCGCAACAAGTCAATCAAATTTCTCAAAGTCAAGTGGTCACACCATTCCGACCGTGAAGCTACCTGGGAACGCGAGGATCACCTCCGTTCTGAGTACCCGGAGTTCTTTCAGTCCTAGATCTCGGGATGAGATCCTTTCGTAGTGGTGGAGTGTTGTAACACCCCGGATGTAACTTTCCCTATTTGTACCCAACTCTTGCCGTTTCCGGCGTTAAGTTATATTTATTTCTCGGGTTCGGGTCTTTGTATACGTGTGTTGTTTTCGTTTTCATGCATCTCATATCACGTCATCATGTGCATTGCATTTGCATACGTGTTCATCTCATGCATTCGAGCATTTTCCCCGTTGTCCGTTTTGCATTCCGGCGCTTCGTTCTCCTCCGGTGGTCATTTCTAGCTTTCTTTCGTGTGTGGGGATTAAACATTTCCAGATTGGACCGAGACTTGTCATGCGGCCTTGGTTTACTACCGGTAGACCGCCTGTCAAGTTTCGTATCAATTGGACTTCGTTTGATACTTCAACAGTTAACCGAGGGACCGGAAAGGCCTCGTGTGTGTTGCAGCCCAACACCCCTCCAATTTGTCCCAAAACCCACCAAACTCCGCTCCATCATCTAGAGCGTTCGATCACGATCGCGTGGCCGAAAACCGCACCTCATTTGGACTCTCCTAGCTTCCCCTATGCCTATATATACACCCCCCTCCAAAAATTCGCGGTGCAATCCACCCCTAACCCTAGTCTCTCCTACCTCCGCGCGCCGCCGGACAAAGCGCCCACCGACGAACATGTCCGGACGCCTCCCACCGCCGCCACGTGGCGCAGCCTGAGAGGCCGCGCCTTCCACCGCCGCCGGGAGCCCGCTCGGGCCCATAGCCGGCCCTCCCCGGCCCGTGGAACCGCGCCGCCGCCCGGGGCCTTCGTCCCCATCGCCGCCTGCCTCCAGCCACCGCCCGCCCGGAGCTCCGTCGCCGGTAGCCGCCACGTCGCCGGGCGACCTCGTCGCCGGCCGCCGCCCGAGCCGGCCCCGCTCTCCTCGCCGCCTCGTCGACCGCGCCATCGCCGGCGGAGCCGGGCTCCACCCCGGCCACCTCGCCTCCTCCCCAAGCTCCGTCCGTTTTCTTCCTCTCCGGCGAAACTCCGACGGTGAACAGTAGATCCGGCCATCTCCAAAATCCGTGCAGATCTCAGATATGAAAAACCCTAAGCTCGAGTTGACTTTCCCCTCTCATCTCAATATTTTTATGCCTACTTTGACCTACCATAACTTTGCATCCGTAGCTCCGATTTGGGCATATAGTATATCAAAATGTTCGCCTCGACGAGTACATCATTTTATTCCATTGCATCATTTTCATTTGAGTTCATCTTGATGCCCAAAATGCTGTTAGAAGGAGGCTTCGTGAGTTAATTGTCAGATCTGTTAGTTCATCTTAGACTTTTGTCATTTTTGCCATGATTATTGTGTGCATGATATGCCTATGAGTCCTTCATATGTTTTGTTAAGCATTTTGTTATCTTTCTAGAGGTGCAACCCATGCATTTTTAGGATGTGTGTGGTGACTTGTGCAAGCTTGCAAACTGAGGCACCCGGTAAATCTGTTTTCTCGGACTTAGTAGTTTTCACTAAGTCTGGGATTATTTAGTTCATGATGCCATATGTTCAGCTTGTTTCCTAGTGATCCGTGCCTCTTTTGAGGATGATCAATAAAGGAGTTTTGTTACTCATGTTATGCTCTATCCATCCATGTCTTTACTTGAAATTATGGAGCAACCTAGCTTGAGTCAATCGAGCTCTACGTTTGCTTCGTGGTGAATCTGGGCAGATCGTCAACTCGTTTGCGATTTTGCCGATGCTATTGTAGCTGATCCGTGCATGCTATGCCATTGTTCTTGCCATGTCTAGCTTGTATTTTGTGCCTTCTTTATGGGTGTATGCTTTCCTTGCCATGACTTGCACCGTAGTGAGTGCATCTAGCTCGTTTACATGCCTTCGTGAGTTATATTTCAGCATGTCTCAGTTTCCACTAAGTCTGAAAACTGTTTGTGTTTTAGCTATATTCGTGTGCCCGTTAGTATTTTTTGTGAACCCTTTTGGCCCCAGGTCACTTTGGGTCTTTTGTTAAGCTTGTCGAGTAGCTCCATGCCATGTTCTTACTTGTCTTAATCAGGTCATATATCATATTGTTTTGCTGCTCCGAAGAGGGCTTCGTGATCTGAAATTTCAGACAAGTGTTAATCTCACTAAGTCTGAAATCTGTTTGGCATTTGCGTTTTTGCCATGCTTGTTTGAACCTCATAATGGATGAATTGGCCGTGGCTCAGTGCTAGTCTTTTGTTAAGTATCTTGTGTGCATCCCTGCCATGCATTTTGTTGTCATGTTTGGGTGCTGTAGCATGTTCATTTCGTTGCATTTAGATGCCTACTTGCTGTAAATCGCAGGCAGACCGGTGTCATTTTTGAATCGCTTGCCATTTCCAAAACGTAACTCCGATTCCGGCGTTCTTTATATCGTTTTCAAGCGTTTTCATCTCATCTTTCCAGTGGAACCCTTGGAATTCTAAGTTGAGGCCAGGTTCATGCATTTCCTGTCATATCTTGCATTTTGCATCTCTCACCGCATCCCGCATAGCATCCCATCATTGCATTTTATTGTTTGAGTTTGCACGTGGTTGATTGTATCCTTGTTGCTTGTTTGTCTTGTTTGGGTAGAGCCGGGAGACGAGTTTGCTAACGAGGAGCCCGTTGAGTTTGCTTTTGAGGATCCAGTCAACTCTGACAACTGTGCAAGCAAGATGATCATACCCTCGAAATCACTACTATCTTTGCTATGCTAGTTTGCTCGCTCTTTGCTATGACAATGCTACGATGCCTACCTTTTGCTTGTCAGCCTCCCAAATTGCCATGTCAAACCTCTAACCCACCATTGTCCTAGCAAACCGTTGATTGGCTATGTTACCGCTTGCTCAGCCCCTCTTATAGCGTTACTAGTTGCAGGTGAAGATTGGAGCCGTTCCTTGTTAGGACATTTATTTACTTGTTGGGATATCATTATGTTGCTATGTTATCTTAATGCATCTATTTACTTGGTAAAGGGTGGAAGGCTCGGCCTCTCGCCTAGTGTTTTGTTCCACTCTTGCCGCCCTAGTTTCCGTCATATCGGTGTTATGTTCCCGGATTTTTGCGTTCCTTACGCGGTTGGGTTATAATGGGAACCCCTTGATATTTCGCCTTGATTAAAGCTTTTCCAGCAATGCCCAACATTGGTTTTACCATTTGCCACCTAGCCCTTTTCTTTCCCTTGGGTTCTGCAGACTCAAGGGTCATCTTATTTTAACCCCCCCGGGCCAGTGCTCCTCTGAGTGTTGGTCCACCTGTCAGCTGCCGGTGGCCACCAGGGGCAACTCTGGGCTGGCCTACCCATACCTAAGACAATCTGAGTGTGCCCTGAGAAAGAGATATGTGCAGCTCCTATAGGGATTTGTCGGCACATTCGGGCGGTGTTGCTGGTCTTGTTTTAACCTGTCGAAGTGTCTTGAGTTACCGAGATACCGAGTCTGATTGGAACGTCTTGGGAGGAGGTCTATTCCTTCGTTGACCGTGAGAGCTTGTCATGGGCTAAGTTGGGACTCCCCTGCAGGGATTGAACTTTCGAAAGCCGTGCCCGCGGTTATGGGCAGATGGGAATTTGTTAATGTCCGGTTGTAGATAACTTGAACTAATTTAATTAAAATGAATCAACTGAGTGTGTTACCGTGATGGCCTCTTCTCGGCGGAGTCCGGGAAGTGGACACGGTGTTGGAGTTATGCTTTCGCAGGTTGTTCGTCTAGATTCTCGCTCGCGCTTTGCCTCCTCTTCTCGCTCTCTTTTGCGAATAAGATAGTCACCATATATGCTAGTCGCTTGCTGCAGCTCCACATATATTTTGCCTTACCCTTCCTATAAGCTTAAATAGTCTTGATCGCGAGGGTGCGAGATTGCTGAGTCCCTGTGGCTCACAGATACTATAACTCCAGATGCAGGTCCAGGTGATTCCGCTCCAGGTGACGAGTACGAGCTCAAGTGGGAGTTCGACGAAGACTCTCAGCGATATTATGTTTCCTTTCCCGATGATCAGTAGTGGTGCCCAGTTGGGGGTGATTGGGACCGTTGTCGCATGTTGGGTTCTCTTTATTTTGGCGCCGTAGTCGGGCCATGAGTGTGTTGGATGATGTAATGTTATTTATGTTCTTGATTGACGTGGCGAGTGTAAGCCAACTATGTTATCTCCCCTTTATTATTCATATTACATGGGATGTTGTGAATATTGCCTAACTTGCAACATATGCCTTCAATGCGATTATGTCTCTAAGTCGTGCCTCGACACGTGGGAGCTATAGTCGCATCGAGGGTGTTACAGGTGATGACGAAGAAGTCGCCATCATCCGATCCAGGAGGCCCCTCAATGCCTCCAACGAGTGCTATGACGCCCACGGGCGCCGCTGTCAATGGTAGCCCTCCTCTAGATCTGAGGTTTCCCTCGAAAACAATGGTGCTAGGGACGCCCCCACCATCACCTCCAACGAGGAAAATGACACCCACGGGCGCCGCCAACGATGGTGGCATCCTCACCCACTTCAGCAGCTAGGCCACCATCTCCTCCTCCACTTGATCCGCTGCCGGGAAGCCATCGCGAGGCAAGACCCACCGACTAGATCCCTTTGGACCGATAATGAAGACAGCCAAAGGTAGAGGAGGTCACATCGCTGCGTGGCCGACGCCATGGCCACACACACGTCGTCCCAAGGCGCCCGCTCAAGATCCACCGTCACAGCCACGCCTCCAAGCCGCGACAGATGGACGCCCCGCCGCCGCCATCATCCCCTCGCACGAACTTTGCCCAGCCGGGATCCGGCGGCGGCGGGAGGAGAGGCAAAGGGGAGGTGGAGGCGAAGGCGGAGAGAAAGAGAGAGATCTGGATCGGGACAAGTCTCAGTCGATGCTATATTCGTAAGATCTTACGTTGAGATCCGTGCAAATTTTTCTTTTCGGTTTTTTGTTTCTTTCTTACATGTCATATCACTTGACTTAGACTTAGTTATAAGTCTCAGTCAACCAAGACTTAGACACGGCTAGTGAAATATTGTTTTCTCGCATAGTCGCATCACCATGTCCATTTACCCATGGCGGGTTTCCACCATTGGAGATATTTTTACTATCTATTATGATCAGTATCGATCCGGTTCAATCTGTTCGATTGATGAATAAAATGGGATTAGTCGGAAAAAGTAGATAGTCTGAGTTAGGCATGTAGGATAAGAAGCCCACGTGGAGCCGACGGCAGCGCCTGCCCGTCTCTAAGCTCGTCTAGCGCAGTAGCCGAGCCGGGCACTTGTACGATGAGTCTTCTCATCAAAGTAGAAGATACTGGAGCCGAAAAGAAGAAAACCTCTTTGCTGCATCCCCCGATGGACACGAGAACGAAGAAAACGTGCATGGATCGGGTCCGTCGTGCGTGCTAGTGTAGCAGGATCACCATCACCATGCCTGCCTGTGCCTGTGCCGAGGGAAACGCGTGAAAGTAGAGACGAGAAATGGGTGCGCAGCGCCCTCCGGAGATAGACGGCTAGATGCTTTGGCCTGGCTACCAGGCAGGCTGCAGCTCCTATACGGAGGACTGACGGTAAGGGCATCTCCTCCTCCTCCTCCTCCTCCTCCTCCCTCTGTGCGGCTGTGCGTATGCGTGTCAGGGCGTGCGTTCGTCAGTCTGCGGCGCACACGGACCTGGTCCATGGACGCCCTTGACCATCTCCCTGTGTTTCCGTCCGTTGGACGTGGCTTTTGCCCGGAACGGGAGCTGCGTTTGGGTGTGGAGCTGCTGCCTGCCCACAGCCGCCTTGCCTCTTTCCTCCTTTCGGCATTTCCTTCGCCGCGTAATAAATCAGACTACACTAGTAGAGGAAAAAAGAAATATAGCAGAGAGAGAGAGAGAGAGAGGGAGAGACTCGGCGAGGACGAAGGGAGGGAGGGGAGTAAAAAGGAATCCACTTTTCCTACCCACCACCATTTCTTTCTTTTGCACTGCAACAGCACAGCACAGCACACCCTCTTCATTTCGCCTCCCGTCCCCTCAATAAACCTTCCCTTGCCCTCCGCTCACACAATCCCCTCCTCCTCCCCAAGAAACCCCAGACAACCAACCCTCCTCGTCGCCGATCACCGCCGGACGGGAGCTCCCTCCGCCGTCTCCCGGCGACTCCTCAGTAAAATCGCCGCCTCCTCCTTCCTCGCGCTCTCTCTCTTTCCGTCTCCTTGCTCGCCCACGCTGTAATTTAATTCAACGACCTAGCGCTTGTTCTCGGCTCAAAGCAACGTCGCACCGTGCCGATGAGGCGCCCCTCTACACCCAACCGCGCCCGATCGTGCTTCTTCTCCGCACCCAACGCCCGGCCTTGCCTGCTCTTGCTGCTGCTTCTGCCTCTGCTTGGTGGCGGTGGGGGATGGGTGGCGCGACTCTTCGGATTTCCCATGCAACCCAACGGGATTGCGCAATGCAGGATGCAAGCGGGGGAATTAGGGCGCGTGCTCACATTTCTATCACGCGAGTGATCCCCTAGATTTTCGCTTTTTTTTCCTACTGTGAATGCTCTGTTGTATCCGATTACCAAGTACCGCAGGGTGCCAACTGCAAAAGTCATCCCTTGTGTTATCACTGTGCTTGCCCTGTTGCTAGCTTCTTCTGCTGCTACTAGTACTTGTACTAACTTGTTTGGTTCCATCATTAATTGTGCCTGCAATGCAGTCTCAGGTGTAACTGAGTTTTAGTTTTGCTATGAGGTGATATACGACTAACTGGGGCTTCCAGTAATTATGTCTAGTGTACTCAGATGTTGAATTGCCTACATGTTTGGTCCTTCAGTTCCCTTTATTGCTCTATACACACATGCTTTTTGTAAGTTTGGGGCTTCAAAGGGGAAGATATTATTGAAAGTGCATGCATTTTCTTCGAATCATTGCGTGTCCTCAACGTACAATGTACCTGTACTAGTTTCTCATGTGCCAATACTTCTCTTCTTACTAAAAATGGTGCCAAATAGGCTCTTTTATATGGCGTTCCGGTTGATTTTTTTTGCATGCAGGTAGGTGATTCACTTTGATTTCATATGATTCACTAATACTCATGCCTAAACAACTTGCTTCATATCAATGCGTAGACGATGTTCACTGAACCTTCACACAACTAATTAAGTATATAGTAAAATGATGAGATATTGAGATGGTGTTAGTTGATTTGCGCATCGTGCTTTCATCTTTACAAAATGTTTATGACTGAACAACTTCAATTTGCGCTGCACTTTGTTTAATCATTTCCGCCCGTTCTCAGCTTAATGCAATGGTCAAGAAGAAATCTTCATGGAGCCAGGTTCTGAGTGGCAGGCCAACAAACCTCTTTGTTCCTGCAAGAAATCTTCCAGTGCAGGATCTTGGAGCTGTAATTTTCGGCTGCACAAACAATACTATTGCTGAGTGCCACTCGCGCCAACTTTTTGGTACGCTATATTTCTTAATCATAGTCTTGCTGTTATAGGCCCTTTCTTTTTCTTTCATACAAAGAAGTGACATGTCTGTGTTTTTTAGAGCATATGCCTTCTCCATTTGATGCATCTACGATACCTTGTGCTAAAAATTCTTCTTTCATGCTTTTTAAAGAATATAATTCAGATTTTTGAAATCAGTTTGTTGAATCATGCACTAACTTATGTAACTTACATGTCAGGCTTGCCAAAAGCACATCTCTCATATGTACACAACATCAAGGAAGGGCTACCTCTATTCCTGTTCAATTATGATGATCGCAGATTGCATGGCGTTTATGAAGCTGCAAGCAATGGCAAATTCTGTCCTGAATCAAATGCATGGACAAATAATGGCTACGAAAAGACAAGCTATCCTGCTCAGGTATCATCCTTTATTCTTGTATATGCCACCTTGCTCAACCTCTATAAAATGACTCAAAGGGAGCACTGTACTCTTCCAATTATCTAGGTTGCAATGCGGATAAGAATGTGGTGTGTTCCACTAGAGGAGAGTAAATTCAGGAATGCTATTATAGGCAATTATTACCAGAAGACGCCCACTGTCTATGGCCAGAAGCCTCACTTCTTCAGATTTGAATTGGATCATGCACAAACACGTGCTTTGATGGCTATGTTTACTCCTTCGCCTTCCCCCATCAAGTTCTGGACGCCTCCTGTTTCACAACCAGGAGCTCAGCATGTGAGTGAACCAACACCACCTCCTGTGTGGGTACAAAAATTAGAGGGTAACAATGAGCTCAAAGCAGAAAAGGTTTTAGTGTCATATGCAGATGCGGTAAAGCAAAGCAAGTTTGAGATTGAAGGAGTTGGACTAAGAGATGTGGATGATGGGCGGAACAATGAGTGGAACAATGAGCGGAACAATGAGTGGAACAATGAGTGGAACAATGAGCGGAACAACGAGCTCAAACCAGAAAAGGGTTTACCAGAAAAGGGTTTAGTGTCATATGCAGACATGGTAAAGCAGAACAAGTTTGAGGTTGAGGGAGTTGGAATGGCAGATGTGGACAATGGGCATGCCAGCTCAAGCAAAGAATCTTCCAATGGTTTCGATGATCTCGACTGCAAAGAGACACCACCAGAGTGGGAGGATCATGCACTGTTCAGTAAGGGAGTTGAAGTGCAACAGCAGCAACAATCTGCCCAGCAGGAAAATGAGCTTAGCTTCACGTTGGTATTAGAGAAGCTTAAGGCTCTATCAGTCCAGCAACTTAGTTCTGAATTTTATGTCAATGGAGCTGGAACAGAAGGCATTGATGCATATGGTTGTAAGGACATGCAAGAAGTTAAAGGTACATTTCTTGAGGGGCACTGTGGTTTGCCGGAGAACTTAGATACCGAAGTCGATCAGCTTGCCTGGGAGCATTCCAGTTTGCTACTCCAAGGATTGGACTATGAATCCTATTCAGAAGCTAAGGTTAGTTATAACATAGCTACAGGTTTACTACCGTCCTTATTTCTTGTCTGTCTAATATGAGTACTCCTGCAAACAGCTTCATGTCTATGTATTCCAACTTTCTCACAGTTATTTTGTTTTTCAGTTGATAGATGTGGTTAAAGGACTGTCCGAACGTATAGAGACTATGGAGAAGAAGCAGGTATCTCTAAAATGCTGTAATATCTTCAAATGCCTTATATCTGTTATACTGTTTTTTTTTTGGATCTTAAAGTTTATGAATCAATAAGTTAATCACAGCGTTACTTCATGGTGACCTACAGGATGGTTGTATTTTCAAACTAAGTTTACTTTTATGTATTCTCTAGTGTATAGGATTATACATTTTGTATGTAAATGTTTGGAATCCTGCAAAATTCAGCTTCTTTAGTGTTCTGTTCCTAATATTCTGATATGTTCAAATGCAGATTATTTCCAACAAAGAAGTCAAATGCCTACAAGGAGTGAATGACAGGTTGCTGAAAAGAGTTGTTGAGCTAAAGAACACAGTGAAGAATTTGAATTCGAAAATAGATCCTTTATCTCTAGATGATTCACTAAATCAGTTTGTTGAAGAATGTTTGGGTTCAGAAGATGTCATTTATCTCATTGGTGGTTTCGATGGCATCTCATTTTTGTCATCATTAGACTCCTTCTCACCCTCCTTGGACATACTAACACCTCTGAAACCAATGACTGCTGGGAAGTCCTATACCTCTGCTGTCGCGTTAGATGGCAAAATATTTGTTCTTGGTGGTGGTGATGGCGCTTGCTGGTTTGATACAGGTACTCATTGGTTTCTGTGTTTAGTCTTTGATGGCCTCCCTGATTGCAAATTTTAGGTCCTAATATATGCATGCATCCTTTCTCCTGAAGTTGACTGTTATGACCGAAGACGTGATGATTGGACCCCATGCCCAGCACTGACTCATGGAAAGGGGAGCCTCGCTGGAGTTGGTTTGCATGGGAAAATTTATGCATTTGGCGGTGGAGATGGCATTTGCTGTTTCTCTGACATGGAGGTGTTTGATCCTGCTCAGGGAAAGTGGACAAAGAGTCACCCTATGCTAGAAAAGGTACATACGTTTTCAACATGTCATCCTTGATTCAGCTTACCTTCATTGCAGAATGATTTAATCGAGTCTAGTAATTGTTGTATACGCTGCAGATCAGGAAAATTACTAGTTATGAACGAGTACTACACCGTAAAGAGAAAAAACTGTGGGGTTTACAGAAAAACTAGTTATGAACGAGTATGAGTAGCCTACTGATAAATTAGTTGCTCCATTTTCAATACGAAGACGAGATAGTACCAACTTTTATCTCTTCATTCTCGATGCAAGCATGAGAACTACGAAATCCTAAGCAGTTACAGATAAGAGCCTCCATGTCGGAGAATGGTCCATAGGATATGGAAAAAGTAACTCTTTGATCTACTCCCTCCGTTCCATATTACTTGTCGCTGATTTAGTACAAAGTTGTACTAAATTAGCGACGAGTAATATGGAACGGAGGGAGTATGTTATGGCCGGCCGGCTTAGGCCCGCAAGTTATCTTAGTTTTTATTTTCAAATTAGGCAAGTTATTTTAGGTTGATTCTTCTACAAGTTATCTAGGATATAAATATAGGTTGTAAGGCTCTTTTTGAAGGCAAGCAATAAGAAGAATATTATCTCCTATTGCCCGGCTCCCTGAGGAGCCGGAACCCTAGCCGCCAACAGCCCTAGCCACCGCCCTTCTCCTAGCCGCGACGGCGCCCTGCCGCCGGCGCGCCCGATCCTCGCCACGTCTCCCTCCATCCTTCCCTTACCACCTACGCCCTAGACCTGGTAGAGTACTTGATCCTACCAATTTGGTATCAGGTAACCAGGTTTCGACCATGTCTCCGCCAATTCCACCGCCACCACCACCGCTGCCCGCCAACTCCTCCACCACCGCCGCCTCTGCGCCGGGCATCACGGCCTCGCTCTCGGCGGGCACCACTGCGTCGCTCTCAGCGCCGGTCCTAACGGCACCCGGCACCACGCCGGGCCAAGGGCAGCCACAGGCCCCCGTCCAACACTCGCCGCCACCATCACCTCCCCCGCAGCCGCAACAGTTCACGCCGGAGGCCATGGCGGGCGTCCTCAACGACCTCGTCACCGCGGTTCAAGGGATCCGCCTCTACCTGGCAGGTCCGTACGGGCCGCCCCCACCACTCCATCCAGCCATGGCCGCGGGTCAGCAGGCGCTTCCGTGGTACTCGGCACCGGGGGCCATCACCGGACTCCATCCAGCCATGGCCGCAGGTCAGCAGGCGCTTCCATGGTACTCGGCACCGAGGGCCATCACCGGAGGCTACCCGGCGCTCCCCGCCCCAGCGGCCGCACCGCCGCCTTGGGCGCAGTGGCCGCCGCAGATCGCGCCGGCAGCCCCGCCACTTCTCGCCACCACGGGGCCGCAGTGGCCCACTTGGACCGCGCCGGCCGCGCCGTCCTCCGTCGCGCCCTACCTTCCAGCGGCCTCGGAGCAGGGTCCTCCACCGGCCCCGCCCAGCCCTAACCTGGGCACCGGCGCCTCGGAGCAGGGCCAGACCCAGCAGCTTCTTCTGGCGTCACCGCCGGCCCCCACGCCGCAGGCGCCGGTGCAGCTCCACCAGGCGCCGCCGCCATCGACAGTACCACCACCCGCGCCTAGGGCTACGGGTCGGCCCCTGCACCAAGTGCAGTTTCCACCGTCACCATCGCCGATCCCCACTTGGGCGACCGGCTCGTCTTCGGGGCCGGTCTACTCCACGGCGCCGGAACACCCGACGCCCTCCCTGCGGTTTGATCACCCCTCCAGCTCGGCGAACTACGCCCCGGCGCTTCCCGACCCAGCATACGCGCTGGCGCCGACTACGGCCGCCCCCGGGCACGGCGGGCCGACACCCCCTCGCTTCGCCAAACTGGACTTCGCCACCTACGAGGGCACGGAGGACCCCCTCAACTGGCTCAACCAGTGCGAGCAGTTCTTTCGAGGGCAGCGGACGCTCGCTTCGGATCGCACCTGGCTCGCGTCCTATCATCTTCGAGGCGCAGCGCAGACCTGGTACTACGCCCTCGAGCAGGACGAGGGCGGCATGCCACCATGGGAGCGCTTCCGGGAGCTCTGTCTCCTCCGGTTCGGGCCTCCTATCCGCGGGAGCCGACTGGCGGCCCTCGGCCGCTTACCTTTCACATCCACGGTGCAGGACTACGCCGACCGCTTTCAGGCCCAGGCGTAACACGCGCTGGGCGTCTCCGCCACTCAGTGCGCCGAGTTATTTGTGGGCGGTCTACCGGACCATATCCGCGTGGACGTGGAGCTTCGGGGACCCCAGGATCTCCAGTCGGCCATGTATTACGCCCGCGCGTTCGAGCGCCGCGCGGTGGCCATCCAGTAGGAATCACCGTCCCAGACTGCTGGGTCGCTACCCGGACCGGATTCCGCGCAGGGTCGGCCTGTGCAGGCTTCTGCGGCACCCCTCGCCGCGACCGCGGGGCGCCCGTTCCGCCGGCTCACCCCAGCTGAGATACTCGAGCGTCGCCGCCAAGGGTTGTGCTTCAACTGCGACGAACCCTACAAGCCCGGCCACGCCTGCCCGCGACTCTTCTACCTGGAGGTGGCAGACTACATTCCGGAGGACGCCGTCGCCGCTGACCTGGCCGCCCCAGATGTCGAGAAGGTGTTTGACGCTGGTTGATTACCTCGAAGAGTTCAAGCAAGCGCTTCCCCACCTTACAGCTCGAGGACGAGCTGTTTGTGCAGGCGGGGAGAAGTGTTATGGCCGGCCGGCTTAGGCCCGCAAGTTATCTTAGTTTTTATTTTCAGATTAGGCAAGTTATCTTAGGCAAGTTATTTTAGGTTGATTCTTCTACAAGTTATCTAGGATATAAATATAGGTTGTAAGGCTCTTTTTGAAGGCAAGCAATAAGAAGAATATTATCTCCTATTGCCCGGCTCCCTGAGGAGCCGGAACCCTAGCCGCCAACAGCCCTAGCCACCGCCCTTCTCCTAGCCGCGCCGGCGCCCTGCCGCCGGCGCGCCCGATCCTCGCCACGTCTCCCTCCATCCTTCCCTTACCACCTACGCCCTAGACCTGGTAGAGTACTTGATCCTACCAGAGTATATGTGATGGTCTCCTCTGTTGTTGCTGGGTATTTTTCCTACTTCTAGTCGACCATCTCCTGGGGAAACCACACCTTGTTTCAGTGCGCATGTTAAAAAGGAGGATTAGCATAAGTTGGTTTTCAGCGGGTTGCTCTTGCTTGAATTACCATAACTCCATAAGTTGGCCTAACATTGTTCCATTTTATCCCAAAGTTGTAGATTTCACCACCATAACCTCCACACCACTGCCTAATATCCACAACAATGTCTTTGACATACTCGATGGTTACTTGTCCCACGAGGATCACCAGAAATACCATGCTGGTTTTGGCTTTAACTGGATGGGGTCAGGGTTAAGTCTTCTGTAAGGAAAGAAACAGGGGCTCCACTAATTCATTACAGATGTATGGAATTTAGAAGTTTGCCCTACTTAAGCAGGGAGACAGTCTCTTATTCATGTGAACAAATGAACAAAATGTGTTCATGGATTATGAACATACATAACTTCTAGGTGTTGGTCTCCACTGCTTATTTGCATTAAATTTGTAAAATTTACTTTCTGTTGACTAGCGAAACTCGTTAGTATCTTTTACTTTGTAAAAAAATGCATCTAAAGCTGGCATCAAGGAGGACCATTTTATGGAAAGATAATGATTGTCCTGGTGCAAAAGTGCGTACTTCTGTAGTACTCTGTATAGTTGTTCTTGTTTCTCTATTTGCTATTTATGGTTTCTTACTCATGTCCATATAATGATATATTCCAGCCTATAAACCTCTATGATGTGATGATTGCTTTTGTCTGAACAATCTGTGCTGCTTGGTTTTCAGCGCTTTTCTCTAGCTGGTGCGGAACTTAATGGTGTGATTTATGCAGTTGGCGGTTTCAATGGCGTTCGATATCTGAGGTGATATCCTTTCACCACTTGTACTTATTTTGGCAAGTTTCAGTTACAAACTGATTTAGGCACTATCAACCCAGCAAAAGTAAGTAGTTTAGTGGAGCAATACAACCTGCAAAAGTCTTAGAGCACATATCATAACTCATGGCTTAGTGCATATTACTCTGTCGACCCCCTTTTCGAGCAACAGAGAAACACCCTCCTTATATCGAAGCAGTATGTAAATCTGTAATCAACTGAGTAAATTGCACGGTATTCATTAGCCTATTTTCTTTATGGCTTACATGGCAATGAACTTATTATTTCTTCAAAGTGAGAATGTACAATTTCCATTTTGCTAATGCTACGATGTTTGTTACCAGCTCTGCTGAGAGGCTTGATCCTAGGGAGCCTAACTGGAAAATGCTCCCAGCAATGAGTGCAGTAAGAGGTTGTCATACGGTGGCAGTGCTTGATGAGAAGATGTAAGTATGTGCATCTCTTTTTACAGATCAGGACGGTCCACTAAAAATTGTAGAATGTGGGCATCTAATTAAGTCTCTGGTATAGCTCTTTGTGGTAAATCACGGGGATCAGCGTAAATTTTGCACGATGTCGGCCCATGTAATCTAAAATTTTGTTTTACTGACTCTTGCTACAACTGAAAACAGCATAGATGCCCGTCAAGGTGCTTAGCAATGCCGTGTTTTTCTTTCAGATATGTAATGGGTGGTTATGATGCTGATGCTGGAGCAATGTCGTCCACTGTTGAGTTCTATGAGCCAAGAATGCCGTCATGGATGACGGTGGAACCAATGAACTACACCAGAGGGTACCACTCTTCAGCTGTGCTCGGTGGCTCGATATTCACTCTGGGTGGGGTCAAAGGTGAAGCAGATACAATCTTGGATGTGGTAGGTAGCTACACCCAGATGCAATTTTCTTGCAATTTTCTGCCGAGCACCATACGGCGGCTAACATCCAACCTACATTACTGCCTAGATTTCAGTTTCAGCAGTTTTATCACTTGATTTTCTCGCTGTTTGATGTGTAGTTTCTCAGAAAAATTGCGCTGATCAACTGTTGAAACCTCTTGTGTTGGATGGATTGGCAGGTGGAGCGCTACAAGGAAGGCTGTGGTTGGGTGAACACAGGGATGAAGTCAATCGGCAGCAGATGCTACTGCTCTGCCATTGTTCTCTGAGACTCTGACCGACCGCCTTTCCCCGATCTACTTGACACTCCGAACCTATACCTACTATCTAAGTATCTATCTAAGCTGCTGCTGATGATGAGTGAACGGCAAAGCAAACTGTTAAGACCCTGGAGGGTCCTCTCTTTGTCCTTGTCTAAATTCAGAAGCCCTTGCCTCCTGAACCGAGAAAACCGTCGACGACTGTCCAATTTCTCGTTTCTTGTTTTTTGGATCTTAATTGACAGTGCAGCAAGCATCTGATTTGAAACTGAACTGAAATGCGAAAAGGGACACGAACTATATGGACGAACATTTGATCTGTTGCCGTATGCTTTTGCTTTTATGATCGTTTTTCGCTGTCGTTTGCCGTCCTGTTGTTTACTGAAGCAACTTCAGGGCACCAGACACAGCAAGAGAACACCAGCGTTTAGATTCAGGCCTGGCTTGAAACCCTGACATGATCCTTGGTTTTTCCAAAATTTCTTGAAGATGGCTTCAAGATCTTTTTGTTTGCCATATTTTATGCAGGAGTACTTTATAAAACGTAAAATTGTAGCAGAACTGTAGAAGTAGGGCAAATATGGTGTGCTGAACCTGAAAGCGGTTGTTGAGCTAGTAATTGAAAGAGGACGTGCTGACCTTTACACGTCCCCATCGATCCCATCCCACCACACCCACCGATGGCCGTCGGCGAGGAGGTCAAGCTCTCCATCTCCGGCGCGGCCCTCGCGGCGCTCCTCCACCGCTGCGGGGCCGCCGTGGGTGACTGCGACGGCCTCCTCTTCGGCCGCGCCCACCGCCCCCCTCCGCCGGCCCCCACCCTCTCCGACTACGACGACCAAACCCCCGCCGCCCCGTGCCTTTTCATCTCCATCTCCGGCCACTCCTCCCTCTCCAACCCATGCTCCCTCTCAGATCCCCTCGGCCGCCCCAACCCGCCACCGCCCTCCTCCCCTTCCCCCCTCGGCTTCTTTTCGTCCCGCCGCCGCGCCCCTCTCCGCCCCTCCATGCGCGAGCTGGCCCTCGCGTGCTCCCTGTCCAAAACCCTATCGCCCATCGCCCACCCGCTCCTCTTCATCCTCGTCTCCCCCTCCGCTTCCGACGATCTCTCCACCCACTCCTTCGATTACCGCGCTTTCCTCCTCGTCGGATCCCGCCTTGTCCCGACCTCGCTCACCGTCGTCAACGTCGGCCCCGGCTTCCGGGACCAGTACCACTCCTTCGCCCCGGAGTCGCCCTTCCCGTTGCTGCAGACTAAGCCGCCGCCGGCGGCGCCCCAAGCAGACGATGCTTACAGCATTGGAGAGCAGAAGGCGGTGGATGCGATGGTGGATGGGTTTGGGCTGGGGAGGCTGCAAGGGCTCGTGTGCGCTGCAGCCGGGCAGGCGGCGGGGATGGATAGCATGTATGCCGGGATGCTCCGGAGGATGGAGAAGCTCGCCAGGGAGGTGGAGAAGAGCAATCACCGCGTGCTTGACCAGGTTGTCTTCTCATCCTGCCTATCATGCTGTTCTTAGAGTGATTACATGCAGCATGCATTTACGAGCTATTGCGCAAACCATCTAGTGGTTGAATTGTGTGCTTTGAGGGGTTCTTGCAATTTAGTCAGTAATTCAGTGTGTTGGTTTGGAGCTACATCTTGCAAAATTTTAATCGAAAATGATCAGCTCGGAGCAACGGTCACTATTATTCATGCAAAAATAGTTGCATAGTTTGGCAAGAAACATTTCCTTTGCAAGGGTGGTAGTTATTCATGTCTATGCAGAGTAGTATGTAGAGAACTAGTCATTCTGGTCAATATTTGATTCTCATTCATCACAACAGGTTCACTAGTGTAGATTATGCATGGGATGTGAAGTTTCCTTTCCTTTCAAGAGTGCATTGTTTATTCTCAATTGGTTGTCAGCATTCATGAAACAGCTTTCAAGAGTATTTTTCATGTAATCGTATGCCACAGCTGCACTCATGGAAGTATATAGATAAGCTAACCAAATAGCTACATGTTCAGTCCCAAATCCAAAAAAGTCTCGCAATCACTCCCTCAGTCTATCTCCTTCAATCTTCTCTATGCAACTAATCTGCCTTCACCAAGATGTTTGATTCCATGAGCTAAAATATGAACTATAAAGTCCCAGTAAAATGGCTTGCAGTGCCAATTGGAATTTGGGCCTAGAGCTGCTCTTGTTCAAGGCAAGAAAAGGCGAAACATACTGAGCTGGGGAAAGGGTTTATAAAGCCAGGGCCAGTCCTGAGATTTGGAGGGCCCAGGGCAAAACTAGAAACTGGGGCCCTTGATATGCAAAAGAAAAACAAATCAGTTTTTCTTGTGGAAAAAAAAATCTAAACACACTGTGTCGGTGAGCCGTATGTATATTTGAGATTTAGTTGGCCTAAAGGAGGAAGAGAAGCTCGCTGCCACATTTTAAATGTATTGATCACCCATCACGGTATAATTGTTTTATATCTTCAGAAAGAAGAGAGCGAATCTCACTAAATATACTGAGAAAAAAGATAAATTTTCTGTGAAAATGAAATCAGATAAGGCTTTCAGAAAAGATATTTTTTACTTGTGGCGGAAAATAATAATGAGAATACAAGATCTGAAAAAGCCTTTACATGAAACCGAAAAGTAAAATGAAGAAAGCTAAAATGCTATCAGTGTGCCATGCGTAGTTTTCGTATTTAGCTGGCAAATTCACCCCCAAAGAGAGGATGTGTATTATCATGGTTTTGCCTTCATGTGCCATGTGGTGCTCATACACACAGAAAGCCAGTTATAAACCATTAGAAAATTAAATAGCTGAACCATGTGTTGTACTAATTGATTGCTCGAGTCAACATGGGAACCTGCTATCTACTACACCGAGCTTTAGTCCAAGATTGAGCGACGAAGCGAAGCGTCGCAAGGGGCATACTCACACTGCGTAAGCGTGGTTATCTGTCCATGGTGTCACGCCACCTGGCCTGTCTCCGGCCTGGCGCCTGTGCTGCTACTTAGCTGCGTTGTATGCTGGCCAGGCCCAGTTAGTACAGACTACATACGGCATATCTGGGGCCCAGGGCGTCCGCCCTACCCCAGGGTTTGGCCTGTATAAAGGCACGTTCAATGTTCTGAGAAAACCGAAGGTAAGAAATCCTTGTCCTCTCTGCATCCGCACCTAAACATTTGGTCGACAGGCTAGCAAATTTTTTTCTGGGTCCAGAGCTAGTTTAGGCCTCAAGCCCAAGTATCCAAAGGAATGAGAACATGAGGTGAGAACAAAATGGCGGAGGTTAAGAGACAATTATGGGACCGTGGGCACAGGGTTTGGAAAAGGCGCTACTGTTCTTACTTGCTGGTGGGAGTCAGTACTAGAGGTGCAGGCGAGGTTTTCCATTGAGCAGAACAATGGGAATTTAGCCTCACTAAGGTGGTGGTCTTTTGTTGTTTGAGGTCTTAAAAACTGCCACAAGTGCATGATCTTTCATATAGGATGTTGTTGGAATGCCTTCTCTCTGGAAGATCAATCCTCTGTTGCGTCAAAAAGTTTAAGCCTTGGTAAAGGGGAAGTGAGAGGATTTGGCACTCGAGTAGTTGCCACTGAATGTGTGCGCTCTGTTATTGATCGTCTTGTCATTTGTCCATGTGATTCTGTAGGAAAGGCGGAACCTGGTGATGAGGTGCAAGACAGCGGGACTGCAACTGCAATAAAAGACCGAAGCTTCTTTCGGTCTCAGCAAGGTATAGCCTGAATTGTTACGACCTACTTCTGTTACAGTAGTTGACCCATTCTGCTCTGAGACATCCAGAGTCTAGGGGGTGACTAATTGATGATCTTGATTGCACTAGTTCATTAGTTCATATTGGAACTGGTAAAATTGCACGTCTCGAGATTCCAGCACATTTGATAGCGTGTTAGTTCTGCAACTATTTGGTACTTTGCCGTCGCAAGGAGCAACTTTGGTCCTGATGTATTTAACCTGAAATGTTGCTATGTTGGCGCTTGTGTATTCTCGATTATGTGTATAACATATCAACCAGCCTATGTTGACTTGTGTTTCACCTAACTCTCTCTGCAGTGTGTATATGCTCCGGAATACCGGAGCAGCGCGTCTCCAGTCAGGGATTGATCGTGCATTGCACGGCAGCAGTTCAGCCATTGGAGTAATGGCTCTCTAGGGTGAAAGATGGTGTGCTCCATGGATGGAGTTGGGACGGGCGGCTTGCCGTTCAGAAACTGATGGTGCTGGCAAAGTGCAGCGTTGAGTCGTGGTCGTCGTTGTGATGCTCCTCCTATTCGTTTGTCGTGCGATTGTGCAGACTGAGTCGTAATGTATTTCTTCAGACACAACATAGCAACATTTATGTTATGGAGATAATGATTTGTGATGGCGATTATGATTTGTTTATTTTTCTTTTCTTTTTGAACTGATGATTTGTTGACTTGTGGTTTTCCTCTCCACCGTTTCCTTCTTCAGAGCTGGCCCTTGAAAAAACAGGCAATTGATGGTGATAATGTAATGACGTGGTGGCCTCATTCACGGGCAATCTCGCTCAGCTTTTTAAGCACACATTTGACACGAAGGGGCTCAGATTGGCTGACTTTAAACGTAAGATAACTTTGGGTCACTAGACATGTGGGCCCAACATGCCAGTGGCCCTAAGGGCATCTCCAACGCTGGCCTGCAAATTTGCTCGTGCATCCTTCGCGTATAGGGGACAGTCCTATGGACGTGGATGTGGGAGTTGGCTATCCAACGCTACTTGCATACATTTCAGACACTGTTTAAAACAAATCGAACGAACTTCATACAAACCAGATGCCGGATGCAACGGATCTTCCTTGACTTTCCCATGTACGGCAACCCATTCATCAAACTGCCGTGAGCTCCGAAAGTATATGCTTCAGCGAAAAGGGCAAGAGTAGCCTATGCGTTCCCATGTCCGGCAGGCAACCCATTCATCAAACTGCCGTGAGCTCCGGAAGTATATACTTCAGCGAAAAGGGCAAGAGTAGCTTATGCTTTCCCATGTCCGGCAGCACCGCTCATCGGAGTGGCACCAGAGCGATATGCTTAAGCCGGAGGGTAAGGGTGTCCTCCGCTTTCGTGGAGCACGGATGAGGGTTGGTTTTTGGGCGGGGGAACGATGGTGGCCTGCGAGCAGGCAAGCCACCGACTATGCACGCCGCACGCCGCGGTGGTGGCCTTCGTGGGACCCAAGTGACGGCGGCCTCTCATGTTCTACTTCTTCTTGATGATGGTGGCAGACGCGGACGTGCTAGCCGCCGCCTCATCGATCTCCGCGAAGCCGGCTTCTTTCTCCGTCAGTAGGGCACGGTCGCAGGCTCGCAGGCACGCAAAGAGCGGTACGACACGACCTCGTCCATTGCAGCCACCATGCTCGTGCCGCCGTGCTCTCCTGTGTGCTGGCTTGAAGTGACGAGTTGCTGAACCACGCGCCGGCTTGGAGCGGCCGCCTCCACGAGCTAGCCTGCAACGGCCTGGAGCAACAACAGAGGTGGAGCTGAGAGTTTCCTCACTCGTATCCGGTGGGCCGGCGGGTCACCCAACCGGCTTTTATAACGGAGAACTCATCTTCCTGCACATCGGATGCCATGAAAAGTGTAGAGAAAATGGTGCAAGGAGCGGATGGGGAGTGGAGGTATGGTGCAATTTTTTGCCCGGCGCCTGGCATCGTTAAATAGCGGGCGGACACTCGGAGCCAACCGGTGTTGTGTTTAATGCCGGTCGGCTAGCGTACAGACGTGTGGCCGGAGTAGGTTTCTCGGCTCATGCGCGGGTTTAATGAAGGAAGGCAGGCATTCTGCACCCGTTTGAACGCGGCGAGAAGGCGTGTTCAGCCGGACGTGTAGCGGGCGACATTCTCCCGACCGATGCGCCGCTTCAATGCCGGAAGTGAGATGTCCCGTCCGCTTTGGGCCGGCGTCAATCCAGAGTAGCCGGTCTACAACGACATGAATGCGAGCAGCTGGTTATGGGCGGGAACGCATGCATGCATGGGAGAAGGATTTTGGGTGAGACATGGTTGCCAGACGTGGACGTGGCAGCGGTCCGGATGCCCGCAAAATTCCTTTCACTTTGTCTCTAGTGTGCGTGAAAAAGCACATCTAGACCGGCCTGTGGACCGATGCAGGACCGTGTTGAATGACAACACATGTTCAGACCACGCAATCCGAACGGTTGCGGAAGGTTTAAAGATCGGTGTTGGAGATGCCCTAAGTCACCCACTGTAAAAACGGTCAATTCCAGGTGTGGCTTGGCATAAAAATGTCAATTTCTATGGTGTGACACACCATCAAAAATGCAAAAACATTAAAAAAACATCAAATAGGGAGAAAAAACGCCGGATAGAGGCCGGACAAATTCGCTGCACGCAGCGCTGCTACCCCATTTTTACCCCATTTCACCAGCTGTCCGTCCTCGTCATTTCTTCGAACACGTAGCAGGCATAGCGAACTCGCCGCCGCGGCCGCCTTGTCCGCCCAAGCTCGCCGCCGCCCGTGCCGCCGTGCCCCGTGCCCGGGCCAGGCCGCCTGTGCCGCCGTGCCCCGCGCCCGCGCCAGGCCACCCGTGCCGCCGCGCCCCTCGCCCCCGCCGCGCCCGCGCACGCCGCCCGTCGCCGCGCCCGCGCCATGGCTGCCCGCGGTGGAGTTGGCCGTTCCGTAGGGGCATGAAGAGCAGCCCGACGCCCGGAGAGGCGCGACCTTCTCCCCCTCGCGGTGGCGCCTGTCGCTCCGGCGCCCGGAGAGGCGCGACCTTCTCCCCCTCGCGGTGGCGCCTGTCGCTCCGGCGCCCGGAGAGGCGCGACCTTCTCCCCCTCGCGGTGGCGCCTGTCGCTCCGGCGCCCGGAGAGGCGCAGCCAGAAGTAGCAGAAGGCGAGGCCGTCGAGCTGGGCCAGCGCCTTGAGCGCGTCGGGCAGTGGGTGTACGAGGTGTGCGTGCCCGGGATCTTGGTGAAGTACTCCCCGCTCCCCTGGGCCAGGCCGGACACCACCGGCGCCACGACCCCTCCCCCGGTGCGACGCGTGCCGTTGGCCGCGCCGGTGGCCGCAGAGAGCGGTGCTGCCCTCTTCTCGTCCCGCTCCAGCCGGTACGCAAGCAGCTCGGTCACGGTGGCATTCTTTGAGCATTTCCGACGGGCTTGGCAGAGGCATGGGAGGCGACGGCGAGCAGGAGAAGGAGCGTGGAGAGGGAGAGCAAAGGCGGAGGCGCCATGGGTGTGAACTGGAGGGGGCCCGGTGCTGCTGTTGTACTGGAGTGGCATGGTGCGCGTGGTGGGCAGGTACAGAAAAGGAGAAAAAGAGAGACTGACAGGTGGGGTCGAGGGCGAACACAGACGGACGACGAGGACGCGGAGACGTCCGCTTTTTATCCGCTTTGGCCCCAAACCGAGAGCAACTTTGGTCTGGAAATGAGGTAAAAGCGGACACAGACCGGACGAAACGTTCGTATGCTCCCATGCGTTAGGTCATTCGTTTTGTCCGTTTTATCCCAAATAGACACAAAGAGAGGATTTGAGGTAAATTTGGGTCACGTGGTGGAGTTGGCCTTAAACTGAACCAGCTAGCATTCCGGGTTTGCCCGTCACTTTCTCCCTCTACTTTATTTTTGAGGTAATAGCACCCCAGGTACCCTAACTTGCACCCAATGTGATGATCTAGTCCCAAACTTGCAAAACTAGACTAACTCATACCCCAACTTGCAACCAATGTGATGTTTTAGTCCCAGGCCAATCATAGCTCGCCAATTGGCTGCCAAGTGGCCGGCCCGGTCAGCGCCTGTAGTTTTGCACAAACCCCCCTGCCGTTTCACTCATTCAACCCGCAGTACCCCCCACCTGAATTAAATCTGTCGAAGGAATCGAGCTCTGCTGGTCCACTCGTTCCCCATCTGCCCCCTTGCCCCCGCGGCTCCAGCATCAGCTTATCCACGCCGACAGCAAGCTCGCCGCCGCCGTCCAGCTCACCGCCGCCGTCCAGGTCGCCTCCATGGTATCTTGGAGTGACGGATCGAGCTCGTCCTCCGACGGCTACTCTGTGACAAGTGAGGTTAGTTCTTGGCTATGTCTCTGGCAGATAGGGATTGAGCAGAAATGTATGTTCTTGAGTAGCAAAAATGTATGTTTGGTGACAAGAATATGTTGTATGTAGGCTCCTGCTCCTGCCACCATTTTCTGCTCTGAGTGGACAGGCCTTGCTCCAGATATTGCAGCTAGATGTGAACACCAGTGTGTGTGTGAGAAGTTTGTGTGCTTTGAATCAGTTGACAGTGGAAGGAGGTATCTTGCTTGTGCTCAAAAGGTAAGTAGATCTACCAAACTTGCAATGTGTGTCATGTAAATGTGGAGGAGTTCATTTGATCTGTATAATAGTGTGCCATGTAAATGTGGAGGAGTGCATTTTCAGTTAAGAGCATCTAGTTTGTGAACTTAAATTAATCCTTTAGTTAACAGCATCTTGTTAGTGAACTTAAGTGAATTTCAAATGAACTAACAGAACTTAACTTAACTTAACTTAATTGAAATGAAATAACAGAATTTAAATGAAATAACAGAACTTAACTGAATTAGAATGAAATAGCTGAACTTAACTGAAATTAACTGAATTCAAATGAATGACTAAATTTAACTGAATCCAAATCAAATGAACTAACTGAATTCTATCTTATTTGTTAGGAAATACCTAAATGCAAGTTTGTGGAGTGGATTGACCCTGAATGGCCAGACACTCTGAAGATGAGTTTAGCCAGGGTTTGGGCAATGTATGATGATGAGGTAAAGCTGAGGCTCAGGGAAAGTGTAGTTCTTGCTGAAGAAAATTTTAGGGTTGTGAAAGAGAAGGAAAAGATGGCAAATGATCTGAGGTTTTTTAAACTAGATTTTGCTAAGATGGTGGGTGACAAGGAGCAGGCAGTTACTGAATTGGGCAATGCAAGACTTGCTCTTTCTGACCTAAAGGAAGAGCTTCAGAAGAAGAAGATGGCTGATAAATCTACCACTAGCATTCATCAGGTTGTGAGGGCTAAGGCAGAGAAAGAGAGGGATGAGATGAAGCAACAGATGGAGAGCATGAAGGAAGAGTTGGACAAAGTGGTGTCACAGAGGGATGAGCTGAAGAAGGAGAAGAAGAAACTAGAGTACATGATTGGTGATCTATTCAGGCACAAGGAGGAGACCAAGAGCAAGATAAGGAGGGTGAAGGAGATCTTAGATGAATCTGAGTAATTCATTGTTGGTGCAAGTTGTATTAGACTGAATTTGTATGAGTACCCAAGTTATGTTGTTGCAAGTTGTATTAGACTGAATTCGCTTTTAGTTAAGTGAATTTGTATGACTGCCCCAAGTTAAGAGAATTTGCAAGTTGTATTTCATTTGCTTTTAGTAAATTGAATTTGCTTTTAGTTAACTGAATTTGCTTTTAGTTAACTGAAATTGCTTTTAGTTAACTGAATTTGTGTGACTTACTGAATGACCAGTTCAGTGAAGATTCAGTTACATGCAAACTCTAGTAAAAATGTCCAGAATTGGAACTAACAGAGAATAAGTAGTATAGATTTAGTACATTGCACTAAGAGTTAACTGACTCATACATAGATAGAACACTGACTCATATATAGATAAAACTCTGACTCATACATAGATAAACCACACTCAGTCACAAACATAGATAAAACACTCACTCATACATAGATAGACTTGCATTGACATGCAGTGCATTCATACTTAGATAGAAGAGCTAGGAGCAATGGGGTGTTTAAGAGCTCATTCATCTGGGTAGAGGATCCTACTCCACCTCAGCCTAGTGCACTGAAAAGGATGGAGATTAGCCCTCCTCCTTGCCCAGTAGATGATATCATCATCAGTGGGGTTTGATCCAGGTGGGAATGCCTCCAGGAACTGTTGTACATCCTTGCGGTTGCGTGCTGCAAGGATCCTCTCTGCCAGCTGCCTTCTTTGCAACCTTCTTGCCTCTCTACACCTAGCTCCACTGGGTACCTCTTCTGCATCTACTACCTCTCCAGGATCCATTGGGTTCTCTCTTGCGGCTGGGGGGAGAAGTGAGAGATTTGGCTTTGACTGGTGTTTGTGCCATTTGGTGTGCTTTATATAGAATTAAGAGGGGTGGGTGGTAGGTAGACAGAGGTAAATATGGTAGGTGGGCAGAGGTAGCCCATTGTTGTGTGCTAATTTTAGGCACGAAAATAATAACAAGCCAATTTAGTTAGTGGCTAATATTAGTATTCAGTAACTACGACTGAATTGGTATTCAGTAAGTTTAACTTAATTTAGCTAATTTCTTTCAGTAAACTCATTCTAACTGAATTTGTATTTGTATCAGTTTGCTTAACTGAATTTCTTTTAGTAAACTCATTTTAACAGCAAGATTTCTTAGCAGCATATAGAACTACCAACAGCAACAACAACATAATTAGATGGCAACAGTTGCAGCATAAGTTCAACCCAAAAGTAGTTCAAACCAGCCCATTCGAAACTACAAATAACTTATGTGCTACCAATATACGAAGCACACCTAACTACTAACTGATATGCTAACTTATATGCTACTCAGCATACCTAACTACATTCTGCAGTCTTCAGTTCTTCATTTCTGGAGCTCCTTCAGATGCTGGGACCGGCGCACCTCCCCTGCAAGTGGAATCTTCGTCGGCTTCTTCCTCTTCTTGGAGGCATCCCGTGCTTGCCCGTCCACCACCTCCGTCAGCACGTCCTCCAGCACCTCCTTCTTGACAAAGTCAGGCATCTCTGGCAGCAGGTCCACGTCAATGGGGCGGTGCCTGTCGCCCTCGTTGCCGGCGACGACGGGAGCCAGCATGACGACGTCGTCCGGCTCGTCGTCAGATAGCAGCACTACCTCAATCTCCTCCTCGGCAGAGTCAGAGTCGGTGTCGTCGGAGAAGGATTCATCGTCGGAGTAGGCGGTGTTCACCGGCGCGGGGACAGCGAGGACGACGTCGTGGAGGCGCTGCATCCTGGAGGCAACGCGGAACGGATCCGGGTGCGGCGACGGTGTGGTGGCGGAGCGGTACATCCACCACCGCGCGCGCTGCCTCGGATCGTCCGACCGCGTCTCCGCCATTGCGAAGCGCAAGACCAGGACCGGAGCTACGCCAGGTGCGGGCATGGCGCGACGCTTCTCGTCGTCAGTCATGACCTTTACCAGGCCTAGCGCGTGGTGGAGGAGCATCTGGCCGGAGGGGAACCAGCGAGCTATCTCCTTCAGGTCCGCGCGGAGCGCATCGTCGTCGCCGGCCAGATCCTCGATGACCCTCTGCCATGCGGGGGTCTTGTCCATGGCGCCGGCGGCGGCGTGGAGCTCGGCGACGAGGGTTTTCTTGGTGGAGCGGGGGGTGGCGGGGGCACCGAGGAGCGGGGGGTGGCGGGGGCACCGAGGAGCGAGCTGCGACGTGGGTGGACTGGGAGCTAGGTGGAGTGGCGTGGAGTTGAGCTAGTGGAGTTGAGTTGGTTGGCTTTAAAGCACTAGGAAACCGAATCGGCGGAGCGAACGAACTAGTGGAACGGTGGGTCTGCTTAACTACAGTGCGTGCTACCATCTGAACAAATCACTACTACTATCACACTGGCAATGCAGTTAGGTTTGCTATTCACAGGTCCTGGGTTCGATACCCAGGACAAACATTTTTTTTATAAACAACAGCACTATTGACTACAGTACTCACTTAACAGCAGCAAAATTCACTTCAGTTAACACCACAGAATTCAGTTAAATTCAGTATATTGGTTTTTTCTCCAGTCAATAGTAGCAAAATTCACTTCAGTTAACACCACAGAATTCAGTTAAATTCAGTGAACAGCAAAATTCAGACATGTGGCAACATTCAGTGAAATTCAGTTAACTCCTAATTATAATATTTAATTACAAAAAGGGCACTGTATGCCATGGTTTGCCATCCAGAAGTTAGGCAATATATGCCACAATTTGCCTTCAAAAAAGAGGGAATGTATGCCACAGTTTGACATAACAAAATAAGGCCAGTTTATGAGTTACATAAGTATAGGCCTTGTCAAAAAATGGTGGTTGACAACTGCCACTAGATCAGGCAGCAGGAAAATCATCAGGAGGAGCATTTAGGTCAGGAATATGACTGGCAATGTCATCTCCAAACATTATCCACCATGCCCTCTCACCTTCTTGGCCTCCTCTCCCTCTGCCAGCACCTGCATTTGCTCCTCTCTCTCTGCCAGCACCTGGATTAGCTCCTCTCCCTCTCCCAGCACCTGCATTTGCTCCTCTCCCTCTGCTAGCACCTGGATTTGCTCCTCTCCCTCTCCCAGCACCTGCATTTGCTCCTCTCCCTCTGCTAGCACCTGGATTTGCTCCTCTCCCTCTCCCAACACCCGCACTTGCTCCCTCTCTTGACCCTGCATCTGCACTAGCACCTCTTCCTGGAGCTGAGACTGCACTTGCTCCCCTTCCTCTTCTTGCATTTGGATGTACCTCTCCTCTGCCTCTCCTTTTCTTTCCTCTTGCAATGTCAGCTTCAGTTCTTGCCCTTGTCTGCCTAGCAACATTCATTTCTGTAGTCACCCTGGGTTGTGGTATTTCAGCCCCAGCAGCAGCAACAAATGAAGAGAGCTCAGGCAATGGGCCATGGACCCTTTGAGAAGGTCTTCTTACTCTTTCCCTGCTGGCCATGTTGAAAACCATGCTAGTTGGTGACTCAGTAGGATCCATCCTAGGATCTGGCCTGTTTGGAAAGATGTTCTGCAAAGAAAAATGTTCAGATAAGCTCATTTTAGAGAGTTCATGCATTACAGCCAACTGTGCAAAATGAGATGCAGCAGAAGCATACCTGAAGAAATGATGGATCATCATAGTTATCATCAACAAGCTCTACTCCTTCTGCAACTAGTGCTTCCTGCCACCTGTAGTGCCCTTTCCTGTTGTGGTCAGCTCTGCCAAAAATTGAGCAGTGCATTGTCACACCTTTTTTGTTCAAATATCTAACACCATTCCTGCTTCTCTTCTCTTCTGGTGTTTTCTTCCTGTTTTTCTTTGGCCTTCCCAACTGTTTAGTGAAAACTGGTGGATATACCTTGTCTCCATTCTGTTTCTCCCAATGCTTTGGATCTCTAAGTGGAACCAAAGTGTATCCATATGCTTTAAGATAATTCTCCACACTATAGCATTCATGAACCATTGTCACTGGGTCAATTCTCTCCTCCCTGCAACATGCTATACTATGGCCACATGGTACTCCAGAGAGCTGCCATCTCCTGCAGTCACAAGTGTGCAAGCACAAGTCAACTGTATAGCTAGAGTTACCAGACTGAACTCTGAACAATTGTTGGCCAGCTTCAGAGACATGGCAATTAGCAGCAAACTCAGTGTTCTTGTCTAGTTTCTTCATGATCTTTGGGCATATTCTCTGCCCTGCCCACTTCTCTATGGCCTCCCTCTGTTTACTCACTAGCCTTTGCATTATCTTGTAAAAAATGTATTCCAGCATGGAGAGTACTGGCATCTCTCTGCCCTCTAGAATATAGCTGTTAAATACTTCAGAGTTATTGTTCAGCAGAATATCACACTTGGGAAAAACACTAAAAAATGATTTACACCATGTCTTTGGATCTAGTCTCTCAGTCCAATGGAAGGCAGCTGCACTGTGGGAATCCATTTTCTCACAGTTTTGGCTCCACTTAACCCTGTTTGGTGCTCTTGCAATGGCCCACAGATCTTGCTTCAGTTGCTCTCCTTTGTGCTTCTCATTGAAATTCTGATAAATATGCCTAACACAAAACCTATGCTCAGCATCTGGCCAGATTTTTTGCACAGCATTGATCAAACCTTTCTGCTTGTCACTCATAATAGTGAAAGGAGCAGTATTTGTGATGTTAAGGTCATCTCTCAATGTAGTGAGAAACCACTCCCAAGAACTGGTGCACTCTACTTCTACCCAACCCATTGCAATGGGGAAAATGCAGTCATTTGGATCAATACCCACTGCACTAAGCAACACTCCTTTAAACCTATTTTTCATGTGACAACCATCAATGAAAATAATAGGCCTGCATCCCTTGAGCCAACCCCTTTTGCATGCATCATAAGACCAATATAGAGTTTTCAGACATTTCCTGCCCTGTGGGAAATCTATGTCTCTAACAACCTCAGTTGACAGAAGAAATGTAGACCCAGGGTTGGTATTCCTCAATTCATGACCATAGTCCCTAAGCCTACTGAACTGCTCTTCTTCATCACCATGGATCTCCTTAAGTGCTGCAGTTCTTGCCCTAGCTAGCTTCCATCTGTTAGGGGTGACATGAAATTCATTGGTGATCTTTCTTGAAAATGTACCTAGTGACATCTTCTGGTCATCTCTGAACTCATTTATGAAATACTTGCACATGAATTTTGCTGTCAGTGACCTTATCTTCCATTTCTTCTGACATATATGTTCTCCATAGTAAGTCTTGATGGCAAACCCCCCTGTCCTGTTGTCATTGCCAGCATACAGATACCATGGGCAACCATCTTCACAAACTGCTTCAAGTCTCCTCTTGTCATTCTTTAACTTCTTGATCTGCACTCTGTTTCTAACTGAATATGCAGTCAGTGCATGTCTTAACTCAACCACATCAGCAAATACCATCCCTACTTTAAACACAGGGCAAATCATGTCCACCTTTGCATTGAAAGCTTTAAACTTGTACCTAAGTTCATCTGCTTCTTCAGTTGATAGGTTGAGATCTTCATCCTCAAGGAAATATTCAGGCTCCACATCATCCTCATCCTGATCTGCTTCTTCATCAACATCAAAGTCAATGTTGTCATCATACAGATCATCATCACCATCATCTATGTCATAGTCACTGTCACTGAAATCAGAATCTGATACAACTACATCTTCAATAACTGTTTCTCCATCTTCAGTTAGCATGTTCTGCTCAGCACCCTCCGTAAGCAAACTCTGTGGGTCTGTTCCAATTGGTGCAATATCTAACAAGGGATCTTCAGTTAGCATGTTCTGCTCAGCACCCTCAATAAGCAAATTCTTTGGGTCTGTTCCATTTGCTGCAATCTCTGACAAAGGATCTTCTACAAAGACTGAAACTAGGCTATGGGAAGGGGATGCACTTGCTGCTTCAAAACTTGTGCACACCAAGTCAGACCTAAAGTTGCTGATGAAATCTGTATGGTCAACCTGCACTACAAGCACCTTATGCTCAGCACTGGCTCTGATCATATGCTGCACATCCTCATCACTGCTAATTCTGATCAACCCATCTGAGATTGGTTTATTTGGTTTGGTGAAGTAGATGATGTGCTCACTCACAGGATATCCCAACCAAGCCAAGTGTTGTTCAAGGAATGCATAACATAAAGTGCCAGAGTCAACAAAGTCTAACACCTCAACAGAAGGGCTCCAGTACTCCAGGTTTGTGATTAGGCCATAGAAAATTCCACCATGCTCAAGTTCCAGTGTAAAAAATGGACTGTCCACCTTTTCTCCATTTGCTGCATCACACACTGTTTTCAATACAAAGATGCATCAGTTCATAAACAAATAGTCAGTTAACTGAATATTCAGTTAACTGAATAAATTAGTCAATTGCATAACATACTTGAACAACAGTAAAAGATTAACTGAACCATGATCAAGTTCCAGTGTAAAGGATTCAGTTAACTACAGTTGTTCACCAGACGAGCAGAATACAGGCTACAACAGCAAGATAAGGCATTAACATCTAACTTGTCCGCCATAAACCCTAGTTATCGTGTCGAACCCAAACCTAAATTCATCGGCTGAAACCCTAGCTTCACTTCGCAATACATGACCCTACTCAAATCACACCACTAGACGACCCCGATTCGAGCACAAATGTACGAGATTCGAGCTGAAAACGGCGGGGCGACGAGCTCAGAGCTCAGAGGAGTAAAGCAGAGGGGAGGAGAGGGAGGAAAAGAAAACAGAGAGACGGGGCGTCGAGCTCACAGTAATCAGGAGGGAATGCTCCGAACGGCCGGACGAGATGAGCAGATGCCGGTGCCTCCACGCCGCCGTTCACCGGCGGCAACGACGCCTGGGACGCTGACGTCACCATCGCCCCGCCAGCCCGTGAGCTCTGTCGCCCCGACAGCGACCAAGTGAACCCTCTCGAACGGACGTCAACTGGAATCCGACAGATTTAATTCAGGTGGGGGGTACTGCGGGTTGAATGAGTGAAACGGCAGGGGGGTTTGTGCAAAACTACAGGCGCTGACCGGGCCGGCCACTTGGCAGCCAATTGGCGAGCTATGATTGGCCTGGGACTAAAACATCACATTGGTTGCAAGTTGGGGTATGAGTTGGTCTAGTTTTGCAAGTTTGGGACTAGATCATCACATTGGGTGCAAGTTAGGGTACCTGGGGTGCTATTACCTCTTTATTTTTCTAGAAGAGCTCACGGTACTGGCCACCCAGGCCAAATGCGACCTCCCCAAGAAAGAAGAGGAGAATGGTGCAAGGACGAGAAGACTTCTTCTCCTCCCGGAGCTCTGATTTGACCACATCGATCGATGATTATAGGATTAACAATAACGGAATCTCGGAGTAGGATATATTATCGTCTGGTCCTCTGTGGGATCTAGGATTAACAATAACCGTCCTGCATAAGTACGGTACTCTGCACATACCAGTACGTATATTGTTTATGCGCATTGGGTAGCGGTATTATCGCAGGGGGTTGATAAGTCAACTTGATCGCTCGCACGGTTTGGATCGTGCAAAAGTCAATGCAGGTGATGCGGCGCTAGCTTATTACTCTCCGTCCGAAAATATTTGTCCTAAAAATTATATTTCCGGACGGAGACAGTATTATTTTGAAAACCTATTCGTCTTCGGAAAAAATAGAACGCAATTCATCTTTGCTTATATTATCATTTATATATACTTGTTCCTTTCTTTATATAGTCTGTAAGGACTAGTTTTATTGATGTTTTCTCATTTTTCTGAAAGAGATGCAAACGACCCTGTTTATCTAGCCGACACGGGTGTAATTTGACCGTTTGTGATTGTTATTGTTCCACACCAAAGGTGAACAAGTAACCAAGTAGCACACTCCCCATGATACTTTCCTCGAAGTTCTTGTTATGTTGTGGGCGATTTGGTGGACAAGGCGGAAAACGATTCTCGAGGAAGAGTCCCATAGTCAGTTATCTACTATCTAATCATACGACAATATTTGGATGAGCTGAGGGTTTAGCCTAGCCAAACCAGACTGATGGGGGCAGCTAGGCTCATCTTCCATCGCCTTGGATCCCTCTACATGAAGCTCAATGTGGACGGTGTTGTAGCCAAGGTTACGGGCAAAGGGGCGGTGGGCATCTGTTGTTGTCATGAGCATGGAATGTTTCAGGGGGCATCGACGGTTGTTTTTGATGGCTAATTGATCTAGAAACTCCGGACGCACATGTGTGTAGAGAAGCTTTGGGGTTGGGGAAGGACATGTTCACCTCGACTCTCAAGGCACTATCGAGTTTTATGAGGACTAAAACCACGACAAGAATTATGGAATGGAAGGAATACCATATGATTTTTTTTCTCTTTTCTTTTTTATGAGATGAATACTAGTAAACTTGGGCATGGGCAGCCTGGCCCGACGACCCAGCCCGAAAAACCTGGGCCGGGCTGGGCCGGGCTCGGGCCTAGAAATGGAGCCTGTTGCGTATGTTGGGCTAGGCTCGGGCCTAGGAAATGAGGCAGTTTACACAGAGGCCCGACCCAGCCTGGCCCCAAAGTGCTCCATTTTGTCTCCTCGGGCTAGGCTCGGGCTTAAATATGCGTTTTTTTGATCGGGCCAGGCCGGGCTCGGGCCTAGACTTTGTACGTCGGCCTTTGTCAGGCTCGGCCCGGCCCGACGAATGCCTAGGTCTAAATACTACCCCCCCTCCGCTCCCCCGTCTCAAAATAAATGACTTAATTTTATATTAACTTTGTATTAAAACTTGTATGAAGTTGTTTTGGGAGAAAGAGAGTATATGATTCCGAAGGAGGTTAAATACGCATCGAAGTTTTAGAAGAGCATCTTCAACTTCGGACGGCCAGAACGCGTGACAGGGAAAGCCCACATGCTAGCTACTCCCTCCGTCCCGAAAAGCTTGTCCAAGCTTGTCTATCAAATGGATGTATTTAACACTAACTTGGTGCTAGATACATCCATTTGAGGAACAAGTTTTTCTGAATGGAGGGAGTACAACGGATGCGCACTCTCTGTTCCGGATCATAATCATCCTTCCTTTAAAAAATAATAATAATGGTGACTAGACACAGAGTGTACCTTGACAGTTTGCCGTGTCATCATTGTTATAGAAGATTAAGATGAAAAAGAAATTGTGATGACCATTTACTAACAAGACTGCATGCTTGGTTCCAGCTGACGTCCTGCTTATGTGTGTACCGTACAATCCTTGATTAATTAACCAGAGGGCCAACCAAGTGGCTAGTCTGGTGAGCGATTTAACAAAACAATCAGCAAAAAATAATCGGAGTGCCAAAGTTGACCACGTACTCTTGTTGTATCGTCGGTTAGGCAAAGGAGTACGTATTAGATAACTGACTACAGGCATAGGGTTAGGGCTAGGTAAGTACGGAGTCGATAGGTCAACTTACGGCACAGCACGTTCGTACGTACGTACGGCATGATCATCGCCCAAATGTCAACGAAATGCTGTCACCCAGAACATTCCACTTGGACTTGAATTCTATCTAATTAAACCTTGAATTGTATGACTAGTTAGGCACAAATAGGGCGCATTGAGCTCTTTTAAGTCCTGTGGTTTTTTCTTTCACGTGAATCTTTATCGCATTCTTATCTTTTGGATCGATAAGTGGATCGGAAATATGCGCTTTCAAGTAGCCCTGGCAATGGAAGTTATTTACAGGTTGGATATGGCTGCAGACTCGAGGGCCCTCTTTGACCACGAGTATGATCTACGAAAACTGCCGAAGACGAAGTTGCTGGGATTGAGCTCTCTGAAGCAGACGATTGCTAGATAACGTCTTGCCTCCTCCACTTGAGGGAGGGGGACGCAAACACGGAATTCTTCCGTCGGGCATGCGCGGCTAACAAATGCAAGAACATGATCACGGTCATGCATCATCATGGAGAGGTGTTCACCGAGCAGGAAAGCATTGCGGGGATGGTGAATGAGTACTACACGGGCTTATTTGGCTCAGTGCCGGCAAGGCAACACACCATTGACTTGGATATGCTAGGCCTTCTGTCAAGGGACTTGGTGCACCTTGAGGTCCCCTTCTTGGCGGAAGAGGTGGAAAAGACGGTCAAGTCCATGCCAATGGACAAATCGCCGGGGCCTAAAGGATTCATAGGTCGATTCTTTGCGACATGCTGGTTATAATCAAGTGGGATTTCATGCGAGCACTTCACGACTTCTTCCATGGAGATATGCGTGGGCTACCGAGCATCAACAAGGCCATTGTGTCGCTTTTGCCGAAGAGAGAAGGGGTTGTGGATATCCAGGTCTACCGGCCGGTGAGCCTAGTGCACGGAGCGGTCAAAATATTCGAAAAAGTGCTTGCAACAAGATTGACCGAGGACCTCCCGAAGCTCGTTGGACACTATCAAAGTACGTTTGTCCAGGGACTCTCTTTGCACGACAACTTCATGCTGGTGCAATCCACGGCAAGGCATTTGCAAGAGTTGAAGGAACCAACAGTGATGCTAAAGCTTTACATATCAAAGGCATTTGACTCTGTTCAGTGGCCGTTTATTTTGGAGGTTTTAACATGGATGGGTTTTGGGAGGAGATGGATCTCCTAGATGTGTGGGCTATTAGCAACTGCCTCCACAATGATCGTGGTAAACGAGATACCAAGAAAGCCAATCTTCAACTGTCAAGGGCTAAGGCAAGGGGCTCCGCTGTCCCCATTGATATTTATCCTCTGCATGGAGCCGCTGCAGTATCTCTTCAAATTGGTTGTGGCCAAAGGAATGCTAGCACCCCTAGCCCGTTCTGGCGTTCATCAGTGGGTGTCGATGTTTGCTGACGATGTGATGATTTTATTCAAGCCCGTGAAGCTCGAGTCCAGGGTTTGTGGAGCCATTTTGGACCTCTTTGGGCATGTGTCTGTAACGCCCCGGATGTAACTTTCCCTATGTGTACTCCAACTCTTGTCGTTTCCGGCGTTATGTTATATTTATTTTTCGGGTTCGGGTCTTTGTCTCCGTGTGTTGTTTTCTTTGTCATGCATCTCATATCATGTCATCATGTGCATTGCATTTGCATACGTGTTCATCTCATGCATTCGAGCTTTTCCCCCGTTGTCCGTTTTGCATTCCGGCGCTTCGTTCTCCTCCGGTGGTCATTTCTAGCTTTCTTTCGTGTGTGGGGATTAAAAATTTCCGGATTGAACCGAGACTTGCCAAGCGGACTTGGTTTACTACCGGTAGACCGCGTGTCAAGTTTCGTGTCATTTGGACTTCGTTTGATACTCCAACAGTTAACCGAGGGACCGAAAAGGCCTCGTGTGTGTTGCAGCCCAACACCCCTCCAATTTGGCCCAAAACCCACCAAACTCTGCTCCATGTCCTAGAGCGTTCGATCATGATCGTGTGGCCGAAAACCGCACCTCATTTGGACTCTCATAGCTCCACTTATGCCTATAAATACACCCCCCCCCCCCGTTTTCGGATTATCTCCTCCTACGAAACCCTAGCCAAAAAAAAGATCTCCGCGCCGCGCCGGACACGTCCGTGCCGGCCGGACAAAAAATCGCCGCCGCCGCCCCGCAAATCCCGCGCCGCCACGTGGCGCTCCCGCCGCCAGCCGCCGCCGAGGCCCGGGAGGCCCAAGCCGGGCCCTCGCGAGCCCGTAGCCGCCGCGCGCCCCCGCGCCTTCGTCTCCAGCCACCGCCGCCCGAAGCTCCACCTCCGGCGACCGGCGCCGCCGCAGGCCGCCTATCCGCCGCCGCGGGCCGCCTCTCCGGCTCCGACGCCGCCCCACCACGCCGCCGTCGTGGGCCACGCCGCCGCCCGAGCCGGAGCTCGCCGCCTCGGCCACCACCGGATCCGGCCGCCCCCTCACCAGCCTCTCCCCGCTGCTCCGGCCTCCTCCCTCGACTCCGGCGCCGATGAATAGTGCAGCCCTGATCTGGATCTAGATCTGAGCATCTCGGTTGACTTTTCCCTCCAAACCTTAATTTTTTATGCCTACTTTGACCGGCCGTATCTCCGCATCCGTAGCTCCGATTTGGGCATATAGTATATCAAAATGTTCATCTCGACGAGTACATCATTTCATCCCATTGCATCATTTTCATTTGAGTGCGTCTTGATGCCCGAAATGCTGTTAGAAGGAGGCTTCGTGAGTTAATTGCCAGATCTGCTAATTCATCTTAGACTTTTGTCATTTTTGCCACGATTATTGTGTGCATGCTATGCCTGTGAGTCCTTCATATGTTTTGTTAAGAATTTTGTTATCTTTCCAGAGGTGCAACCCATGCATTTTTAGGATGTGTGTGGTGTCTTGTGCAAGCTTGCAAAGTGAGGCACCCGGTAAATCTGTTTTCAGGGACTTAGTAGTTTTCCCTAAGTCTGGGATTATTTAGTTCATGATGCCATATGTTCAGCTTGTTTCCTAGTGATCCGTGCCTCTTTTTAGGATGATCAGTAAAGGAGTTTTGTTAATCATGTTATGATCTATCCATCCATGTCTTTACTTGCAATTATGGAGCACCCTAGCTTGAGTCAATCGAGCTCTACTTTTACTTCGTTGTGAATCTGGGCAGATCGTCAACTTGTTTGCAATTTTGCCGATGTTATTGTAGTTGATCCGTGCACGCTATGCCATTGTTCTTGCCATGTCTAGCTTGTGTTTTGTGCCTTCTTAATGGGTGTATGCTTGCCTTGCCATGACTTGCACCGTAGTGAGTGCATCGAGCTTGTTTACATGCCTTCGTGAGTTATATTTCAGCATGTCTCAGTTTTCACCAAGTCTGAAAACTAATTGTGTTTTAGCTATGTTCGTGTGCCCTTTAGTATATTTTGTGAACCCTTTTGGCCCGAGGTCACTTTGGGTCTTTTGTTAAGCTTGTGGAGTAGCTCCGTGCCATGTTCTTACTTGTCTTAATCAGGTCATGTATCATGTTGTTTTGCTACTCCGAAGAGGGCTTCGTGATCTGAAATTTCAGACAAGTGTTAATTCCACTAAGTCTGGAATCTGTTTTGCATTTGTGTTTTTGCCATGCTTGTTTGAACCTCATAATGGATGAATTGGCCGTAGCTCAGTGCTAGACTTTTGTTAAGCATCTTATGTACATCCCTGCCATGCATTTTGTTGTCATGTTTGGTGGCTGTAGCATGTTCATCTCATTGCATTTAGACGCCTACTTGCTGTAAATCGCAGACCGGTGTCAATTTTTGAATCGCTTGCCATTTCCAAACCGTAACTCCGATTTCGATGATCTTTATATCGTTTTCAAGCGATTTCATCTCATTTTTTCCAGTGGCACCCTTGGAATTCCAAGTTGAGGCCAGGTTCATGCATTTCCTGTCATATCTTGCATTTTGCATCCCGCATCGCATCCCGCATAGCATATCATCACTTCATCATATTGCTTGTTCTTGCACGTGGTTGATTGTATCCTTGTTGCTTGTTTGTCTTGTTTGGGTAGAGCCGGGAGACGAGTTCGCTACCGAGGAGCCCGTTGAGTTTGCTTTCGAGGATCCAGTCAACTCTGACAACTGTGCAGGCAAGATGATCATACCCTCGAAATCACTACTATCTTTGCTATGCTAGTTTGCTCGCTCTCGCTATGCCAATGCTACGATGCCTACCTTTTGCTTGTCAGCCTCCCAAATTGCCATGTCAACCTCTAACCCACCATGTCCTAGCAAACCGTTGATTGGCTATGTTACCGCTTTGCTCAGCCCCCTCTTATAGCGTTGCTAGTTGCAGGTGAAGATTGGAGGCCGTTCCTTGTTGGAACATTTATTTACTTGTTGGGATATCATTATATTGCTATGTTATCTTAATGCATCTATATACTTGGTAAAGGGTGGAAGGCTCGGCCTCTCGCCTAGTGTTTTGTTCCACTCTTGCCGCCCTAGTTTCCGTCATATCGGTGTTATGTTCCCGAATTTTGCGTTCCTTACGCGGTTGGGTTATAATGGGAACCCCTTGACTGTCCGCCTTGAATAAAACTCCTCCAGCAGTGCCCAACCTTGGTTTTACCATTTGCCACCTAGCCTTTCCCTTGGGTTTCGCGGATTCAAGGGTCATCTTATTTTAACCCCCCCCCCCCGGGCCAGTGCTCCTCTGAGTGTTGGTCCAACCTAGAGCACCGTGCGAGGCCGTCCCTCGGCAACTTGGGTTACGTTGGCTCCCGTACGCTTAGCTTATCTGGTGTGCCATGAGAACGAGATATGTGCAGCTCCTATCGGGATTTGTCGGCACAGCGGGTGGTGTTGCTGGACTTGTTTTATCATTGTCGGAGTTGTCTTGAATTACCGAGATACCGAGTCTGATCGGAACGTCTTGGGAGGAGGTCTATTCCTTCGTTGACCGTGAGAGCTTGTCATGGGCTAAGTTGGGACTCCCCTGCAGGGATTGAACTTTTGAAAGCCGTGCCCGCGGTTATGGGCAGATGGGAATTTGTTAATGTCCGATTGTAGATAACTTGAACCTTAATTAATTAAAATGAATCAACTGAGTGTGTCACCATGACGGCCTCTTCTCGGTGGAGTCCGGGAAGTGGACACGGTGTTGGAGTAATGCTTGCGCAGGTTGATCCTCTAGTTTTTCACGCTCGCGCTTTGCCTCCTCTTCTCGCTCTCTTTTGCAAATAAAATAGCCACCATATATGCTAGTCGCTTGATGCAGCTCCACATATATTTGCCTTACCCTTCCTATAAGCTTAAATAGTCTTGATCGCGAGGGTGCGAGATTGCTGAGTCCCTGTGGCTCACAGATTCCTACTATACCAGATGCAGGTCCAGGTGATTCCGCTCCAGGAGACGCGTATGAGCTCAAGTGGGAGTTCGACGAAGACTCTCAGCGATACTATGTTTCATTTCCCGACGATCAGTAGTGGTGCCCAGTTGGGGGTGATTGGGACCGTGTCGCATGTTGGGTTCTCTTCTATTTTGGCGCCGTAGTCGGGCCATGAGTGTTTTGGATGATGTAATGTTATTTATGTTCTTGATTGACGTGGCGAGTGTAAGCCAACTATGTTCTCCCCTTTATTATTCATATTACATGGGATGTTGTGAAGATTGCCTAACTTGCGACATATGCCTTCAATGCGATTATGTCTCTAAGTCGTGCCTCGACACGTGGGAGCTATAGTCGCATCGAGGGTGTTACAAGTTGGTAATCAGAGCCTTCCCCGACCTTAGGAGCCCCATTGCTTGATCGTTTTTAGCGGCCGAGTTGTGTCTAGAAAAATGTTTTGAGTTATTTAGGAATTATATATCGGAGAGTTTAGGAATTCTTTTTTACTTCCCAGTCTCCTCATCGCTCTGGTAAGGCATCCTGACGTAGAGTTTTGACTCTTCTCTTCTCAAATTTCACTAAAAAAGAATTTTAGGATCACCCGAGTATCTTGGAATCGTTCCGATGGCTTATGATGAGAACATTGTCTTGGTGCCTCCTGTCAGGGGTTTAGTGGAAGTGTCCCGGGGAGTTGAGCTCTGAGGTGTTGTCATCATAATTTTATCGTTGCAATTCTGGAATACTTGAGATATTTTCGCCGACATCAAAAATCTCTTTTATGCAGTTCGTTGGTGAGATAACCTCGACGCCACCCAGTACTGGGGCGGGAGTTCGGGAGTATTGCCATAACTTGTATAACGGAGGCTTTTCGAAGGTTGAGGTAGATGATTTCCGAAGGTTTCTTGGTTATGTGTTGAAGGATGGATACAGTTGGATGTAGGATTTGCTAGTTTGGGTGAGATATTATGCTTCCCATGTATCCCCAACACCTGATTGCATAACCGGAAAGGTTCGGGAGTTTCATAGGTGGGAATTCTAGTAGCTCTAGTTCTTCTTCCACGGATATTGGTTTGAGATTGGGATTTCTTACCGATTATTCGTTCTTGATCCGTACCTTGTTTATTATTTCTCTACCTTAATTCTACGTGGCTTCTCAATTTAGGGATATGTGACCACTTCAAGAGGAATGCATTCATTCATTTTGTTCGGATGTGAAGACTATATGTTGCCATTTTCATTCCGTTGGGTTCAGCTTCAATATTTGTCTGTCAATGTGCTAATGGTGGTCAACCTCTTCAGGATGGCTCCTCCAACGCGCACGACTCCGAATCCTGATCCGCCACCACCCCCACCTCCTCCAGAGGCATGGCAAGCTGTGATGGCCGCAACCAATGCAAACACTCAGCTGATCATGCAAATTCTTCAAGAGCGCAATCAAAGCAGTCAAGGGAATCAAGGCAGCAATCAGAGTCACTTTGCTACACTCAACCAGTTCCTTGCTAACGGGCCAAAGACTTTCAGCAATTGTGTTGAGGCAACCGATGTTGATGATTGGCTTGTGGATCTGTGTAAGCATTTCGAGTGCAGCAATGTCAGGCCTGAGGACTTTGTGAAGTTCGCTTCCTTCCAACTCAAAGATCAAGTTGCAGAATGGTTCTAGCAATACAAGGACTCCAGAGGTGGACGTGTTATCACTTGGGATGATTTCCGTCGAGATTTCCGAGCTCATCTTATTCCCCAGAGCGTGATTGAAAGCAAGCGTGAGGAATTCCGCAATCTGAAGCAAGGCTCTTTGTCTGTCTATGACTACAACAAGTTGTTCCAAAAGCTTGCCCGCTTTGCCAAGCAGGACGTGCCTGATGAGAAGAGCATGATATATCAGTTCAGGGGTGGTCTCAGAGAAGATATTCAGCTCGCTCTTGTTCTCTTTAAGCCCTGAGGTACGATGAGTTCTACAACATGGCACTGAAGCAAGAGGCTGCTCAGTTGAGGTGTGATGCTTCCAGGAAGCGAGTCAGAGATGTTACTCCTTCTTCCTCTACTCAAGTGGCCAAGCAGTAGAAGTTTTGGCTTCCTCCTCCTCCTCCGTTCCGTCAGCCGTATCAGCAGAAGAGCAAAGGTGGCAGTTGTTCTTCCCACCCACCCAACCCTGGCTTTCAGAACAAGGCTTCGTCTCAAGCTCCAAGATCAAGTGCTCCATATCACCGTCCGCTTTCAGAGGTCACGTGCAACAAGTGCCAACAGAAGGCTCACTATGCCAACAAGTGTTTCAACCAGAGGCGTCTTCCTCCTCCTCCTCCTGTCAGATCGACAAGTACAGCTGTGGTCAAGCATAACCCCAAGCATGCCAAGGTGAATTTGATGAATGCAGCTCAGGCAGAGGACTCGTCAGATGTGATCATGGGTAACTTTCCAGTTAACTCTTTTCCAGCAAAAGTTCTTTTTGACACTGGTGCATCGCATTGTTTCATGTCAAGATCATTTGTTTCCAAGCATGACTTCGTTTCACAAATGTTGGGTAAACCTATGGGAGTGTTTTCTCCGGCTAAGTCTATGAGGGCTACTTCAATAGTTCCGGATGTTTCTATCATGATGGGTGATTTCAAGTTTCTGGCTTCTCCTATGGTTCTTGGTAACTCGGATATTGATCTTATTCTCGGGATGGACTGGCTTTCTAAGCACAAGGCTCAGCTTGATTGTGCAGCCAGGCAGATTCAATTGACTCATTCGTCTGAGGATGTAATTGTCTTTGCCGCTCGTGATGATACCATTCGTCTATTTTCTCTCAATGAGAAGGGTGAATTGGACGCCATCTCGCAAATTCCAGTTGTTTGCGAATATCAATACGTCTTTCTAGAAGAGCTCCTAGGAATGCCTCCGCACCGGCCAGTTGAATTCGTTATTGATCTTGAGCCTGGTACGGAACCTGTGTGCAAACGTCCTTACAAGCTCGGACCTGAAGAGTTGAAGGAGCTGAAGAAGCAACTCGATGAGCAAGAAAGAATGGGTCTCATCCGGCCTAGTTCTTCTCCGTGGGGTTGTGGTGTTCTTTTTGTGAAGAAGAAGGATGGAACGGACCGACTTTGTGTTGATTACCGTCCAGTGAACAAGAAGACCATCAAGAACAAATACCCTCTTCCCAACATCAATGATTACCGTCCATGGATCGCGAAGACATTCGACTACTCAACCGCGTTACTGAAAGCTTCCGCTTTCGGTCTACGAGGGTACATGGACACACTCTCCCCGCTCGTTGCTATGCTTCTCCTAGATAGATCTTGCGTGATCGTAGGTAAATTTTTGAAATATTACGTTCCCCAACACCTGTCGCGCCCAGGTGTGTTGTGCCCACCTGGTGGCCCTCCTCTGGTGTTTATTGACTCCATTATTTCTCAAATAATCCATAAAAAATCTCCGTAAAGTTTCAACTCATTTGGAGTTGTGCAGAATAGGTGGCCTAACGTAGCTTTTCGAGGTCCAGATTTCCAGCTGCCGGAATTCTCCCTCTTAGTGTGTTCCTTGCAAATTATGAGAGAAAATGCATTAGAATTACTCCAAAAAGCATTATTATGGATAAAAACATTATAAATTACAGTAAGAAAACATGATGCAAAATGGACGTATCACATGCCGGCTGAGAGCGCCGCCAGCGATGCTTCCCGGTGCACGCAGCTGCTGCGCGTTCAAAGGACGACCCGTCTGTCTGCCTCCCTAAATTAAACATGTGCGGTTGTCAGGAACCTGGTCCGGCGCCACCTGTCAATCCATCTACCACCCACCATTAACCACCTTGTTCGCTTGCCCTGCCATTTTCCCGCTATTTAAACTTCAGGCTCGGCTACAACCGCATCCAAACATCCTCCACTCCCTATCTCCTCTCGGCACCACACCTGTCATGGCCTCCTGCTACTTGTGAGATGTGTTGGGATTTTCCCTGAAGAAGAAGGGTGAACAAATATAGTATTGCATAGTATTTCCCTCAGTAGAGAACCAAGGTTATCGAACCAATAGGAGAACCATGTAAAGACCCGTCAATAGTACCCAACATGAGAAAGAGGGTTGTCAATCCCCTTGTACTAGTTAATTGCAAGGATCAAACCTAGTAATAGGTGATAGATAAATTGCAAAGTAAAATAAAAGAAATAAAATTGCACCAAGATATTTTTGGTTTTAGCAATATGATTAAAATAGATCCTGGGGCCATAGTTTTCACTAGAGGCATCTCTCTCATAAAGATAGCATACAATGGGTAAACAAATTAGTGTTGGGCAATTAATAGAAAAGCGCATAGTTATGACGCTATTCATGGCATGATAATGTACATAGGCATTACGTCAGTGACAAGTAGACCGACTCCTGCCTGCATCTACTACTACTACTCCACTTCGAGAGTGCTTTTATGCTTGCCTCTCTACGTATTAAGTTCATAACAAACAGAGTAATGCGTGGAGAGTATGATGACATAATGTAGACCGAATAAAGCCAAGCAATATGATTAAACTCCATTATTTTACCCTTAGTAGCAACAATACAAATACGTGGCTCGCTACCTCTTCTAACACGGGGTGAGAACAACGCAAGATTGAACCTACCCCAAAGCACCTCTCCCGCTGAAGATAAATCAATCTAGTTTGCCAAACCAAACGGATAGGTCGGAGAGAAATACAAAGCTATAACAATCACACATCATAAAGTTCATAAAAGACTCAATTACTTTCAATGAATAATCTGATCATAAACCAACAATTCATCAGATCCCAACAAACACACCACAAAACAAGATTACATCGAATAAAACTCCGAGGAGAACACTATATTAAAGATCAGAGAGAGGGGGATATGGCTAATCAATATGGACCCGTAGGCAGGAGCAGAGCTATAGGGTGGCCAGGGTGGGCCACGGTACACCCTGGGATTTTGCATCATCCTATATAGCTATGCATTTCTAGCTCGACTAGAGAAAAGAAAAAGGCCCAATAACACTTAGACGAACGCACCCACAGGCCATCGTCCACATCGAGCGGAACCACTTGTGCCTCTCCCGACGCCCTTGCACAAGGCAGGTGTACAACCACCTCGCCATTCCTCTGCCTGACTCCTCTGTCGGGCTGCCTTGCCCTGCCCCGCCCCCTGCAAAGCCGGTAGCAGCAACAGTAGTCCCTGGTCGTAGCAAGCCAGCAAGCGAGCAGGACTGCAAGAGCAACCTGATTTAAAGTATCAAAATACCCCCAAATTCTGATTTAGGGTTTTTGCACTAAGCTATCCAGTACATCAACACATATATAATTTTGCATATCTATTCTGCCTCAATTAGCTTTATTGATAGAAAGTAAAAAATGTAGAATTTTTGGGAATGAAGAGGACTGGAAACATTGTTTCTCTTTTCGAGAAAGAAGCTATGAATATAATATAATTGATACCTTCATGGCAATGCGAAAGCGTAGGCGAGAAATGTAGTCTTTTGGATTCTTAAGGTATGTATTATTGTCCATGTAGTATATACTATGTATGCTTCTTTATACAAAACTAAGATTTAATTGAGAATTTTAGTGGGTTTGTAAGACCATATTGATATATTTCTATGTGATATTGGTAATCAGTTAGAACATTTACATGTCATTTTTCTTATCAATTTTTTTGCGGCGAACCACCCTGTTGTCAAATGCTAGCTCCTCCACTACCCGTAGGCCTGTGGTAAACTACTCACACATCATCGGAGGTGCAACAAGGTTGATGTAGAGGCCCTCCATGGTCGACTCCCCCTCTAGTAGAGTACCAGAAAAAGCCTCCAAATGGCATTGCAGTTGCGACGGTAGACAAAATGTTTTGATGGATGCTCTGGGAGGTTTCCAAAATCTGGAAATTTATAGCACTAAAATTAGGTTAGACGGAGTGACAAGGGCCCCACAAGACATCAGGGCGCGCCCTGTTGCCTTGCCATCTCCTCATAGATCTTTTGGTCCCACCCCGAACCTTCTAGGGTCTCTTATGTCTAGAATAAAATTGTCAAAAAGTTTCGTCGTGTTGGGACTCCGATTGGTATAGATTTTCTGTAAAACCAAAAACAAGCAGAAAACAACAAGTGGCAGTAGGCACTGAGTTAATAGTTTAGTCCCAAAAATGATATAAAATTGTATATAAAGTATCTAAGATTGATAATATAATAGCATGAAACCAAAAAAATTATAGATACGTTGGAGACGTATCAACATCCCCAAGCTTAATTCCTACTCGTCCTGGAGTAGGTAAATGATAAAAACAGAATTTTTGATGTGGAATGCTACCTAACATGTGCATCATGTAATCTTTATTTTATGGTATGGATATTAAGATCCAGATGATTCAAAGAAGTAGTCTATAATTTGATATGCATAAATCAATACTCATGCATACCAACAAACAATCATGCATTTCAAAATAGAAATGCTAAAGAACGCTATCCCTATGATACATCCATTTTTGCATCATGTTTTCCTATTGTTATTTATTGTGTTCTGGACTGTTATTTCACTTTATGATGCAATTCTTATGCCTTCTTCTCTCTTATTTTGCAAGTTTGACATGAAGAGGGAGATTGTCGGCAACTCGAATTCTGGATCGGAAAGGGCCACAACAGAGATGGCTACTCCGCACAACCCCAAATGACCTGAAAATTAACACAGATTTTTTTGGAATATATAAATAATATTGGAGGAAGAAATACCAGGAGGGGACCCACCAGGAAGCGACAAGCCTGGGGGCATGCCCTACCCCCTGGGAACACCCCCCCGAGCTTGTGGGCCCTCCTGGCAGGCCTACGGTGCCAATCTTCTGCTATATGAAGCCATTTTCCCTAGAAAAAAGAATAAGAAGAAGAGACTTTCAGGACTAAGCACCGCTGGGGAAACTTTTGCCCTCCGACGGAGCGATTCCGCCGGGAAACTTTCCTTTGGGAGGGGAAATTGAAGCGATCAACATCGCCAACGATCCTCTCGTCGTGGGAGGACCAATCTTCATCAACATCTTCACCAGCACCATCTCATCTCAAACCCTATTTCATCTCTTGTATTCAATCGTTGTCCCAAAACCTTAGACTGGTACATGTGGGTTGCTAGTAGTGTTGATTACATCTTGTAGTTGATGTTAGTTGGTTTATTTGGTGGAAGATTAAATGTTTAGATCCTCAAGAAAATTCAATACCCCTCTGATCTTGAACATGAATATGATTTGTGAGTAGTACTTTTGTTCTTGAGGACATGGGAGAAGTCTTGTCATAAGTAATCATGTGACGTTGGTATTCGTTTGATATTTTGATGATATGTATGTTGCTGCTTCCTTTAGTGGTGTCATGTGAACGTCGGCTACATGACATTTCACCATACTTGGGCCTAAGGGAAGGCATTGTGGAGTAATAAGTAGATGATGGGTTGCTAGAGTGACAGAAGTTTAAACCCTAGTTTATGCGTTATTCCGTAAGGGGCTGATTTGGATCCACATGTTTCATGCTATGATTAGATTTATCTTAATTCTTCTTTCATAGTTGCAGATGCTTGCGAGAGGGGGTAATCATAAGTGGGTTGCCTATTCAAGTAATAACATCACTCAAGCACCGATCCACCCACATATCAAATTATCAAAGTAGCGATGCGAATCAACTAAACATGATGAACATGACTAGACAACAATTCCCATGTGCCCTCGGGAATTGTTTGCTTATTATAAGATAACGTACATGCTTGTCCTTTGCTATAAAAAATATTGGGCCACCTTGCTGCACCTTTGTTACTATTTCTACTTGTTACTTGTTACGAATTATCTTGCTATAAAACTATCTATCACTGTTACTTCCCACACTTGCAGAGAATACCTTGCTGAAAACCGCTTGTCATTTCCTTCAGTTGCTCGTTGGGTTTGATACTCTTACTTATCGAAAGGACTATGATTGATCCCCTATACTTATGGGTCATCAAGACTCTTATCTGGCGTCATTGCCGGGGAGTGAAGCGCCTTTGGTAAGTGGAACTTGGTAAGGAAACATTTATATTACGTGCTGAAATTTTCTGTCACTTGTCACTATGGAAAATAATCCTTTGAGTGGTTTGTTTGGGGTATCTTCACCTCGAAAAATAGAATTAAGAGTAGCCCTTCCACCCACTGAACCTACTGAAAATATTTATTAAGAGATTCCTTCGGGTATGTTAGAAAAATTGCTAGCTAATCCTTATGCAGGAGATGGAACAGACGAACAGTACATCGTGATATGCACTTAATCTATGCAGAAGAACTTTATCGATTGTTTAAGCTTGCAGGTTTATCCGAGGATGGGGTTAAGAAGAAGGTTTTCCAATTGTCTTTGGAGGGAAGGCATTGACATGGTATAGGCTATTGGATGATATTGGTGTTGGGGAACGTAGTATTTCAAAAAAATTCCTACGATCACGCAACATCTATCTAGGAGATTCATAGCAACGAGAGTAAAGAGTGTGTCCACGTACCCTCGTAGAACGAAAGCGGAAGCGTTTAGTAATTCGTTTGATGTAGTTGAACGTCTTCGTGATCCAACCGATCCTAGCACCGAACGTACGGCACCTCCGTGTTCAGCACACGTTCAGCATGATGACGTCCCTCGAGCTCTTGTTCCAGTTGAGGACGAGGGAGAGTTTCTTCAGCACGACAACGTGTCGATGGTGATGATGAAGTTACCGGTGCAGGGCTTCGCCTAAGCACTACAACGATATGACCGAGGTGTGTAACTATGGAGGGGGCACCGCACACGGCTAAGAGAAGACTTGGTGTGTCTTTGGGGTGCCCCCTTCCCACATATATAAAGGGGGGAGGAGAGGTGGCCGGCCCAAGGGGGTGCGCCAGGTGTGGGGAGGCCTACTAGGACTCCCTAGTCCAAGTAGGATTCCCCTTTCCTTTTACCTTTTTCGGAATAACAAAGAGGAAAAGAGAAGAGGAGTAGGAGAGGGAAAGGGGGGCACCGCCCCCACCCCTTGTCCAATTGGGATTGGCAAGGGGGGGGCACCTCCCTGGCTGACCCTCTCTCCTCCACTAAGGCCCATGTGTGGCCCATTAACTTCCGGGGGGGGGGGGTCCGGTAACCCCCGGTACTTCGAAACTTATCTGATACTTCCCGAAACCATTCCGGTGTCCGAATATAACCTTTCAATATATGAATCTTCACCTCTCACCATTTCAAGACTCCTCGTCATGTCCATGATCTCATCCGGGACAACGAACAAACTTCGGTCATCAAACCACATAACTCATAATACAAATCGTCATCGAACGTTAAGCGTGCGGACCCTATGGGTTCGAGAACTATGTAGACATGACCGAGACACATCTCCGGTCAATAACCAATAGCAGAACCTGGATGCTCATATTGGCTCCTACATATTCTATGAAGATCTTTATCGGTCAAACCGCATAACAACATATGTTGTTCCCTTTGTCATCACTATGTTACTTAACCGAGATTCGATCGTCGGTATCATCATACCTAGTTCAATCTCGTTACCGGCAAGTCTCTTTACTCGTTCTGTAATGCATCATTCCGCAACTAACTCATTAGTCACATTGCTTGCAAGGCTCATAGTGATGTGCATTACCGAGAGGGCCCAGAGATACCTCTCCGATACATGGAGTGACAAATCCTAATCTCGATCTATGCCAACTCAACAAACACCATTGGAGACACCTGTAGAGCATCTTTATAATCACCCAATTACGTTGTGACGTTTGATAGCATATAAGGTGTTCTTCCGGTATTCGGGAGTTGCATAATCTCATAGTCAGAGGAACATGTATAAGTCATGAAGAAAGCAATAGCAATAAAACTAAACAATCATTATGCTAAGCTAACAGATGGGTCTTGTCCATCACATCATTCTCTAATGATGTGATCCCGTTCATCAAATGACAACACATATTTATGGTCAGGAAACTTAACCATCTTTGATTAATGAGCTAGTCTAGTAGAGGCATACTAGGGACACTCTGTTTGTCTATGTATTCACACATGTACTAAGTTTCCGATTAATACAATTCTTGCATGAATAATAATCATTTATCATGATATAAGGAAATATAAATAACAACTTTATTATTGCCTCTAGGGCATATTTGCTTCAATTGGAACATGAGAATGGAACCGGTTGAAATTGGAGTTTCACTATAAGTTCTATCATATGCATTTGGTTCATTATGACCAGAATTATATATATATATATATATATATATATATATATATATATATATATATATATATATATATATTGGCCTCGTGAAGGCGAAATTATCACTCAAGCTTGGGGGAGGCTTAAGTCCAGGATGCACACATGCCCCAATCATGAGCTCTCAAGAAAAAAATATTATTCAAAACTTTTATGCTCGGCTTTCTCATAATGATCGATCCATACTCGATACTTCTTCTGTTGGCTCCTTTATGAAGAAAACTATTGAATTCAAATGGTATCTTCTGGAAAGAATTAAACGCAACTCTAAAGATTGAGAATTCAACAAAGGTAATGAGTGAGGTGTAAAACTTGAGTTTGATTGTGTTGAATCTTTTATGGAAACAAATGCTTTTCATAAGTTTAGTACTAAATATGGACTTGACTCGGAGATAGTAGCTTCCTTTTGTGAATCATTTGCTTCGTCTAGACCCGGAAGGTTGTAGTTGATGATGGGCTCCGTCTAGACCTGACAGGCCCTACGCAGGGCGCGCTCGCGTCGTGTGTCGGCCATGTCAATATCGAGGCTGAAGGCAGGAAACCAAGGCCCCTACCTGGCGCGCCAAATGTCGGTGGATTGATTTCTGCTACAGGAAATGCTCCAAAACCCTTGTTCGAACTCTGGGTCGTGGTTCGTGACCTAGCACTAGACGATGAGCTTGGCGTGGCTACAGTAAGCGAGGCACGACGGAGGGACGCAAGACACGACAGGGACACAACGAGCTACCCAGTTTCGAGCCACCGTGAGGTGTAAAACCCTATTCCTGCTTCGTGGGATTGCTTGTGGAGACGGTGCTCTTGGAGCTACAAGGTGAGTCTCGGGGGTCAATTGCGCGATCCCCTTCTATGGTGGCAGCACTGGCCCTTTTATAGTTGCCTTGGTCCTCTTCCCTCGAGAACATTTGCGGGATGGGTTGCCACACAATGGCAATTCAAAGTGGGACGGATGCTCAGCCTTAGCCTGAAAAAAGTTGTCTTCTCCTGTTAAAGACGCTATTCTGACACGCGGGTTGGCCTAGCGATGATGCCTGTCCTAGTGCGCCGTGTCTTCCCAACCTTCTTGCACCGAAGTGGTAACCTTTGGAGCTCGCTCTGTGGGGAGGCAGGCGCCGTTGCTCCCTTATCACCAAAGAGGAAATCTACTCTGGCAGCGCCTGCTGGCACGGTCTTCGCTGGCATCATCTGGCGCGGCGCGTCACCCACGTGTTGGGCACATGGCCACGCGACCGACGCCGTGCAGCCTCCCGCGCGAAGGGCCTTGCGGGGGGTCGCCTCTCGAGAGGGGGGGGGGGGGCTCATGAGGCCGCTTGATGTTGTCCTCGGTAGTCTCGCCTCGTGGCGAGGGTCCTCACGAGGCATGGTCCTCACGAGGTGGCTTGCTTCGCGGCGCCCACGGCTGGGCCGCCTCTCAAGGTCTTCTTTAGGTGTCGCTTCCTAAGCCGTAGGCAGTGGGCCCGTGGCACCCTGGTTTTCACTGGGCCGACAGAGATGTCCTTTTTTGTAGACTGGTCCCATTCCATGAATGTCAACATATTCCCTCCGTCCGGTGAAGAGTGTATATTTGGATTTAAAATTTGACCACAAAAGAATGTACTTTTATATTACCATTGCACTTTAAAGCAGAAAAACATGTTTCTCTCTCATCACGCGATAATCAAGATCGATAACATTCTACACATCGTTTTCTTAATTTCTACACGCACTTATCTCATTGGGATTGGGTAATTAAAGAGGAGAGATGACGGCTTGAACCTTTTCAATGCAATGTTTTACTCCACTTTGTAATTTATCTTAAAAAAATTATACATACACTTTTCACGGAAGGAAGGGAGTAGTTTTTGTTCTTTCAAATCTCTTTGGGAGATCTTGAAAACAGTCCTTATCCGCACCCACGGACATGGCGTGGACGTGAGGGTGCCACTGCCGGATGGGGACAACAGACGGGTGGGCCCGCTGATGCGTCGGCAGGTAGGTACCGGAGGCGGAGGCAGGGACAGCCAGGCGGAGCCGCAGATGGAGCCTTCCCAGGAAAGGGCCGGGCTGGGAGGGAGGCTATCAAGCAACCTTCCAAACGGAAAAGGAGGCGAGATGGGATGAGATCAGATCAGATCAGCTCGGCTCGGCTGTTCCCCATCATCATATCTTATCGTTTCTTCTGGGAGAGTGCTTATCAGGGCCAGGTGTGTACTGAGGACGTAGGGGTAGTACAGAACGGAACGGGTCCTTTTTGGTACGGCGGTCGCCACACGCGCACTCCACCGTCATCACCCGCCCGGGCATCAGCTGGTGGAGGGGCATCTTTCTTCTTTATTATGTATATACTTGCTTTTCTATTTTCTACTCGTACGAAAGGAAATCTAAGCCGGCCAGCCATGCATCATGCATGTGACCGCGACCACCCCAATAATTTCCAACAGGAACTACAGTGAGTGCATTCAGTAGTTTCTCTCTCAAATTAGGTCTGCAAGAACCTTTTGGGTTATACTACTAATTATTTTTTAGAAACACACAGCCTATCATTATTATTTTACCTAAATGATAGGTGCCACACGTCAGGTATGTGGCACTTATGTCCTGACGTTTTTATGGCAATTCCAGTCACATAAGGATGACACATTCCAGTGACTTTGGATTTAAAAGAAATCCACTCTAAAAAATAAAGGAAATTATTGATCACAGTAGACAGAATTTAGGTATGGGTACATTTTTTTGAGTCGAATTTAGGTAGGAGCACATAGAAACGCCACTTTTGCAGATGCTCGAGCTAGTGGGTGATCGATAGCTTATTGTTCCCGTTACATGCTTTTCTGACTTTTGCGCGCACGGAAGTGGAGCCATCAAGGCTGGTCTTGCCCTCGAATCGACACATACCTAACATGTAATTATTGACCTGCTAGCCACGGAAATAAAATTATGCCTGTCGTATTTTTTCTGCTAGTAACCAGCATGGGTGTTCTGGAATTTTGTTCCCATGCCTCACACTGATGAGGCGTCTTGGAAGAACGGTTGTGCTGTAAAAGATGTGTTCATCTTTTTGCATCTTTCACCTTACACGATCTCGAATTTGGATTTAAAAGTCTAACCAGATGTGCAGTGGCCTTGGGCCCTTTGCAGTGCTCCAAGGTATACGAATGCTAAAAGTGGCACATAAACAAAAAATAATGTGACAGAGCAATTAAAGAGGAGAAAGAGGAATAAACAAGTGAATCTATGCAAAATGGCTACCGACCAATGCATGAAGAAGTTTAAGTATTAAACAATTAAATAAGAGAAGCTTAGCTATAAGGCTAGTCAGGCTGGTCATAGTGGGGAGTAACTTAGACTAGTGTCTGTTGGAAATATGCCCTAGAGGCAATAATAAATTGATTATTATATTTCCTTGTTCATGATAATCGTTTATTATTCATGCTAGAATTGTATTGATAGGAAACTCAGATACATGTGTGGATACATAGACAACACCATGTCCCTAGTAAGCCTCTAGTTGACTAGCTCGTTGATCAATAGATGGTTACGGTTTCCTGACCATGGACATTGGATGTCGTTGATAACGGGATCACATCATTAGGAGAATGATGTGATGGACAAGACCCAATCCTAAGCATAGCACTAGATCGTGTAGTTCGTATGCTAAAGCTTTTCTAATGTCAAGTATCATTTCCTTAGACCATGAGATTGTGCAACTCCCGGATACCGTAGGAGTGCTTTGGGTGTGCCAAACGTCACAACGTAACTGGGTGACTATAAAGGTGCATTACAGGTATCTCCGAAAGTGTCTGTTGGGTTGGCATGAATCGAGACTGGGATTTGTCACTCCGTGTGACGGAGAGGTATCTCTGGGCCCACTCGGTAGGACATCATCATAATGTGCACAATGTGATCAAGGAGTTGATCACGGGATGATGTGTTACGGAACGAGTAAAGAGACTTGCCGGTAACGAGATTGAACAAGGTATCGGGATACCGACGATCGAATCTCGGGCAAGTATCGTACCGCTAGACAAAGGGAATTGTATACGGGATTGATTAAGTCCTTGACATCGTGGTTCATCCGATGAGATCATCGTGGAACATGTGGGAGCCAACATGGGTATCCAGATCCCGCTGTTGGTTATTGACCGGAGAGTCATCTCGGTCATGTCTGCATGTCTCCCGAACCCGTAGGGTCTACACACTTAAGGTTCGGTGACGCTAGGGTTATAGAGATATTAGTATGCGGTAACCCGAAAGTTGTTCGGAGTCCCGGATGAGATCCCGGACGTCACGAGGAGTTCCGGAATGGTCCGGAGGTAAAGAATTATATATAGGAAGTGCTATTTCGGCCATCGGGACAAGTTTCGGAGTCATCGGTATTGTACCGGGACCACCGAAAGGGTCCCGGGGGTCCACCGGGTGGGGCCACCTGCCCCGGGGGGGCACATGGGCTGTAGGGGGTGCGTCTTGACCTATATGGGCCAAGGGCACCAGCCCCAAGAGGCCCATGCGCCAAGAGAAGAGAAAAAGGGGAGAGTCCTAAAAGGGGAAGGCACCTCCGAGGTGCCTTGGGGAGGATGGACTCCTCCCCACCCTTGGCCGCACCCTTCCTTGGAGGAAGGGGCAAGGGCTGCGCCTCCCCCCTCTCCCTTGGCCCTATATATAGTGGGGAAAAGGAGGAGCAACCATACATAAGGCCTGGCGCCTCCCTCTCCCTCCCGTGACACATCTCCTTCCTCCCGCAGCGCTTAGCGAAGCCCTGTTGGAATCCCGCTACTTCCACCATGCCGTCGTGCTGCTGGATCTCCATCAACCTCTCCTCCCCCCTTGCTGGATCAAGAAGGAGGAGACGTCGCTGCTCCGTACGTGTGTTGAACGCGGAGGTGCCGTCCGTTCGGCGCTAGGATCATCGGTGATTTGAATCACGACGAGTACGACTCCATCAACCTCGTTCTCTTGAATGCTTCCGCGCGCGATCTACAAGGGTATGTAGATCCACTCCTCCCTCGTTGCTAGATGACTCCATAGATTGATCTTGGTGACACGTAGGAAAATTTTGAATTTATGATACGTTACCCAACAGTGGCATCATGAGCTAGGTCTATGCGTAGTTACTATGCACGAGTAGAACACAAAGTAGTTGTGGGCGTTGATTTTGTTCAATATGCTTGCCGTTACTAGTCTTATATTGATTCGGCGGCATCGTGGGATGAAGTGGCCCGAACCAACCTTACACGTATGCTTACGTGAGACCGGTTCCACCGACTGACATGCACTAGTTGCATTAGGTGGCTGGCGGGTGTCTGTCTCTCCCACTTTAGTCGGATCGGATTCGATGAAAAGGGTCCTTATGAAGGATAAATAGCAATTGGCATATCACGTTGTGGTTTTTGCGTAGGTAAGAAACGTTCTTGCTAGAAACCCGTAGCAGCCACGTAAAACAAGCAAACAACAATTAGAGGACGTCTAACTTGTTTTTGCAGGGTATGCTATGTGATGTGATATGGCCAAAGGATGTGATGAATGATATATGTGATGTATGAGATGATCATGTTCTTGTAATAGGAATCACGACTTGTATGTCGATGAATATGACAACCGGCAGGAGCCATAGGAGTTGTCTTAATTTATTTATGACCTGCGTGTCAACATAAACGTCATGTAATTACTTTACTTTATTGCTAACCGTTAGCTGTAGTAGTAGAAGTAATAGTTGACGTGACAACTTCAAGAAGACACGATGATGGAGATCATGGTGTCATGCCAGTGACGATGATGATCATGGAGCCCCGAAGATGGAGATCAAAAGGAGCAATATGATATTGGCCATATCATGTCACTATTTGATTGCATGTGATGTTTATCATGTTTATACATCTTATTTGCTTAGAACGACGGTAGTAAATAAGATGATCCCTCATTAAAATTTCAAGAAAGTGTTCCCCCTAACTGTGCACCATTGTGACAGTTCGTAGTTTCGAAGCACCACATGATGATCGGGTGTATAGATTCTTACGTTCAAATACAATGGGTGTTGACGAGCCTAGCATGTACAGACATGGCCTCGGAACACATGCAAAACACTTAGGTTGACTTGACGAGCCTAGCATGTACAGACATGGCCTCGGAACACAGAAGACCGAAAGGTCGAGCATGAGTCGTATAGAAGATATGATCAATATGAAGATGTTCACCGACGTTGACTAGTCCGTCTCACGTGATGATCGGACACGGCCTAGTTGACTCGGATCATGTAATCACTTAGATGACTAGAGGGATGTCTATCTGAGTGGGAGTTCATAAGATGAACTTAATTATCCTGAACATAGTCAAAAGGTCTTCGCAAATTATGTCGTAGCTCGCGCTTTAGTTCTACTGTTTAGATATGTTCCTAGAGAAAATTTAGTTGAAAGTTGATAGTAGCAATTATGCAGACAGAAGAAGGCTTATGTCCTTAATGCACCGCTTAGTGTGCTGAACCTCGAACGTCGTCTGTGGATGTTGTGAGCATCTGACATACACGTTTTGATGACTACATGATAGTTCAGTGCGTAATACTAAATGGTTTAGAATTGAGGCACCAAAGACGTTTTTGAGACATCGCAGAACATATGAGATGTTCCAAGGACTGAAATTGGGATTTCAGGCTCGTGCCCACGTCAAGAGGTATAAGACCTCCGACGATTTTCTTAGCCTGCAAACTAAGGGAGAAAAGCTCAATTGTTGAGCTTGTGCTCAGATTGTCTGAGTACAACAATCATTTGAATCGAGTGGGAGTTGATCTTCTAGATGAGATAGTGATGTTTCTCCGAAGTCATTACCACCAAGCTGCTAGAGCTTCGTGATGAACTATAATATATCAGGGACATATATGATGATCTTTGAGATATTCGCGATGTTTGACACCGCAAAAGTAGAAATCAAGAAGGAGCATCAATTGTTGATGGTTAGTGAAACCACTAGTTTCAAGAAGGGCAAGGGCACGAAGGGATACTTCATGAAACGGCAATTCAGCTGCTGCTCTAGTGAAGAAACCCAAGGTTGAACCCAAACCCGAGACTAAGTGCTTCTGTAATAAAGGAGAACAGCCACTGGAGCAGAATTACCCTAGATACTTGGTAGATGAGAAGGCTATCGATAGAAGTATATTGGATATACATTATGCTAATGTGTACTTTACTAGTACTCCTAGTAGCACCAGGGTATTAGATACCGGTTCGGTTGCTAAGTGTTAGTAACTCGAAATAAAAGCTACAGAATAAACAGAGACTAGCTAAATGTGAGCTGACGATATGTGTTGGAAGTGTTTCCAATGTTGATATGATCAAGCATCGCACGCTCCCTCTACCATCGAGATTGGTGTTTGCGTTGAGCATAGACATGATTGGATTATGTCTATCGCAATACGGTTATTCATTTAAGGAGAATAATGGTTACTCTGTTTATTTGAATAATACCTTCAATGGTCTTACACCTAAAATGAATGGTTTATTGAATCTCGATCGTAGTGATACACATGTTCATGCCAAAAGATAGTAATGATAGTACCACCTACTTGTGGCACTGCCACGTAAGTCATATCGGTATAAAACACATGAAGAAGCTCCATGTTGATGGATCTTTGGGCTCACTCGTTTTTGAAAAGTTTGAGACATGCGAACCATGTCTATTGGTGTATATGCATGAAGAAACTCCATGCAGATGGACCGTTTGAACTCACTTGATTTTGAATCACTTGAGACATGCAAATCATACCACATGGGCAAGATGACTGAAAGCCTCGGTTTCAGTAAAATGGAACCAGAAAGCAACTTGCTGGAAGTAATACATTTTGATGTGTGCAGTCCAATGAGTGCTGAGGTGTGTAGTGGATATTGTTATGTTCTTACTTCACAGATGATTTGAGTAGATGTTGAGTATATTTACTTGATGAATCACGAGTCTGAATTATTGAAAGGTTCAAGTAATTTCAGGGTGAAGTTGAAAGATCATCGTGACAAGAGCATAAAAGATCTATGATATGATCATAGAGATGAATATCTGAATTACGAGTTTGGCACAAAATTAAGACATTTTGGAAATTGTTTCACAACCAATACAGCCTGGAACACCATAGTGTGATGGTGTGTCCGAACATCATAACTGCACCCTATTAGATATGATGCATACCATGATGTCTCTCATCGAATTACCACGATAGTTTATGGGTTAGGCATTAGAGACAACCACGTTCACTTTAAATAGGGCACCATGTAATTCCGATGAGATGACACCATATGAACTATGGTTTAGAGAAACCTAAGCTGTCATTTCTTAAAAGTTTGGGGCTGCGACGCTTATGTGAAAAGGTTTCAGGCTGATAAGCTCAAACCCAAAGCGGATAAATGCATCTTCATAGGACACCCAAAACAGTTTGGTATACCTCCTGTCTCAGATCCGAAAGCAATAAGGGATTGTTTCTAGAATTGGGTCCTTTCTCGAGGAAAAGTTTCTCTCGAAAGAATTGAGTGGGAGGATGGTGGAGACTTAATGAGGTTATTGAACCATCACTACAACTAGTGTATAGCAGGGCACAAAGAGTTGTTCCTGTGGCACCTACACCAATTGAAGTGGAAGCTTATGATATTGATCATGAAACTTCAGATCAAGTCACTACCAAACCTCGTAGGATGACAAGGATGCATACTACTTCAGAGTGGTACGTAATCCTGTCTTGGAAGTCATGTTGCTAGACAACAATGAACCTACGAGCTATTGAGAAGCGATGGTGGGCCTGGATTCCGATAAATGGCTCGAGGCCATAAAATCCGAGAGAGGATCCATATATGAAAACAAAGTGTAGACTTTGGCAGAACGGCTCGATGGTCGTAAGGCTATTGAGTGCAGATGGATTTTAAAAGGAAGACGAACAACGATGGTAAATGTCACCATTAAGAAAGCTCGACTTGTCGTTAAGATGTTTTCCGACAAGTTCAAGGAGTTGACTGCGATGAGACTTTCTCACTCGTAGCGATGCTAAGAGTCTGTTGGAATTATATTAGTGATTACTGCATTATTTATGAAATCTTGCAGATAGGATGTCAAACATTGTTTCCTCAACGATTTTCCTGAGGAAAGGTTGTATGTGATACAACCGGAAGGTTTTGTCAATCCTGAAAGATGCTAATAAGTATGCAAAGCTCCAGCAATCCTTCTAAGGACTGGAGTAAGCATCTCGGAGTTGGAATGTATGCTTTGATGATGATCAAAGATTTTGGGTTTATACAAAGTTTATGAGAAACTTGTATTTCCAAAGAAGTGAGTGGGAGCACTATAGAATTTCTGATGAGTATATGTTGTTGACATATTATGGATCAGAAATGATGTAGAATTTTTGAAAAGCATATAGGGTTATTTGGAAAGTGTTTTTCGATGGAAAGCCTGGATTAAGCTACTTGAACATTGAGCATCAAGATCTATACGGATAGATCAAAACGCTTAATGGTACTTTCAAATGAGCACATACCTTGACATGATCTTGAAGGTGTTCAAGATGGATCAATCAAAGAAGGAGTTCTTGCTGTTGGGGAACGTTGCAGAAAATTAAAATTTTTCCTACGGTTTCACCAAGATCCATCTATGAGTTCATCTAAGCAACGAGTCTAGGGAGAGAGTTTGCATCTACATACCACTTGTAGATCGCGTGCGGAAGCTTGCAAGGTGATGATGTAGTCGTACTCGACGTGATCCAAATCACCGATGACCAGCGCCGAACGGACGGCACCTCCGCGTTCAACACACGTACGGGACGGGAGACGTCTCCTCCTTCTTGATCCAGCAAGGGGGAAGGAGAGGTTGATGAAGATCCAGCAGCACGACGGCGTGGTGGTGGATGCAGGGCGTCACAGCAGCAGGGCTTCGCCGAGACTACGAGGGAGAGACGTAACGGGGGGAGGTGGAGGCGCCAGGGGCTGGTGTATGAAGTCCCTCCTCTCCCCCACTATATATAGGGGTGCCAGGGGGGGCGCCGGCCCTAGTAGATGAGATCTACTAGGGGGGGCGGCGGCCTAGGGGAGGTTTCCCTCCCCCCCAAGGCACCTAGGGGTGCCTTCCACCACTAGGACTCCTCCTAGGGGGAAACCCTAGGCGCATGGGCCTATAGGGGCTGGTGCCCTTGGCCCATGATGGCCAAGGCGCACCCCCTACAGCCCATGTGGCCCCCCGGGACAGGTGGCCCCACCCGGTGGACCCCCGGGACCCTTCCGGTGGTCCCGGTACAATACCGATAACCCCGAAACTTGTCCCGATGCCCGAAACAGCACTTCCTATATATAATTCTTTACCTCCGGACCATTCCGGAACTCCTCGTGACGTCCGGGATCTCATCTGGGACTCCGAACAACATTCGGGTTTCTGCATATACATATCTTCATAACCCTAGCGTCACCGAACCTTAAGTGTGTAGACCCTACGGGTTCGGGAGACAAGCAGACATGACCGAGACGCTCTCAGTCAATAACCATCAGCGGGATCTGGATACCCATGATGGCTCCCACATGCTCCTCGATGTTGTCATCGGATGAACCACGATGTCGAGGATTCGATCAAACCCTGTATGCAATTCCCTTTGTCAATCGGTACGTTACTTGCCCGAGACTCGATCGTCGGTATCCCAATACCTTGTTCAGTCTCGTTACCGGCAAGTCACTTTACTCGTACCGTAATGCATGATCCCGTGTCCAACACCTTGGTCACATTGAGCTCATTATGATGATGCATTACCGAGTGGGCCCAGAGATACCTCTCCGTCATACGGAGTGACAAATCCCAGTCTCGATCCGTGTCAACCCAACAGCTACTTTCGGAGATACCTGTAATGCACCTTTATAGTCACCCAGTTACGTTGTGACGTTTGATACACCCAAGGCACTCTTACGGTATCCGGGAGTTACACGATCTCATGGTCGAAGGAAGAGATACTTGACACTTGCAAAGCTCTAGCAAAACGAACTACACGATCTTTTATGCTATGCTTAGGATTGGGTCTTGTCCATCACATCATTCTCCTAATGATGTGATCCCGTTATCAACGACATCCAATGTCCATAGTCAGGAAACCATGACTATCTGTTGATCACAACGAGCTGGTCAACTAGAGGCTTACCAGGGACATAGTGTGGTCTAAGTATTCACACGTGTATTACGATTTCCGGATAATACAGTTATAGCATGAATAAAGACAATTATCATGAACAATGAAATATAATAATACTTTTATTATTGCCTCTAGGGCATATTTCCAACAGTCTCCCACTTGCACTAGAGTCACCAATCTAGTTACATTGTGATGAATCGAACACCCATAGAGTTCTGGTGTTGATCATGTTTTGCATGCGAGAGAGGTTTAGTCAGCGGATCTGCGACATTCAGATCCGTGTGCACTTTGCAAATCTCTATGTCTCCATCTTGAACATTTTCACGGATGGAGTTGAAACGACGCTTGATGTGCCTGGTCTTCTTGTGAAACCTGGGCTCCTTTGCGAGGGCAATAGCTCCAGTGTTGTCACAGAAGAGTTTGATCGGCCCCGACGCATTGGGTATGACTCCTAGGTCGGTGATGAACTCCTTCACCCAAATCGCTTCATGTGCTGCCTCCGAGGCTGCCATGTACTCCGCTTCACACGTAGATCCCGCCACGACGCTCTGCTTGCAGCTGCACCAGCTTACTGCTCCACCATTCAACATATACACGTATCCGGTTTGTGACTTAGAGTCATCCAGATCTGAGTCGAAGCTAGCGTCGACGTAACCCTTTACGACGAGCTCTTCGTCTCCTCCATAAACGAGAAACATGTCCTTTCGTCCTTTTCAGGTACTTCAGGATATTCTTGACCGCTGTCCAGTGTTCCTTGCCGGGATTACTTTGGTATCTTGCTACCAAACTTACGGCAAGGTTTACATCGGGTCTGGTACACAGCATGGCATACATAATAGATCCTATGGCTGAAGCATAGGGGATGACACTCATCTCTTCTTTATCTTTTGCCGTGGTCGGTGACTGAGCTGAGCTCAGTCTCATACCTTGTAACATAGGCAAGAACCCCTTCTTGGACTGATCCATTCTGAATCTCTTCAAAATCTTATCAAGGTATGTGCTTTGTGAAAGACCTATGAGGCGTCTCGATCTATCTCTATAGATCTTGATGCCTAATATATAAGCAGCTTCTCCAAGGTCCTTCATTGAAAAACACTTATTCAAGTAGGCCTTAATGCTGTCCAGAAATTCTATATTATTTCCCATCAGGAGTATGTCATCTACATATAATATGAGAAATGCTACAGAGCTCCCACTCACTTTCTTGTAAACGCAGGCTTCTCCATAAGTCTGCATAAACCCAAACGCTTTGATCATCTCATCAAAGCGAATGTTCCAACTCCGAGATGCTTGCACCAGTCCATAAATGGATCGCTGGAGCTTGCATACTTTGTTAGCGTTCCGAGGATCGACAAAACCTTCCGGCTGCATCATATACAGTTCTTCCTTAAGATGCCCGTTAAGGAATGCTGTTTTGACGTCCATCTGCCATATCTCATAATCATAGTATGCGGCAATTGCTAACATGATTCGGACGGACTTTAGCTTCGCTACGGGAGAGAATGTCTCGTCGTAGTCAATCCCTTGAACCTGTCGATAACCCTTAGCGACAAGTCGAGCTTTATAGATGGTAACATTACCATCCGCGTCCGTCTTCTTCTTAAAGATCCATTTGTTTTCTATCGCTCGCCGATCATCGGGCAAGTCTGTCAAAGTCCATACTTTGTTTTCATACATGGATTCTATCTCGGATTTCATGGCTTCAAGCCATTTGTTGGAATCCGGGCCCGCCATTGCTTCTTCATAGTTCGAAGGTTCATTGTTGTCTAACAACATGATTTCCAGGACAGGGTTGCCGTACCACTCTGGTGCGGAACGTGTCCTTGTGGACCTACGAAGTTCAGCAGTAACTTGATCCGAAGTACCTTGATCATTATCATGGTTTTCCTCTTCAGTTGGTGTGGGCATCACAGGAACGGTTTCCTGTGCTGCGTCACTATCCCGCTCAAGAGGTAGTACTTCATCGAGTTCTACTTTCCTCCCACTTACTTCTTTCGAGAGAAACTCTTTTTCCAGAAAGCATCCGTTCTTGGCAACAAAGATCTTGCCTTCGGATCTTAAGTAGAAGGTATACCCTACAGTTTCCTTAGGGTATCCTATGAATACGCATTTTTCCGACTTGGGTTCGAGCTTTTCAGGTTGAAGTTTCTTGACATAAGCTTCGCATCCCCAAACTTTTAGAAACGACAGCTTAGGTTTCTTTCCAAACCATAATTCATACGGTGTCGTCTCAACGGATTTAGACGGTGCCCTATTTAAAGTGAATGTAGCTGTCTCTAGAGCGTATCCCCAAAATGATAGCGGTAAATCGGTAAGAGACATCATAGACCGCACCATATCCAATAGAGTGCGATTACGACGTTCGGACACACCGTTTCGCTGAGGTGTTCCAGGCGGCGTGAGCTGTGAAACGATTCCACATTTCTTTAAGTGTGTACCAAATTCGTGACTTAAGTATTCTCCTCCACGATCTGATCGTAAGAATTTTATCTTTCGGTCACGTTGATTCTCCACCTCATTCTGAAATTCCTTGAACTTTTCAAAGGTCTCAGACTTGTGTTTCATTAAGTAGACATACCCATATCTACTCAAGTCATCTGTGAGAGTGAGAACATAACGATATCCTCCGCGAGCCTCAACGCTCATTGGACCGCACACATCGGTATGTATGATTTCCAACAAGTTGGTTGCTCGCTCCATTGTTCCGGAGAACGGAGTCTTGGTCATTTTGCCCAAGAGGCATGGTTCGCACGTGTCAAACGATTCATAATCAAGAGACTCTAAAAGTCCATCGGCATGGAGCTTCTTCATGCGCTTGACACCAATGTGACCAAGGCGGCAGTGCCACAAGTATGTGGGACTATCGTTATCAACTTTAAATCTTTTGGCATCTACACTATGAACATGTGTAATATTACGCTCGAGATTCATTAAGAATAAACCATTGACCATCGGAGCATGACCATAAAACATATCTCTCATATAAATCGAACAACCATTATTCTCAGACTTAAATGAGTAGCCATCTCGTATTAAACGAGATCCTGATACAATGTTCATGCTCAAACTTGGCACTAAATAACAATTATTAAGGTTCAAAACTAATCCCGTAGGTAAATGTAGAGGCAGCGTGCCGACGGCGATCACATCGACTCTGGAACCATTCCCGACGCGCATCGTCACCTCGTCCTTTGCCAGTCTCCGTTTATTCCGCAGCTCCTGCTGTGAGTTACAAATATGAGCAACGGCACCGGTATCAAATACCCAGGAGTTACTACGATTACTGGTAAGGTACACATCAATCACATGTATATCAAATATACCTTTGGTGTTGCCGGCCTTCTTATCCGCTAAGTATTTGGGGCAGTTCCGCTTCCAGTGACCCTTCCCCTTGCAATAAAAGCACTCAGTCTCAGGCTTGGGTCCATTCTTTGACTTCTTCCCGGTAACTGGCTTACCAGGCGCGGCAACATCTTTGCCGTCCTTCTTGAAGTTCTTCTTACCCTTGCCCTTCTTGAACTTAGTGGTCTTATTGACCATCAACACTTGATGTTCTTTCTTGATTTCAGCCTCTGCTGACTTCAGCATCGAGAACACTTCAGGAATGGTCTTTTCCATTCCCTGCATGTTGTAGTTCATCACAAAGCTCTTGTAGCTTGGTGGGAGCGACTGGAGGATTCTGTCAATGACCGCCTCATCTGGGAGGTTAATGTTCAGCTGGGTCATACGGTTGTGCAACCCAGACATCTTCAGGATGTGCTCACTGACAGAACTGTTTTCCTCCATCTTACAACTGTAGAACTTGTCGGAGACATCATATCTCTCGACCCGGGCATGAGCTTGAAAAACTAGTTTCAGCTCTTCGAACATCTCATATGCTCCGTGATGCTCAAAACGCTTTTGGAGCCCCGGTTCTAAGCTGTAAAGCATGCCGCACTGAACGAGGGAGTAATCATCAGCGCGAGTTTGCCAAGCATTCATAATGTCTTGGTTCTCTGGGACGGGAGCGTCACCTAGCGGTCCTTCTAGGACATATTGTTTCCTGGCAGCTATGAGGATGATCCTCAGGTTCCGGACCCAGTCCGTATAGTTGCTGCCATCATCTTTCAGCTTGGTTTTCTCTAGGAACGCGTTGAAGTTCATGTTGACATTAGCGTTGGCCATTGATCTACAAGACATATTTGCAAAGGTTTTAGACTAAGTTCATGATAATAAAGTTCTAATCAAATTATGAACTCCCACTTAGATTAGACATCCCTTTAGTCATCTAAGTGTTACACGATCCGAGTCGACTAGGCCGTGTCCGATCATCACGTGAGACGGACTAGTCATCGTCGGTGAACATTTTCATGTTGATCGTATCTTCCATACGACTCGTGTTCGACCTTTCGGTCTCCGTGTTCCGAGGCCATGTCTGCACATGCTAGGCTCGTCAAGTTAACCCTAAGTGTTTTCGCTGTGTAAAACTGTCTTACACCCGTTGTATGTGAACGTAAGAATCCATCACACCCGATCATCACGTGGTGCTTAGAAACGACGAACTGTAGCAACGGTGCACAGTTAGGGGAGAACACTTCTTGAAATTTTATAAGGGATCATCTTATTTACTACCGTCGTCCTAAGTAAACAAGATGCATAATACATAATAAACATCACATGCAATTATATAGTTGTGACATGATATGGCCAATATCATATAGCTCCATTGATCTTCATCTTCGGGGCTCCATGATCATCTTGTCACCGGCTTGACACCATGATCTCCATCATCATGATCTCCATCATCGTGTCTTCATGAAGTTGTCACGCCAACGACTACTTCTACTTCTATGACTAACGTTTAGCAATAAAGTAAAGTAGTTTACATGACGTTATTCAATGACACGCAGGTCATACAAAAAAATAATGACAACTCCTATGGCTCCTGCCGGTTGTCATACTCATCGACATGCAAGTCGTGAATCCTATTACAAAGAACATGATCTCATACATCACAATTCATCATTCATCACAACTTCTGGCCATATCACATCACATGATCAATCGCTGCAAAAACAAGTTAGACGTCCTCTAATTGTTGTTGCATCTTTTACGTGGCTGCAATTGGGTTCTAGCAAGAACGTTTTCTTACCTACGAATCACCACAACGTGATTTTGTCAACTTCTATTTACCCTTCATAAGGGCCCTGTTCATCGATTCCGCTCCAACTAAGGTGGGAGAGACAGACACCCGCCAGCCACCTTATGCAACTTGTGCATGTCAGTCGGTGGAACCGGTCTCACGTAAGCGTACGTGTAAGGTTGGTCCGGGCCGCTTCATCCCACAATACCGTTGAGCAAGAAAAGACTAGTAGAGGCAAGTAAGATGACAAAATCCACGCCCACAACAAAGTTGTGTTCTACTCGTGCAAAGAGAACTACGCATAGACCTAGCTCATGATGCCACTGTTGGGGAACGTTGCAGAAAATTAAAATTTTTCCTACGGTTTCACCAAGATCCATCTATGAGTTCATCTAAGCAACGAGTCTAGGGAGAGAGTTTGCATCTACATACCACTTGTAGATCGCGTGCGGAAGCTTGCAAGGTGATGATGTAGTCGTACTCGACGTGATCCAAATCACCGATGACCAGCGCCGAACGGACGGCACCTCCGCGTTCAACACACGTACGGGACGGGAGACGTCTCCTCCTTCTTGATCCAGCAAGGGGGAAGGAGAGGTTGATGAAGATCCAGCAGCACGACGGCGTGGTGGTGGATGCAGGGCGTCACAGCAGCAGGGCTTCGCCGAGACTACGAGGGAGAGACGTAACGGGGGGAGGTGGAGGCGCCAGGGGCTGGTGTATGAAGTCCCTCCTCTCCCCCACTATATATAGGGGTGCCAGGGGGGGGCGCCGGCCCTAGTAGATGAGATCTACTAGGGGGGCGGCGGCCTAGGGGAGGTTTCCCTCCCCCCCAAGGCACCTAGGGGTGCCTTCCACCACTAGGACTCCTCCTAGGGGGAAACCCTAGGCGCATGGGCCTATAGGGGCTGGTGCCCTTGGCCCATGATGGCCAAGGCGCACCCCCTACAGCCCATGTGGCCCCCCGGGACAGGTGGCCCCACCCGGTGGACCCCCGGGACCCTTCCGGTGGTCCCGGTACAATACCGATAACCCCGAAACTTGTCCCGATGCCCGAAATAGCACTTCCTATATATAATTCTTTACCTCCGGACCATTCCGGAACTCCTCGTGACGTCCGGGATCTCATCCGGGACTCCGAACAACATTCGGGTTTCTGCATATACATATCTTCATAACCCTAGCGTCACCGAACCTTAAGTGTGTAGACCCTACGGGTTCGGGAGACATGCAGACATGACCGAGACGCTCTCAGTCAATAACCATCAGCGGGATCTGGATACCCATGATGGCTCCCACATGCTCCTCGATGTTGTCATCGGATGAACCACTATGTCGAGGATTCGATCAAACCCTGTATGCAATTCCCTTTGTCAATCGGTACGTTACTTGCCCGAGACTCGATCGTCGGTATCCCAATACCTTGTTCAGTCTCGTTACCGGCAAGTCACTTTACTCGTACCGTAATGCATGATCCCGTGTCCAACACCTTGGTCACATTGAGCTCATTATGATGATGCATTACCGAGTGGGCCCAGAGATACCTCTCCGTCATACGGAGTGACAAATCCCAGTCTCGATCCGTGTCAACCCAACAGCTACTTTCGGAGATACCTGTAATGCACCTTTATAGTCACCCAGTTACGTTGTGACGTTTGATACACCCAAGGCACTCTTACGGTATCCGGGAGTTACACGATCTCATGGTCGAAGGAAGAGATACTTGACACTTGCAAAGCTCTAGCAAAACGAACTACACGATCTTTTATGCTATGCTTAGGATTGGGTCTTGTCCATCACATCATTCTCCTAATGATGTGATCCCGTTATCAACGACATCCAATGTCCATAGTCAGGAAACCATGACTATCTGTTGATCACAACGAGCTGGTCAACTAGAGGCTTACCAGGGACATAGTGTGGTCTAAGTATTCACACGTGTATTACGATTTCCGGATAATACAGTTATAGCATGAATAAAAGACAATTATCATGAACAATGAAATATAATAATACTTTTATTATTGCCTCTAGGGCATATTTCCAACACTTGCCTGAGTTGTAAGGTATGAAGTTAAGACTTAAAGCTCGACCACGGCAGAATAGAGAGAAAGGACGAAGGTCGTCCCCTATGCTTAAGACATAGGCTCTACAGTATGCTATGCTGTGTACCGCACCTGAAATGTGCCTTGCCATGAGTCAGTCAAGGGGTACAAGAGTGATCCAAGAATGGATCACAGGACATCGGTCAAAGTTATCCTTAGTAACTAGTGGACTAAGGAATTTTCTCGATTATGGAGGTGGAAAAGAGTTCGTCGTAAAGGGTTACGTCGATGCAAGCTTAACACCTATCCGGATAGCTCTGAGTAGAGATACCGGATACGTATAATGGAGCAACAATTTAGAATAGCTCCAAGTAGAACAGTTATTTGGAATAGCTCCAAATAGAACGTGGTAGCTGCATCTAGGAGATGACATAGAGATTTGTAAAGCACACACGGATCTGAAAGGTTCAGACCCGTTGACTATAACCTCTCTCACAAGCATAACATGATCAAACCCAGAACTCATCGAGTGTTAATCACATGGTAAATGTGAACTAGATTATTGACTCTAGTAAACTCTTTGGGTGTTAGTCACATGGGGATGTGACCTTGAGTATTAATCACATATCGATGGGAACTAGATTATTGACTCTAGTGCAAGTGGGAGACTGTTGGAAATATGCCCTAGAGGCAATAATAAATTGATTATTATTTTTCCTTGTTCATGATAATCGTTTATTATCCATGCTAGAATTGTATTGATAGGAAACTCAGATACATGTGTGGATACATAGACAACACCATGTCCCTAGTAAGCCTCTAGTTGACTAGCTCGTTGATCAATAGATGGTTACGGTTTCCTGACCATGGACATTGGATGTCGTTGATAACGGGATCACATCATTAGGAGAATGATGTGATGGACAAGACCCAATCCCAAGCATAGCACTAGATCGTGTAGTTCCTATGCTAAAGCTTTTCTAATGTCAAGTATCATTTCCTTAGACCATGAGATTGTGCAACTCCCGGATACCGTAGGAGTGCTTTGGGTGTGCCAAACGTCACAACGTAACTGGGTGACTATAAAGGTGCATTACAGGTATCTCCGAAAGTGTCTGTTGGGTTGGCACGAATCGAGACTGGGATTTGTCATTCCGTGTGACGGAGAGGTATCTCTGGGCCCACTCGGTAGGACATCATCATAATGTGCACAATGTGATCAAGGAGTTGATCACGGGATGATGTGTTACGGAACGAGTAAAAGAGACTTGCCGGTAACGAGATTGAACAAGGTATCGGAATACCGACGATCGAATCTCGGGCAAGTATCGTACCGCTAGACAAAGGGAATTGTATACGGGATTGATTAAGTCCTTGACATCGTGGTTCATCCGATGAGATCATGTGGAACATGTGGGAGCCAACATGGGTATCCAGATCCCGCTGTTGGTTATTGACCGGAGAGTCATCTCGGTCATGTCTGCATGTCTCCCGAACCCGTAGGGTCTACACACTTAAGGTTCGGTGACGCTAGGGTTATAGAGATATTAGTATGCGGTAACCCGAAAGTTGTTTGGAGTCCCGGATGAGATCCCGGACGTCACGAGGAGTTCCGAAATGGTCCGGAGGTAAAGAATTATATATAGGAAGTGCTATTTCGGCCATCGGGACAAGTTTCGGGGTCATCGGTATTGTACCGGGACCACCGGAAGGGTCCCGGGGGTCCACCAGGTGGGGCCACCTGCCCCGGGGGGCCACATGGGCTGTAGGGGGTGCGCCTTGGCCTATATGGGCCAAGGGCACCAGCCCCAAGAGGCCCATGCACCAAGAGAAGAGAAAAAGGGGAGAGTCCTAAAAGGGGAAGGCACCTCCGAGGTGCCTTGGGGAGGATGGACTCCTCCCCACCCTTGGCCGCACCCTTCCTTGGAGGAAGGGGCAAGGGCTGCGCCTCCCCCCTCTCCCTTGGCCCTATATATAGTGGGGAAAAGGAGGAGCAACCATACATAAGGCCTGGCGCCTCCCTCTCCCTCCCGTGACACATCTCCTTCCTCCCGCAGCGCTTAGCGAAGCCCTGTTGGAATCCCGCTACTTCCACCACGCCGTCGTGCTGCTGGATCTCCATCAACCTCTCCTCCCCCCTTGCTGGATCAAGAAGGAGGAGACGTCGCTGCTCCGTACGTGTGTTGAACGCGGAGGTGCCGTCCGTTCGGCGCTAGGATCATCGGTGATTTGAATCACGACGAGTACGACTCCATCAACCCCGTTCTCTTGAATGCTTCCGCGCGCGATTTACAAGGGTATGTAGATCCACTCCTCCCTCGTTGCTAGATGACTCCATAGATTGATCTTGGTGACACGTAGGAAAATTTTGAATTTATGCTACGTTACCCAACAGTGTCATATGCATGACACTAATCTAAGTTACTACCTCCGTAGTACAAAGTAACATAATAGTAGTGTTATAGATGAGTTTATTTATTACTTCCTCCGCCCCATAATATAAGAGTGGTTTTGACACTAGTGTCAAAACCGCTCTTATATTATGGGACGGATGGAGTAGCTTGTAGACTCATCCTTTCTCGGGAAGCGCTGTGTTACAGTAACATATTATGTTACTCTAAATACCTCTCTCCTCATTAACTACATGTCATATAAGCAAAATTTTCTTGGAGTGCGCTATGTTACTACCTAAGTTACTCCCACTATGACTAGCCTCATAGTGGGAGTAACTTAGCTAGTAACATATCGCACTCCAAGAAATTTTTGCTTATGTGGCAAGTATTTAATATGAGGTGTCAACATAATATGTTACTGTAAGACTAGCCACAATGGAGAGTAACATACATTAGTAACATACACGTATTCCTAGGCTATGTTACTATCTTTATAGTGGGTAGTAACATAAGTGTGGTAACATGCATAGCTTCATTTATTAGGTTATAGACTCATATTGCATTGGGACATGTGATGTTACAGTAACTAGCTAAGTTACTACTACTATCTCTCTCCTCATTAACTCATTGCCACATAAGCAAATTTGCTGAGGTGGACTCGATGTTACTGCTGAAGTTACTCCCATTGTGGCTAGTCTAACATAGCGCTTCCAAAGACAAGATGAGTCTACAAGTTAATAAATGAAGCCATCTATGACACTACTATTATGTTACTTTGCATTATGAAAATAGTAACTTAGACTAGTGTCATATGCATGATACTAGTCTAAGTTACTCTCCACTACGACCAGCCTAAAAACTAAGCACCTATGTATTGAAAAGATTAATTGCTAATTTTTTAATGCAGTTAACACCTCACCTAGCACTAATGCATTGGAAGATACAAATTCATGTCGTTTGAGAAAGCATTTCTTGAATTTCGATATTTCAGGTGTCAGTGCTATAACAGTAACAATCACAATAATCATAAGGGCATATCCAACGCCATGTCATAGATTGAGCACACTAAACGTCTGAAATGTGTTTGGGCGCGTCCAATCTTATACCTTAAATGTCCATCTCTATTACTTGAAAAATAGCTCGCTTCTATTTGTTAATGAGGGCTTCCCAGTATACAAGCTTGCTTCCATAAAACACACATACATACTTACATGCTTCATGCGCCTTTCGACAAAATACACAGCTTGCTTCCGCTAAAACACACATACATCTACATGCCTCGTGCAGTTTCTGCTAAAATACACACACCTACATGCTTCATGCAGATTCCGTCAAAATACACAGCCTGCTTATGCAAAAACACACATACCTATATGCTTCATGCGGCTTCCGCCAGAATACACAGCTTGCTTCCGCTAAAACACACATACACCTATATGAATCATGCGGCTTTTGCCAAAATACACAACTTGCTTCCGCTAAAACACACACATCTATATAAATCATGCGGCTTCTGTCAAAATACACAGCTTGCTTCCGCTAAAACACACACACACCTACATGCTTCACGCGGCTTCTGCTATATAAATCATGCATTAATGCCGCACCATATTTGGTGATAAGAAAACGTGAGAACACCTTGGTTCAGACGTTGTGATTTGCTGGACGCAGTCGGAGATGCCGTAACACCTACTCTCTCTGTTTTAAAATAGATGACTCAACTTACGAAGGAAGTATTTTTTTTATATTTTATAGAAGACATAATCTATGCAGTGATAACCGGAGTGCTCTCTCTGCCTTGGAAGCAACTCCACGCAGTCCCCCAGTGCGTGCCGTCCCCGGGTAGTACGGGACCAGTCAAATGAAAAAAATCCCCCTCCCCATTTCTCACCACCGCCCGTCCTCACCCTCCATCAACACACACCGGACCCACACGTCACCATGACTATCCAAGACGCGGGTAAGGGCCGAAGCAGGTGCGCGTAGCGGTGGCGCATCGTACCCGTCCGGCTGTACGATCCGTTCCGTTCCGTCCCTCCCCCACATCGTACCCTCCCCGCTCTCCCTCTCCTCTCACCTCGCTTTCCCCGCCATCTTTTCCGTTATTCCACCCCTGCCCCCGCCTGTACCTCCTCCGTACCGTCCTTTCCCCGCCGCGCAATGACCATGCCGCCCCCGGTCGTCGCCCGCGCAGTACTCCGCTCCCCTTCCAGCACGCGGGGCAAAATGGGAAACGCGGTGCGGCGTCTCAAGGGAGCCGTGATAAGGCGACGCAGGGGCAGTCTCGACATTTCCAACATTCCTTGCTTTTTCCCTCTCCCTCCTCCTTCTTGATTGTTGCGTGCGAGTAGGCCGTGGCCAGCCATTGCTACTCCTCCCTCCGTTCTCGGTGTCCCGGCGAACAACCAACTGCCAGCCCGCCTTGCCCGCCATGGCCATGGCGACCCACGGCCACCTTGCCAAGCGCCGACGCGTCTGCCCTGCCGCGGTTGCGGTCCCGGCCGCGCCGATCGACTCGCTGGCCGACGAGCTCCTCTTCTTGGTCCTGGACCGGGTGGCGGCCGCCGATCCGCGCGCGCTCAAGTCCTTCGCGCTCGCCTCCCGCGCCTGCCACGCCGCCGAGTCGCGCCACCGCCGCGTGCTCCGCCCGTACCGCGCCGACCTCCTCAGCGCCGCGCTCGCCCGCTACCCCACCGCCGCCCGCCTCGACCTCACCCTCTGCCCGCGCGTGCCCGCCGCGGCCCTCGCCGCCCTCTCCTCCGCGCCCGTGCCTTCCCTCCGCGCCGTCGACCTCTCCCGCTCCCGCGGCTTCGGGGCGCCCGGCCTCGCCGCGCTCCTCGCCGCCTGCCCCGGCCTCGCGGACCTCGACCTCTCCAATGGGGTCGACCTCGGGGACGCGGCGGCCGCGGAGCTGGCGCGGGCGCGGGGCCTGCAGAGGTTCTGCCTTTCGCGCTGCAAGCCCATGACGGACATGGGACTCGGCTGCATCGCCGTCGGCTGCCCGGACCTGCGGGACCTCACGCTCAACTGGTGCCTCGGGATCACGGATTTGGGGGTCCAGCTCCTCGCCCTCAAGTGCAAGAAACTCAGGACCCTGAATCTATCCTACACCATGGTGAGCCATGCTTCTTCTTGATCTCTCTCCATCACGTCCTGTTCCATTTCTTGGATGAAGGGAGTTGTGGCTTGGGGTTCCCCGTTCATGCGTTTCTTGATTCCAGAAACACTTTAATTAATGGAAAAAAGAGAGTTGATTTTGGTGCTTTTTTGGAAAGTTTAGATTTACATGTCTCTCACGTGAATTTCTCCTTACGGTCTGGCAGTTTTCCCTTTCGATCTTTGTAGGAGATACTAGCACAACGGTTTGATGTTTTTAGCAACTCTGTTTATATTTCCTTTTGCAAGAAATGCTCATGGAATTGGACTATCGCAGTGAAAATTACTTTTCTTGAATTTTTTTTCGAGCAGCTGTTTTTTAAAAATATCTGCAAGGACTATGCATTGTACATTTCATGATCATTACCTCACTCTTGTGAGGATGGGAACCAGTAGTACATTTTATTGCTTAATTAATTTCGGTCAAAGAAAATACCTTTTGAGGATGGGAATGGCTACTTTCTTCTGAGGTGCCAAATAGACAAACACACTAATTTTGTTGGACTAACAAATACTTATCTTTCATTGCAGATCTCCAAAGACTGCCTTCCAGCCATCATGAAGCTACCCAATCTTGAGGTGTTGGCACTGGTGGGATGTGTTGGAATAGATGATGATGCCCTTAGTGGTCTTGAGAATGGATGCAGCAAATCACTACGGGTAATCATCAAACTAGACCATTTTGTTTCATGTGTTAGTGTTGTGTGTGTCATGTCACCTTTATTTGATCACTATTAGGCTCAACTCTTTGTGTAGGTTTATATTGTTGATGTCGCTAGGATTTTAATATAGCATGTTTGGCACGTCTATACATGTCGATGTGAAACAAGTAGTTACATTAGAACATGTGTAGGCGCTCAACAAAGTTTACCAGTATCGTGGCCAATAAACTTGAAAATAACACTTCTACTCTTGCAGGTGCTCGATCTGTCAACCTGTCGAAATGTCACTCATACGGGAGTTTCATCAGTTGTGAAGGCAGTGCCAAATCTCTTGGAGTTGAATCTGTCGTACTGCTGTAATGTAAGTATCTAACTGTAGTAGCATCATCTGGGCATAACTTGACCTTCTCTAGTTTGTCTTACATTCTTCTTTTTGGCAGGTTACTCCATCTATGGGAAAATGCTTCCAAATGCTTCCTAAGTTGCAGACCCTGAAATTGGAAGGCTGCAAGTTCATGGCTGATGGACTAAAATACATTGGAATTTCTTGCGTCTCTTTAAGAGAGTTGAGCCTGAGCAAGTGTTCAGGAGTGACAGATACTGATCTTTCTTTTGTTGTGTCAAGACTAAAGAATTTGCTGAAGCTGGACATTACTTGCAATCGCAATATCACTGATGTTTCGTTAGCTACCATCACTAGCTCATGCCCTTCCCTCGTCTCTCTAAGAATGGAGTCCTGTAGCCATTTTTCTAGTGAAGGGCTCCGACTGATTGGGAAGCGATGTTGCCATTTGGAAGAGTTGGACATCACCGACAGTGATTTGGACGATGAAGGTTTGTACTGAAATTCAAATATCTAATTATTTTTGGTAAATGGATGCCGAATTAACTGTTTCTCGCAACAATGACAACAAAAAATTAACGGTGATGAGATCTTTCCTTTGCAGGTTTGAAAGCTCTGTCTGGATGCAGAAAACTATCAAGCTTAAAAATTGGAATATGCATGAGGATAAGTGATGAAGGCCTTATCCACATTGGGAAGTCTTGTCCAGAACTCCGAGATATTGATTTGTATAGGTCTGGGGGTATTAGTGATGAGGGGGTTACTCAAATTGCTCAAGGTTGCCCAATGTTAGAGTCTATCAACCTGTCCTACTGTACAGAAATAACAGATGTTTCGTTGGTGTCGCTCTCAAAATGCGCAAAGCTGAACACACTGGAGATCCGTGGTTGCCCCAGTGTTTCATCTGCTGGGCTCTCAGAAATAGCAATCGGATGCAGGCTACTTGCCAAGCTTGATGTCAAGAAATGCTTTGCGATCAATGATGTGGGGATGCTTTTTCTTTCCCAGTTCTCTCATAGCCTCCGTCAGGTATGATCCTTTGCTGTTTGTTTGTTTTTTGAGAAAAGAACTTGTCATACCGTGTCCATAATTGTGTCATTAACATTGCTACATCATGACAGATAAACTTGTCATACTGTTCAGTCACCGACATTGGACTTCTGTCCCTCTCTAGCATATGTGGGCTTCAGAACATGACGATTGTACACTTGGCGGGTATTACACCTAATGGCTTGATGGCTGCTCTTATGGTCTCTGGTGGTTTGACAAGGGTGAAGCTTCACGCAGCGTTCAGATCTATGATGCCTCCCCATATGCTCAAAGTCGTTGAGGCTCGCGGCTGTGCTTTCCAGTGGATTGATAAACCATTCAAGGTATTCTACTTGCCCCCTTACAAGCCTAGGTATAGAAGATTTGAAGTTGAATTATTATTTGTATTAACACTTCTCATCTGTCTTTTATGATGTATTCTGTAGATATACCAACTGAACTGCAGCTTTGACAGCATAATGTCTAATAGTAAGCGTGTGGTCTTTGCAGGTCGAGCAAGAGCGATGCGACATATGGCAACAACAGTCTCGAGATGTGCTTGTACGATGAGATTATGAGAAATGCTTGTTATCGTCGTCTTGACTGTCAGCCTTACATGAACATGATGGTGTAGAACGAGGCTTTGCACCAAGGTGGAGCGGAGTTGTGTACAGAACAGACGTCATCGGAACAATGTTGTATATGTATGTTTCGTTCAGTGGACTGGGAGGTTCTTTTGTTGTGCCGTATCCTGTATATAGAGAAGCAGGAGATAGATGAAATCATAGAGAAAATTACTGGAGGTCGACCTGTACTTTACTGATCAACATGAGAGTGTGCACAGTTCGATTACCTGTCCAATGTGTTCTTATTTGGAACGAGGTGTTTGGCCTGTGTTTTTTCTGGTGTCCAATTCTCAAATCATGAATGGTTCTGGTATACTGCATGATACAACTAGAAGCAAAAGGAAGTTGCTTTTGCTGACCTAAGGTTAATTGTTCTTTCTTCTTTTCCATATAGATAGAGCTGCGACGTTTGTTGCGCCGCTGCTGTCCTGCCACGCCACATGTCCCCAATCTGATCTAGGAAAGTTCTCATCCACTTAGGCCATCTTTGGTTCATAGGGTAGAAAAATCATAGAAATAAAAAAGTCATAGGAATGAGATGACATATATTTCAAATCCTATGAATAGAAATAGAAAAAGAAATGTCATTTAATTCACATCATATGATTCTTTTCATTGAGTCTAGGCTAATATTTAGTTTTCTATAAAATGTAGAGAATGGGAAGAATTCCGCCGTAGGAAAAGGATTATATTCCTATAAACAAACGGGCTTCGAAGAAAAAATTTCTATAGAAATCCTATCCTAAACCTTTTCCTAGGATTTCTTTATTTTTTCCTGCGCTATCAGACATTCTCTCAAATTCTATAGGGTACTATAGGACATGACATCATGTTTCTGTATTTTTTCTATTTTTCATTTTGAGAATCCCGCGAATCAAAGAGCCCACCGATCGCCATTTACCAAAACGAATACCATTGAATACCTGCATCCTAGGGGCAACTTCAACGTAGTTTATCAAAACGGATACTACCAAATATCTATATGCATGTTTGACTCTGTTCATGAGAACGGATAACTTCAAATATCTATGGCACGTCTGCATAAGAATAGAGACGGATGCCATCCAATAAGAGTCATCAAATCTTCACCTATGTTCCGGCCTCCTCCATTTCACATGTATATCTAAATCAATACGAATTCAAGCATACGTTTAATAGTTGCAAATATATGAAATCACAATCATAAAAGTACCGGATGTTTAATAAGTTTTTCAATCGACCGATTCCAGAAGTTGCTAATCCAATTGTCCACACAAAGACCTTCGTCTTTGGCTCCCAGGCCGCCTGTTCGTGGCAAAGACCTCACTCTTCGGATGGTCCGACCTCCTCTGTTTGTGCGAAGCGCTTCAATAAGCTTGCATGGTAGGCTTGGACTGCTGCATCGGGACCCAAGTCCGACGTCTTCATGAACAAAATTTTAGAGTCCTCTGAAGCAGCATTGATCTCAAGCTTCTTCTCTTGTAGCTTGAGCTTCTTTTCTTACATGTCCATGAGAATGTCAAACCTCTCCGCCTTCTTTCCCTTCTTCACCTTATTGCACGCAACACTAGCCTCCTCCTCCTTCGTCATGAAGCCTCGAACTTCTCTGTCATCTTGGCCACGACCCCTTCTCGCTTCTACTTCACCTCCTCCCACTTCCACTCCCGGTCTCTAATCACCTTCTTGGCCGGAGGCCCATCTTGTGTTGGCATGGTTGGGTCACCACCTTCATCTACATTGAGCATGGCCAGATTAGAAATCGAATCCTAGGCATCACACATCATGTCCCATGCCAATGTCACCTTCAGGGCCCAACTTGGGTACACCTGCCAGAGTCCTCTTTGGGGTGCTTCACGCTGTCAATAAGAATGAGAACGTTGAGGAAGTCAATCCATAGGTTCGTGTTCACACTCTACTCTAATTCGTCCGATCTAGGACTCTCGAATGCCACAACTTTCTCTAAGACGAATTGGTAATAGCGATGAGCCAGTTGTTTGACCCACTCAAGTTCAACCAACAAATGCATATAGATGAAGTGCTTCTTCTCCATCTTTGTGTATAGTATGCACACATGTATGGGCTAGCTAATGAAGACATGAAGGAAATATGCCCTAGAGGCAATAATAAAGTTGTTATTTATATTTCCTTATATCATGATAAATGTTTATTATTCATGCTAGAATTGTATTAACTAGAAACTTAGTATATGTGTGGATACATAGACAAACAGAGTGTCCCTAGCATGACTCTACTTGACTAGCTCGTTAATCAAAGATGGTTAAGTTTCTTAGCCATAGACATGTGTTGTCATTTGATGAAGGGATCACATCATTAGAGAATGATGTGATGGACAAGACCCATCCTTTAGCTTAGCATAATGATCGTTTAATTTTTCTGCTATTGCTTTCTTCATGACTTATACATATTCCTCAGACTATGAGATTATGCAACTCCCGAATACCGGAGGAACATCTTGTGTGCTATCAAACGTCACAATATAACTGGGTGATTATAAAGATGCTCTACAGGTGTCTCCAATGGTGTTTGTTGAGTTGGCATAGATCGAGATTAGGATTTGTCACTCCGTGTATCAGAGAGGTATCTCTGGGCCCTCTCGGTGATGCACATCACTATGAGCCTTGCAAGCAATGTGACTAATGAGTTAGTCACGGGATGATGCATTACGGAATGAGTAAAGAGACTTGTCAGTGACGAGATTGAACTAGGTATGATAATACCGACGATCGAATCTCGGGCAAGTAACATACCGATGACAAAGGGAACAACATATGTTGTTATGCGGTTTGACCGAATATGTAGGAGCCAATATGACCATCCAGGTTTCGCTATTGGTTATTGACAGGAGATATGTGTCGATCATGTCTACATAGTTCTCGAACCCGTAGGGTTCGCACGCTTAACGTTCGATGACGATTTGTATTATGAGTTTCGTGTTTTGATGAACCGAAGTTTGTTCGGAGTCCCGGATGAGACCACGTACATTATGAGGAGTCTCAAAATGGTCGAGACATAAAGATTCATATATTGGAAGGCTACATTCGGACACCAGAATAGTTCGGGTCGTTTCGGATAAGTTTCAGAGTACCCGGGGTTACCGAAACCCCCCCGGGTTAGTGGAGAAGAGAGAGGGCCGGCCAGAGGTGGCGCCCCCCTTGCCCAGTCCGAATTGGACAAGTGGAGGGGGGGCGCCCCCTCCTTCCTTCTATTCTCTTCCTTCTTCCCTTCTTCTCCTACTTGGACTAGTAAAGGGGGGGACCGAATCCTACTTGGACCAGGAGTCCAAGTAGGACTTCCCCCATGGCGCGCCCCCCTTGGGCCGGCCACCTCTCCACCCCCCTTTATATACATGGGAGGCGGCACCCCAAAGGCACACCAAGTCTTCTCTTAGCCGTGTGCGGTGCCCCCCTTCATAGTTACACACCTCGGTCATACCGTTGTAGTGCTTAGGCGAAGCCCTGCGCCGGTAACTTCATCATCACCGTCATCATGCCGTCGTGCTGACGAAACTCTCCCTCGTCCTCAACTGGATCAAGAGATCAAGGGATGCCATCGAGTTGGACGTGTGCTGAACGTGGAGGTGCCGTACGTTCGGTACTTGGAACGGTTGGATCGCGAAGACGTTCGACTATATCAATAGCGTTAGTAAACGCTTCCGCTTTCGGTCTACGAAGGTACATGGACACACTCTCCCCGCTCATTGATATGCTTCTCCTAGATAGATCTTGCGTGATCGTAGGATTTCCCCAACAATGGCATCAGAGCCAGGTCTATGCGTAGATGTTATATGCACGAGTAGAACACAATGAGTTGTGGCGATGAGGGAGTCCTGGATTAGGGGGTCTCCGGACAGCCGGATTATATCCTTTGGCCGGACTGTTGGACTATGAAGATACAAGATTGAAGACTTTGTCCCGTGTCCGGATGGGACTCTCCTTGGCGTGGAAGGCAAGCTAGGAAATACGGATATGTAGATCTCCTCCCTTGTAACCGACCTTGTGTAAACCCTAGCCCCCTCCGGTGTCTATATAAACCGGAGGGTTTAGTCCGTAGGACAAGATACAATCATACCATATGTCGTGGTTCTGACTCTGACAGTGATGTAGGGGGGTATGTATGGAGAGGCTAGATCTTAGCTATGGAGGAGTTGTAAACACACGAGGATTACGAGTTCAGGCCCTTCTCGGAGGAAGTAACAGCCCTACGTCTCGGTGCCTGGAGGCGGTCGACTGAATTATGTTTGTATGAATAACAGGGGTGCGAACCCTTGATACTGAGGAGGGGGTGGCTTATATAGAGTTCGCCAGGCCCCTCCAGCCCTCAGTAATGCAGGGTTTAAAGTACATTAAGACTGGGGGTTACTGGTAACGCCCCTAATAAAGTGCTATGATGACCATAAAAGCTACTTAATGACCGACCATTTGCGTGCAGGGTGACTTTAGATCTCCTGGCAGTCGAGTGGTTGGATCTTGGTCGAGTGATTGCTTCGTGGTCGAGTGTCTTGAATCCGTCGAGTGGGATACCTCCAAGTCGATTGAAAGGTGACTTCTTCTAGGGATGTCCTTGGGTAGGGTACTTAGGACAGGTCCATGCCCCTACCCTAGGTACATAGCTTCATCATTAGCCCCCGAATGGATCGAGGTTCGAGTGGGGAAGGAGTTGGGGATCTTTCCGACTGGTTCTTCATGTTATATGAACGTCTTGTTTTGGATCAATTGTCACGGATGACGTCGTCAACTTCTTTCAGTCGCCTTGATCCATTCTTGGCCTCTTGTCGAGTGAATTTTTTTACTTGTGAAGTTCCGAGTGACGGTGTGAAAGGGATCTTCTGTTTGACGAGTTGTTCTGCGGCCCGCGGATTTTGCGGGATTTGAATTTCGGGAAGCGCGCGGGACGGGGGTGGCCGCAGTAACCGGATGGGATAGGACGGAAGCTCCTCGATCCCCGCGCCACCTTTTTCGCCACGTACCGCGCGCGCCTGTTGCGGGATTTGACGGGATTGCCTGGGCCTACCAGTCAGCCACTCGGAAGCGACCTCTTATAAGTTGCCGGCTCGGGACCCCCGAATAGTGCGCCTTCACTTTCCCCCCTTCCTTCACAAGACCCTCCGCCACCTCCGCTCTCACCTTGGTGCCGTAGGTCTGTTCGAGCTTCGCCGGCGACGATGGTGAAGGAGAAGGCGTCGGCTCTGGAGCGCGTGAAGAAGGCGGCGGTGCAGGGGAAGGGGAAGAAGTCCGCTCGGGGCGGATCTTCCTCGAGGACTGCTCTGCCTAAGGATTGGATCCAGGGCAACTGGATGCCGTCGGTGATTCGGCAGGATGATCTCGATGATCTGGTCGAGGGGGGATTCATTCCCCACGAATCTGCGCGTCTCCCGGGGAAAGAAGTCGAACCCCAGCCTCTTGATGGTGAGTGCGTCCTCCTCACCACCCATATTGATCGCGGATTCTCTCTGCCTCCTCATCCTTTTTTCCGGAGCTTCTTGAACTTCTTCGGAGCGCAGCTCCATCACTTTACTCCCAATTCTATTGTGTATCTTGCTGCTTTCGTTTCCTTGTGTGAAAACTTCTTGGGTTGCCGCCCCCACTGGGGACTCTTCAAGCACATCTTCACTTGCCGCTCCCAGTCGGTCAAGAAGGCCAAGTCGAGTGACAAACGGACGCAGGTGATCCAGCTGTGCGGGGGCCTGGCGATCCAGATGAGGGGAAAAAGTTCCTTTCCGTCTATCACTTTTCCCGAGTCAGTCCGTGGGTGGCAGTCGACTTGGTTTTACTGTAAAGACCAGGTGACCCCAGGACAGTCGACTGGGCTTCCCCCTTTTTCTCTGAATCGAGCACAAAAACCTGCCTCTCTGAAAGTGACGCCGGAGGAAAAGGCGCAAGTCAAGGTGCTGGTCGGTTGAGTGGTTCAGCTTGTCCGCGAGAGTGTGACTGGAATGGACTTGTTGGAAGTCTTCCTTCGGAGGCGCATCCAACCGCTTCAGGCTCGTGACCACCCGATGTGGCTGTACTCGGGTCTCGAAGACACCACTCGGATTCACCCAGAGGAGGTCACCGACGAGATGTTGGAAGGGTGGCTGTCGAGTATCACATGGAACAAGGACAACCCCCGAGGAGCCAGGAGGATTCCTCCACTCGACCAAACATACGAAGTGGACAAGGTCTGACCTTGTGTTTCCGACTGTGATCTTGCTTTCTTTATTTGTTCTCTTTGGATCAGTCGATTGACTTTTGTCTTGTTTGCTGTCCTCTAGGCCATTGCTGAGATGTACTCGACAACCAATGGAGCACAGGAGTAGGCCGAGGAAGGAGAGGCGAGCGAAGGTGAAAGTGGAGACGAGAGAGAAGAGTGGGAATCTGACGGCGAAGGAGAGGGGGATGACGACGACTCCAGTGAAGAGGAGGATGAAGAAGTCGAACCTCCCCGCTCGGAACGGTGATCCAAGCTTACACACGACCCTGTGCGGGAATGTGGTAAGGCGACTGTCCTTGTTGGGCAGTCATCGAAGCGCCCTCGGACCTCATCTCCAGCGCCGACAGAAAAAGCTCCCAAGCACCCACGCGCGACGCCGTCCAAGCCGCCCAAGGTTCTGCCCAAGATGAAGATGACTGTCCCCACCATTTCTGGGTAATAGTAGAATTTGTTTTCCTTTGTTGAACATGACGGACTCTTGGTCGACTCATTGAATAAGCTGACTGACTTTCGAAATTTGCAGTGCTGCCACCTTGGAGATCTCCGCCAAGGACGATGATCAAGAGATGGAAGACGCTGTTACCTCCAACCCCGGTACGATTACTGATGCTCTGCTTTTAGTAGACTGACGATTTCTTATAATTCCGGTCGATTGGATTTTTCTTGTAGCTCCTCCTCATGTCATTGACCTCCCTGATGATGACGACGAAGCGCCGCTGAGGGGGCGAAGGAACAGGAGGGCGCCGGCTGACAAGACCCCATAAAGCACTCCGGCGACTGAGGCCATAGTCCGGGAGGGTGGTGATACCACTCGGGCTTCTGTGACCTTCGCTGAACCTCTGACGAGTGTCCGGCCTTCGACGTCGACTGCAAATCCGCCTTCGCTTTTTGCCACACACCACGTCCCTGAGGACCAAGTGGGTGCCGCTAAAGAGGCTATACGCCAGGCGGGGATCATGATGGAGCAAGTGAAGGTGGTTCGGGAAGCCAGCCAAGCAGCTTATGACGCGAGTTCAGCTCTTCAGAGCAACGTCCAGGTCAGTCGATTCACTGCTTGTTCTGTTAGGGTATGCTATCTGAAGAATCTCTTTTCCGAAGATCTTTATATCTGTACACCCACTGGGTGTGTCTATTAATATTTTTGACGAGTGGGGGCACGCTGAGTGCACCCATTGGGTGTAGTCCCCGAGACTACGGTGGACTGCTGGCAGTCGAATGTAGTCTTTATATTGTGTTGCTTTAGTTGAACTTCTTCACTCGGTCTGGTAAGGCCATGTCGAATGGAACTGTACATGGTCGACTGCGGGCAATCGATTTTTTTTGGTCGAACCAGTGGGGGCACGCTGAGTGCACCCACTGGGTGTAGTCCTCGAGACTACCGTCGAATGTTTTTGATTCGGCTGTAGTCTTAGAAACGCCATCATTGTCTCTTGGTTACTCGGAAGCAACTTATCTTGGATGTCTGTCGACTGATTTTTTGCAGAAATCCTGTGAACTTGTGGCTCTCTACACTGAGTTGGAGAACAAACAGATCTAGCTGAACCTTGACTTGAAGCTTGCTCAGGAGAACTTGCAGAAGGCGAGGGACGAAGCAAAAGGTATGGCTGGTGAGCTTTTGTCGACTGTCCTTTCTTTCTGGCCGTCTTCGATGTTGATCTCACTTGCTGTTTCGCAGACAAAATGGAGGAGGCTCTGAAGAAGAAGGATCAAGACCTTGCCGAAGCGCAGAAGGAGGCCCTGAACAAAATGAAGCTTGCTGAAGAAAAACTGGCTTCAGTTGGTACTCTTGAAAAGGAAAACTCCAGGCTGAAAACTGCTCTCGACGCGGCTAATCGAGAGGTCAGCCATCTGAAGAATGGAAATATAGCTCTGAATGACAAGGCAAGTGAACTGGCGGGGAAGAGGAACGATCTGGAGGCTTATCTCGGTGGACTCGCCAAGAAGCTGTTCGTCATGCTCGAGGGTAATTACTCCGGCCCGACTGACTTGCAGTTACCAAACCTGCGTAGAGCCACTGACTTATCCTTGAATTGTGTTTACAGAATTCTGCCAGAACTTCGAAGAGGAGACCAGTCGAGTGGAGACAGACTTGGACCCCATCAATTCTCCAGTGAAGGACGACGCTGCTATGAACATGCTCCGACTGGAATCTCGTGTTGCCGGCGTTGTTGACTATCTTGCTCGGTTGAAGGTTGCGATGTCGTGGATCGACACGTCGCTCTGTCCTAGGACAACGCTTTAGAATGACCTCGAGTCCCTGATGACTCGACTGAATGAAGTCCCAGGTCGAGTGGCGGAATGGAAGAAATCTTCTGCTAGATGTGGCGCTGACGTCGCTCTGTCTCTGGTCCGCGTCCACTGCAAGGAGGCGCGAGAAGAAAAGTTGGCCGCCATCCAAGTTGCCAATACCAGGAAGCACAACTTTCAAGACTTCATGGAGACTTTCATTGCTGCTGCCACTCGCATTGTAGACGGGATCGACTTGGACGAGTTCGTCACCCCTTCCAGTCCTCCGCCTGAGGAATAAAAACTTTTATGCTTCACTTTATATTTGCCTCGGAATGCCGAGTGGATTTTGTAACCGTTAAACTCTGTCGAGCTGGAGGCTCGAGTACTTTGATCTGCGGTCTAGGACCTTTGGATCTTATCTGAACTTGATTTATCGTTGAATATCTTCATGAATTATCTGTCGAGTGGAACTTGTTCTTCACTCGAAATAACTTTGTATTTGTGGTGCAGCTCCGAAGGAGAAGGTAGCAGTCGATTTGCACCTCGTCGTCCTTGCGGATTGGGATGTGTTCCGTACTTAGGCGAGCACTGGGCTACAGCTAAGCCCCCGAGTGGAAGGTCTGCTCTCCACTCGGTAGGATTTTAAAAACTTAGGCGAGTACTGGACTGCAGCTAAGCCCCCGAGTGGGAGGTCTGCTCTCCACTCGGTAAGATTTTTTCAAACTTAGGCGAGTACTGGACTGCAGCTAAGCCCCCGAGTGGGAGGTCTGCTCTCCACTTGGTAGGATTTTTTCAAACTTAGGCGAGTACTGGACTGCAGCTAAGCCCCCGAGTGGGAGGTCCGCTCTCCACTCGGTAGGATTTTTTCAAACTTAGGCGAGTACTGGACTGCAACTAAGCCTCCGAGTGGGAGGTTTGCTCTCCACTCGGTAGGATTTTTAAACACTTAAGCGAGCACTGGGATGCAGCTAAGC